>NC_139736.1:14288504-14831004 GCF_964211835.1 Anser anser
GAGAGGATTGTAAATAACCATCAGGAATAGGTGAAGCTACAGGCACACAAAACCAACCCATTTTCTACAGGAAAAAACAAACATTTGAGAAAAATATTAAGTGAACTACACATGAACATTAGGGATCAGAGTCTTCTTCCCTTTACCCCATTGTAATCCAGGGTTACCTTAACTTGCATCAGGACAGTACAATATCGATTAACAGGAAAGGAGACAAGATCAGTCAGCTCACACTGAGAAGCCAGCAGGGAATGTTCTTCAACGTACCCTCCTTAGAATCAAAACAAATAATCTTTGGGGTATAAAACAAGCCTACTATGATATTCAATTACAGATTAATATTAGCATTTCCTTTGTCCACGTTCCTCTAAATTCAATGAGAGGAGTCTAATTTTTAACACCACTTTCCTTTTATCATAACTCCTTTTCAACATACCTTTTCAAGAAATTTCTTTGTTACTCATTCATTATTCTTCAAGGACCATAACTCTTCTTAAAGATCATGTTATCAAATATTATCACAGATGTACCATGACCTGCTACCTAAAGTATCTGAAAGTGAGATTTAACTTGCCATATAATGAATAAAATTCAAAAAAAAAAAAATAGGCAGAATGAAGACCAGTTTTCAATCACACGTACGGTAGATAAGATTAAAGAGGATAAAACAATACTACATTTACATTTGAAAAGGAAAGATATAGAGAATCCTTCCTAATTTCACAAAACGATGGATTGCAACTTACCTGATTTTACTGTAGTTTACAATATGAATTTGAAATGGTGGTACTAGAACATTTTGCATGTTTGTTTTAGTGTGTCTTCTGATTTCCTAGAGAGAATGACTACTGAAGAATTAAGGGCCAAGGTCAGGTGATTGCAGGGCTGGGAATGGAAACAGGTAACAGAAAACAAAGTGCCGTGGACTCTAGCAGCAGATGTTCACACCCTGCATGGATTATTGGAATTGAGGTATAAAATGCTGCATTTTATCAAAAAACTGTGAGAAGTAGGTCTGGGAATGGTAAATTTTCACTGTATGGAAACCTTCTGAAAACCAAATTGGGAAAGATCTAAAGCTGACTCTGCTAAGATCTCCCAGGCTGGAAAACTTTAAGTGACTATAGATAATACTAAGAAGTGCTATCAGGGTGAAACCCTATAGGATTGCTCAGCTGGCACAAAGACTCTGGAAGGTGCGTTGTTTCACCATGATTTTTTTCAACTCTGACCTGCCTACAGTATTTCCAGAGATAAAACACACATTCCACCATCAGTATGCATACAGTCCCTAATATACTGTTGAGATGGCCAGAAACAATTAGAGCTAGGCACAGGCATAATTTTTTATAGGCAGTGGTCAGAGGTGCAACAGAGAACTGAGGTGCCAAAATATTACAGGCCATATGCAGCTGTGACATGGTGAATGCTTCTGCAAAGGATGATTCAAAAGGTTGCAAAATGACAATGATTATTGAAGGTATCTTTAAAAACCTAGAGTACGTTAGCAGTACGTAAGCCAAAAGAAACCAGAAAAGGAAAAAGATCCTTGTCAGATTCCATTCAGTCAGTCAAAAACGCCTCACACAGCCCATCAGTTTTACAGCAGAAAGTGCTGTAATATCAGAACTATAAAAATGGTAAAGTCTAAAATGCATCTGTGGTCCCATCTGATTATGGTTAATATCCACTAGCACCAATTTTACCAAGAAAAAACCCTTGTGATGATTGAGCCTTAGGTGTTTCTCTGTGCTACGACAAATATTATATCCCAAATTCATTGCTTTATTATGGCCTTGCAAAACAAGAAATGAATTTTGGAGCAAAATTCTTGTGCTTAAACAATTAACAGGAAATACATATAATGCTTTTTATAAGAACACAATTAAAGAGTAATCACACTTCTGTCATGGCCGACAATTAGCAGTCTTCCTTCCCCAGAGATACAATGCAGCTATGTCATTATCATTATCAAAATCTTAAGCCCACCATGGGAGTATTAGATCTCTGCAGAAAAGCCGGTTGGGAAAAATCCCAGCTCCACTGAAAACAACGGCAAAACTCCCATTTTCCCAGCTACAATTATCTGTGGTTAAATTACAGTGAACATATACTGTACTCAACTAGAGCTGATGAAAGAATAAAAAAGAACTTAATATTCAGTGACTTTTTGAGGCCACAATCTGCATTCCTCCGTTGTATTCTGCAGGAAGACCATTAGCTCCAAGCCCCAGTTAAAAATGATGGAGTGGGACTCGATGATCCTTATGGGTTCCCCTTCCAACTCGGGATATTCTATGATGGTCATGGTCACAACAAGAAAACAGTTACACAATCAGGCAGCACATCAGATGTGTTTACATGATATTTTAGTGTGTACATTTTTCGGGGGGTCTCTAAATTATAATGTATTTATTTCCATCTATCGCTGTTAATACAACAGGAGATTTGTTCTTCCCTTGCGCCATTAAATATTACTGTATTCTCAGTTAAATCATACAGGTTTACCTTTCTAAATTTGTTCAGAATCTGCTAGTGGAAACTGAGATTTGGTCTCCTTCAAAGCACACTGAAAGGCAACGCAACCTTGACAGCATATCCTGCAAAAAAGTAACTGGGAAACAGGAAAGAATTGTTTCCCAGCCATCACATAGCAATCTGTGGCTGTATGGCAATGGTATACTTAAGAGTACAGCTCGGCATTGCGTGATGTTCAGCTTAGCTGACGGTGTCATGTGAAACATCACACAAATTAACCCCATTGCTTCCTGACAAACACAAAATTGGCACGTCACGTTTTATGTGATATGTGCAGTGTTTCTGGCCAAGTTCATTAGACTCTTGACTGCTCCTGACAGAGCAGTTGGTACCTGGGCAGTTCCATAACATCCCTATCCTTCGCGACCCAGAGACCCAGGTGCAGAGCAGCTCTTCTGCTCTCTTTGCCAGAAGAAAGAAGCAACATCACGCTGCGTAAGAGGGGATAGTTCAGCTGACTTCAGTCTTTCACCCTTCCTATTACTGGAGCACCAATGCTATGCAAACAGCATTAGTCCAGCCCTGGGGCACAGAAACAGAGCGGGACCACATATCAATACCAAATTTCTTGATAACACTGGCATTTGACACTTTCTATATGTCTATTTTACTAAAAATCCCAACAAGCAGATCAGAATAACAATGCTGCTATTCTGTCCACCTCTAGAAGAGAGAAGGAAAAAGGCAGAGTTGTTGAGGTATGCAGAGGAAAAAGCAGTATTGACAAACAAAACAGTACAGACATGAATCCTAGCAGACAGGGAGGAAGCAAAATGAAAGCCAGTAACGGCTATTGTGATATCCAAGAAGAGCACAGCAAGAGTGGTGATAATTCGGATTTTCCTTTCACTATGATATCCCTCCTGTTCAGCTTTAAAGAGTTTTAGTGGATTTAAGTTGTTAGAGTTAACTGTTAGCTTTCTGCATCCCCAAATCACCAGATGAGAGATCTCATCTGTAACAGGCACTTCTGCTTGTCCCTGGTAGCCAAGAGAAAAAAGCTAACCCCATCATTTTTCTCACAGAGATATGTGATGAGAAGATTTAATTGTTTGTGTCTGCTTTTAAAGAGATTAGCTAGTTAGCCCAGCCTATTGTTTTATCCAGCTGAAAGTTTTATATGTTCTGGCATAGGAAGAGAAATTCACTGGGCTCAGCAGGACCTTCTTGAGGCCTCTGCTGTCCGGAGACCAGGAGAGGAACAATCTGGTCACGAGGATTAGGGTGCACATACGACATCATATACAACTGGAGGGACGCCACTTCACGGCACTGTGTGTGCCCAGTCTTAAAATATTCTGTTCTGTGTTGTCCAAGCAGATTTGGATGGTTGCCAAAAGACGAGGGAGGCAAATTTTGGAGAGAAGCCAAAAGACAAGAGGCAATTGACCTAGCACTTTTCTGTTCTTTCCTGGGGATTGCAGTGCTACAACATGCCACAATTGCTTACAAATGTTAGGATTGTTTTCTCTACCTTGCATTGTGTAAAGAGACTAATGTGCTTTGACCTGCAATTTGCAAGGGGGTTACAACTACCAAGGGAGAAGCAAAACTTAGTGCATAGGTTCAGAAGTGCTCAGGTGGAAGAAATGGAAACAGCTGAATTTTATTGCTCTCTGCCACAGAAGCAATGCTCTTAAATCTTTACTTGTACACAGACTCAACCAGGGCTAACAATATCAGAAAAATCTTGTACTGATTTATGCACAGTGCTGTACAAAAAGTCAGAGCGAAGCAGCCTGGCCTCTGCTTCCAAAAGTGGCTGTGCTTGCGGGACACCCGAAGACCTGTGGCTTTTCCGTGAGCCTTGCCACAAACGGGCAAGGAAAACAGGGTGCCCAAACTCCCTGCTTTGAGAACAGAAACTTGGGTGTGATACATCCTCCAGCTGTCAGCTCAGGCAGTAAGAATAGTGCAGAGGAGTGCAGCGTTCACCTGAGTGAGCACTGACCCAGGGTAAGAAGCCCCGTAGCTGCGCAGCTGCAATACTGTTTACCTTCAGGATCTTATATTAATCTTATTCTGTCCTCAATGGCATAAATACGTGGGTGCCATTTATCCCATGCCTGCACTCCGGAAGCGGTCTGCAGTGACACTGCCTTTGGATGAGGAAGAGCTCTGGTGCACAGCACTCCATAGTAAGGGTATCTCACACACACAGGTAACGCTTACCACAAGGCTTTCTCAAACAGTTTGATTTTGTTGCCCTTTTATAAAATGCAAATTAAAAAAAATTATGAAACAGTAGGCAATAAAAGCTGAATTTTTAATACCAAGCAATCACCGAACCTTTGCACAAGAGTATGAAGGACTAAATCCCATTCTTTCTCACAGCACAGACCCAGGAGAATTTCTTTCTCTATATTGCTTTTATAACAGCTATCTATCTTAGTCTGGTCTTGTTGATATATTTTAAGACTTTTAATTTGGAGGCTGTTATTTGCTCAGACGTTATCTTCAGCATGTTAAGTACAGTACACTTTCCTTGAGTCATATGCTGGGCACTTGAACTGGGGCAGAATTTCTTACTGAAACTCCCATGTACAGTGGCAGAATAAATAAATAAAGAACACCTTCAAGGCTTCCAAGCACCAAGTAGCAAAAATCGCTCTCTAACCTTACAATAATGCTCTGCTTACAGTCCTCCCCAAATGCAAGTCATTTGCCAGATCCCAAATGATATTTGGTTGATAGATTGCTGGTGATTTCTACATCAGAGCACCTTGGAGCCCTAGTGCTAAACCCCTGACAGCGTTAGCATAAAAGATTTACATTTATGTTATGAGGGCCACACAAGAATAATAATTTTAAAATACATTGCCTTGGCTGCTGGTGCACCATGGGAAATCTAACAGCAGCAGGCAGCATGCCTGCGCTGTAATTACAAAATGGCAGCACGGGAGAGGCTTTGGAGACAAGGAACTAGAGACTACAGCCATCTGCATGCCTTGGCGAATTGAAATTACAGTAATATATGAAGACATTACCTGAAAAGCCCAGCACCATTTAAATGATTTACTATTACGCCCCAGCAAGCTTTAATTTAAGGATAAAGTCATTCAGCAAGCTAATCTGATATAGGAGGCATTATTTCACACAGTTAAGTTAATTTACACTAGCTGATTGTTGTTGTTGCAGTTGGCATTATTATCTGCACAAACAGCCGATCGGCCCTGACAGAAGCAATATACTGTTTAATACAGCGTCTTAATTCAGCAGGCTAGCTATCTGTGATAAAGGTTTGTTTATAAGCAATAATGGGGAGGAAAGTCATTTTGAGGCTAAGCTGATAACACTGATGAGAACTTTTTTTTTTTGTAAGAAAACAAGCGGGAACTATCCACTCATTTGTCCGCCTGTCTAATAAGAGTAACATCCCAACAGATTTCTCTTACATTGGTTTTGCTTTCCCACCCTAACTACAAGGTAGATCTTTGGCATCACTTTCTGCACATATTTCATTTGACAAACAGCCAGCACCACCACAGCAATGTAGGAGCTCCTCTTCCCCCGTGGCACAGGGACTTCAGGAAGACTTCAGCAGCTAAACTGCCTGATGTGAGCTGCTTTAAAAAGCTTCTAATATATCATAGAGAAGGCAAACTACACATGACACATTCCGTAGTTTATATTGGCTTTTCCCCAAAACCTAATGGCAAGGTGCACTCTTAGCAGAATAAGACAATTCTACATCAATTTGTGCTGCAGGGTGAGAGGCTGTGGATCAGGCTAGCCTCATCCTTGTAGCTTTAGGAGCCAGCTTTTTGCCCACAGGTAAAACTGGGGGGGGGGGCAGGGTAGGGGGGTGAGGGGCAAGACAGAACAGTGGTAGTTGTAAGCTTGTTTATGCATTAAGAGCAGTAAAACTCTTCACCAACAAACATCCGTATTATTCTTCCAACAGAAAACCAAGCTACGAAGTTTTAATAAAGTTGCTTTCTGTAACTTTCTTCCCTCTTCCCCAAGAGTGATTACTCAATATAAACATTTCTCTGTTCACGAAGTCAGAATGAATATAATTTAACTGTGACTGAAAAACAAAAAAAAAAAAAAAATCAAAGAAGCAACAACAAAAAACAACCCAAAACCAGAACCAGAAATACCCACTCTGAACTTTCAAGCACTCTTCACCTTTCAACCAAAATAAGATACAATATTCTGTAACATTGGTTCAGGAACAGTAAAAAAAGAAGATGGTGTTTGGAGACTTCTACTTGAAAAGTATCTCAAAACCAGATCCTCAGCATTTTTAGATGGCTTATTGCCATTTGGATGTCAAACCCCACCGACTTTCACAACAGTCAGAATCCTGAAAGCCTCAGTCGTCAGGTGTTCCTAGAAAGCACCTTTGCCACAACAAAACTTATCTGAGATTTAAGCAAGATACAGTAACACCACTACATAGCAAGTCTATGGGCAGCTTTTCTGCCAGTCTAAACAGCACACCTCTGAAAAACCAACTCCAGTGGGGTACTGGCATTTTGTACCTGCCAAGACAAGCCTCACAGCAGATCACAAAGTACCACTGCACCAAATGAAGATTTCCAAAAGCTGCTCTGGCAGCTAAGAAGGCAGGTACTCACCGCTTATCTGAGCTTCTCTGCAGCACAACTTTTAGCATCACCAACTTGCAACTACTGAGGCACTGCAACAGGGCAAGTTCTTTCATCTCCTTTGCAACACGCTGCACCTGGTGAGGTGTGGCATCGGTCAGGTGTAATCAGGCAAATCCTACTCAAGTGTAACAAGGAGTACGCTCGCCTCCAATCTGCATGAATATTAGCCTTTCTACAGAGCATCTTTCACCAGCCACCAGGTCAAGTTAGGCAAGCAATCTGCCCTTTGCCATGCTGGCTCCCCAGGGCTACCAGGCAGCCAGGCAAGGCAGCCAACCTACCAGCACAGCTCCACCGTCACACTTGCTCAAAAGAACAAGCATCGCAGGAGATCTTTTGAGATGCTCCATGTTTTGCAAGCTGTTTGAATAGCTTGGTTTGTGATTTTCTTAAGAATTACATTATTTAATATCATAGTGCAGAAGCTCACAAAATATGCACTCATTTCAGCCACTCAGTAATCACCATGTTTTCATCAGAAGTTGCTGAAAAGCGGCATGAGAGCACATGAAAGTAACACAGAGCAAAGAACAGGTTAGGGGATTTTTTTCTCCCGTTTTATGGTAATAACAGGATTTTAACAGGAGGTAAACTGATACTATTCAATAGCCCTTTTTTAATTATAGTTGAAGGAGTGTATGTTAGCACCTTACACAGCGTAAAAAGAGAATTATACCTCCAGTGATTTAATTATTGTAGATTCAAATGTAATGAAGGCAACTGAGTCTTTGTCAGCCATCACATCACCTTAATCAAGGAGTTACATTCAATTCCTGTACGTGTACACATTTGAATATCAGGGTTCTAATGTACAACAATCTTTAAGAAAGGGATTGAAAGGCTTATTAAAAGTGTGCAAATAAAAGATATTTAGTTTTGGTGCTTTTACTTTGAACACCAAAACTACAGTCAAACACAGGAAATAAAGAGGAACACAGCAAATTAATTTGGAATTATTTGTCTGAATCAGGCTTATAGTCTGATAAGTGAATTAGGTAGCGTATGGGAATGTAAGGTAATAAGACAGAGATGAAATGTAATCAGAAATTCAAGAATAAAAGGAAGGAACTGCACTCTCACACTTTGGGGTAAATTCAGGATAATACAATAAAAACAGCTGAAATATTGTAAATAAATAAAAAAAAAGATATCAAGTGATCCAGAATACAGACTGAACAAATCATTCATAATTAACTCATATGAATGTCTTCTTATTGACAAGGCTTCTTGCAGGGAAATTTTTCTTTGTATTGTAACTACTAATTTAAAATTAGGACTGTGTTTATAAAGTCTCTAACAAAAATTTGGATCCAGCCTTGCAAAGTTTTAGACAGCTCATTTCTAAACTAGTTTGAAATACTTTATTCTATGAGTTGGCCGGGTGACTGCTTGGTGGATGACAGAAAGGCTGTTGACGTAGTCTACCTAGATTTCAGCAAGGCCTTTGACACGGTCTCCCATAGTATCTATCCTCCTGGAGAAGCTGGCAGCCCATGGCTTGGACAGGTACACTCTTTGCTGGGTTAAAAACTAGCTGGACAGCCAGACCCAGAGAATAGTGGTGACTGGAGTGAAATCCAGCTGGCAACAAGTGGTGTTCCCCAGGGGTCGGTGTTGGGGTCCATCCTCTTTAATATCTGTGATGATTTGGACAAGGGAATTGAGTGCACCCTCAGTAAGTTTGCAGATGACACCAAGTTGGGGGGAAGTGTCCATCTGCAGGAGGGTAGGAAGGCCCTGCAGAGGGACCTGGACAGGATGGGTTGATGGGCAGAGGCCAATGGGATGAGGTTCAACATGGCTAAGTGCTGGGTCCTGCACTTTGGCCACAACAACGCCATGCAGCGCTACAGGCTTGGGGGAGAGTGGCTGGAAAGCTGTGCAGAGGAAAAGGACCTGGGAGTGTTGGTCAACACTTGCCTGAGCGTGAGCCGGCAGTGTGCCCAGGTGGCCGAGAAGTCCAACAGCACCCTGGCTTGTATCAGGCATAGTGTAGCCAGCAGGACCAGGGAGGTGATCATCCCCCCGTACTCTGCTCTGGTGAGGCCGCACCTCGAGTACTGTGTTCAGCTTTGGGCCCCTTGCTACAAGAAGGACATGGAGGCCCTGGAGTGTGTCCAGAGAAGGGCTAGGAAGCTGGTGAAGAGCCTAGAACGCAAGTCCTGTGAGGAGCGGCTGAGGGAACTGGGGGTGTTTGGTCTGGAGAAGAGGAGGCTCAGGGGAGACCTCATTGCTCTCTGCAACTACCTGAAAGGAGGTGTGGGGAGCTGGGGGTCGGCCTCTTCTCGCAGATAACTAGTAATAGGACTGGAGGGAATGGCCTCAAGTTGTGCCAGGGGAGGTTCAGGTTAGAAATGAGGAGACATTTCTGCTCAGAAAGAGCAGTCAGGCATTGGAACTGGTTGCCCAGGGAGGCATAGGAGTCACCATCCCTGGGGCTGTTTAAGGAAAGGTTGGACGTGGTGCTTAGGAACGTGGTTTAGCGAGTGACATTGGCAGTAAGTAGGGTGATGGTTGGACCAGATGATCTTGGAGGTCTTTTCCAACCTTTATGAATCTATGATTCTATGACTCTCACTATTCAGTATTAAGCAATTTCACTGTGATTAGTAAAGTCACATAATATCATTATTCCCTCTACTAACTTGAATGGCACTACATAGTCCATTAGGGATGAATTTCATCTACACAAAAGATGTATGTGGTGAAACATTTTGGGGTTCTTGCATGTTTCATGCAGTATATATTTAAGTATTAAATTCAAAGATAGAGTAAGTGTATGGAAAAACTATATTTATACACAAAGACAACTGGGAGTACTTCTAATTTTGTAACTTTCTATGGTAAGTGAGGTATGTCATTAACCTATTTTATTCCACCTAAAAAAATTATGAACATTTATTAACCAGGGGAAAATACTAATTGATTTTGCCTCCTGGACACACACACTTCCTAGCTAACTGCCCAGATAATTGATAAAAAATGTAATGTACCATTTGATAATTCATGGAATATAGAACTGATGGTTGAATTCCTCATGCTTGGTCTTGTGTTTAGTAAGAACAACTTGGTCCCTCCTCCCTTTCCTTCCAAACTGGAAACTCCTTGTATAAGTCAATGGTAATAGATATTACAAATAATCCTACTTCAAAACAAAGCTCACTCACAGGCAGTTTAAAGGCATGCATTTCTGATGAAAGTGCAAGAGAAAGAACAGGAAAAGAAGAACTGTGCTTAGTACAGTCCATCAGCTTGTAACCCCATTTTGATCTCATCCTAAATAGAGGAGGAGGTGATGACATGTTTGTTATTATTAACAATAACTAATAGGAGGCACATGGATTTAAGGGAAGCAGGAAGGCTTTGTGGTTGGACTCCTAGGCCAAAAATGTCACAGGCCTCAACTGTCAGTTTCCTTGAAATGATACACTGCTATAAAGCGTGGCCGTGGGGTGACCTTGCCTGGCTGCCAGGGTCCCCCCTCAACAGGACCACGGGAGACAGCAACACGGAAAAATTCACTGGCCAAGATAAAGATTACGAGGAAAAAAATCATGAGCAGGGCAGCCCCAGCCTCTCACACAGGCCCCGCCACCGGCACTGCGCATCGTTACCTCAGTGAGACAGGTTTTCCAGTCAGTTTTTTTTGGTACTTTTTTCTTATCATTTTTTCTTCAGACTTTTTGTTGTTTATCTGATTGTTTTAGAAAATCTTTGCACATCTTATACTACCTAACCTCCTCTTTTATGACATCTACAGAATTGCTTTAAAACTGTTTTTATGAAAAAAATCACTAACAAGGAAGCTCAAAATTAAGTGGTATATCATCAGATCAGGATATTCTTAGTCGTATACAGGTTCCTATTAAAATACAGGGAATTATGTGCGTAATTTTCTATAAATCACATAAGACGCCTAGCTGTGTTACTTTTATGAATAAGAACACAGGAAAAAAACTATAGACAAACAGCTAGAATGTCTGAACAAAAGGATATGAAAGACCTGTATTTACTTCAGAAAGTGAATGTACAATAGATTAAAATTAACAATTCTAGATAGCTTAGACAATGGTTTGGGGTTTTTTGTTTGTTTGGTTGCTTTTCTTCTTTTTTGTTTAGTTCTGTGTGCTCTTTTAATAGGAATACCCCTGGATTTTGTAAAGAGCACACTGAAATGTTGCCTTGTAAGCAAGTCTAGGCAAGATGAATATATTTTTATTATGAAAGATGATGAGGTGTACTTAGGCCAAGAGCTATTAAAAAAACGTAATGCAATTTAGAAAAGTCTATAAGGTCTTGTTAGCAGACAGTAGCTATTATTTATGGATACTATGGAGCCTCCTGTGCTCCAGTTTGTGCCCACTGCTTCTGGGCCTGGCCCTGGACACTGCTGAGCAGAGCCTGACGCCATCCTCTGTGCACCCTGCCTTCAGGGGTTTGTAGGCATCGGTGAGATCCCCCGAGCTTCCTCTTCTCCAGGCCGAGCAGGCCCAGCTCACTCACCCTCTCCTCACAGGAGAGACTCTCTGGTCCCTACATTGTACTTTGTCCTGTATGTCCAGGTCTCTCTTGTTCTGGGAAGTGCAGAACTGGCCAAAGTACTCCACGTGCAGTGCTGAGCTCATTTCTCTCTCTCTCTCTCTTTTTTTTTTTTTTTTTTTAAGTTTTGCGAAGGTGTGAAGTGCTACAAGGTCTTGAAGCACTGTCATAGCTATAACTGAAGCAGTTAAGTTAAACAAGAACACAAAATACCAAGAGGCTTTGCTGTGGGTTTGAAGTAGATTTTGGAGCATTGCTTCTCAGTTCTGTTGGCACTCCAGCTTACACTGGCTGCAAACAGCCTTAGATGATAGCAAACCATCAGTACAGTCCTAAGTGTATCAGGCCATCCTGCATCAGTTTGTCACAGGATAGAGATATATCAGCTCTCTACAGCTCAATATGAACCTCTCAGAGCTGAATGTATTAGTCTTGCATGCACATACTGCACTATGTCACCCATTCCTCCACGTTAAGGCCACGGGTAAATCAGCACTAAAGAGGTATCCAAGGGCTCACAAGGAGAAGACTAATGAAATATCTAAATTTAACTACTCAGTAAGGACAAATTGGACTTTTAAATGTGATTTTCTACAAACACCACCTAAAAATTCCAATTCAGCAAAGAAAAAGACAGCAAAACACCAAGACAGTCCAAAGCAATATGTTGTACAAGCTAGACCCTATCAATTAAAGGAGGATTCCAGAACATGCCTAACTACACTCCTGAATATGCATCTCAATTATTTCCTAGCAGTTTGAATAGAGAATAACCCTGCAGCAGCAGTGTTTCTGGAGATTCCATACAGAATCATCAGCAAGCGAGAATTTCTACTATTGTCATTCCTGCCACCACGCTGGAAAGACTTTTAGGGCAACATCTTCAGGTTAAATGCTTAAGAATTTAATTCACTTTTGTTAACATTTTCATTTTGCTAATGTGTCACATACACATACGTGCATGCACAGGCATACACAAAACCCTCACCTCTGAGTACGGATAAGAATAAGAGTTTGTAGGTAATATTATTTATTAGACCACCTGAAATAGCAAGTAAAGAACAGGCAAGCTGTCAGGTACACAGGGCAAGCCACATCAGTTAGTCCAATAAAAGATATTGCCTCTCCCTGCGAACTCCATCTCACTTATTCTTAAACCACTATGTTTACAAGAGTAATATTGCTTCATACAAAGAGCACTGAGCACTTTGATGAATCAGATAAGAGCACTACCAACAAAAATGACTTAATCATTAAGCAACAACATGATTTAAAATTGGATTCTGGTCTTGTATGCTAAGAACTATCCTACTGTATAACTAAGTAATTCTAATTGGAAATATGTATTGAGAACCCTTATTTGTTGCACACTGGAGGCGTGATTCTGTTCTCATATCATTTTTGTATAACAGTGAAACACCTCCAAATTAAACAGATATTTCTGGTTTACAATGAACAGAAGTAAACTGTGTGCTTTTTTGTTGTTGTAATTCAACAGTCAATATACATTGGAAATATCCAATATTGGATAAAAATTGTCTTACTGCTGCTTCTGCTGCTTCAATAAATTTCAATTATTTAACATGTTATTTAGTACAAAGGTATAAATATTTGGATTAAATCATACACGCACCATGCAGGTCATCTTCTTACTCAACTTTGTTGTCTTTCTGTATTCTAAATCGCATGCATCAAATCTTCACTCCTCTTACACTTAATATGCAGCTCTGAAACTGCAGTTATACATCATATTCATTTGTTGAGGAGTGATATATAATCTGGACTGGAATTAAATAATGTCATCCTATGTTTAGTATTTATTGATACAAATTTAACCTGCTCATATTTCAACCTCCAATCTTCCCCTGAATAATCTGTATTTAATTATGCATTCCACCTCTCTATTGACCTTTGAAAATATCCCTCATGACTACCAATCAAAAATGATATAAATTAGAAATTCTTTTGAATCCCATTGCAGTATTTATCGTTCTACTCCTTGAATTATTCACTGGAAGCACTTTAAGTTTGTTCTCAAAACATGCCTTCCTAATGCTAAAAACTCAAATACCCCAAGCCCTTCAAGTTCCCTAAATTTTCATGAAATCATGAACACGTTACTATCCATTTATCAGTGATAAGATAATTGAATACATGAAGCAGTCCACAGTTATGAAGAACATTTTGGGCATATCATTTTATGAATTACAATTGTAAAGCCAAACATCATTCTATCTTGTTGAGTAAGTTTGTTCTTAGAAGAAAGTATAAACCGTACTTTCCACTACTATATTGCAACCTACTAGAAATATTATTTGATGAGAGAATCAACTTAAAAAGAACAAAGAAAGTGGACAAAATTCTAGCCACATATAAACCCCAACTTATTTACTCATTCCTACCAGGTAAGTAAACAACTAAACTGGCATTCAAACAGCAAAGAAGCTTCTCACATAGCTACCTGAATTTAGCTTATTCCACATTACTCCACAAGAGTTCAAATTTAGAACCAATACACAAAATAATCACTTAAAATGTTTTTCAGCATGTTAAAATGAGCAACTATTTTGCTAACTAACTTCCACGCTCTTAGCATGAAATTCACTTTACCTTCTTGAAGCCTAATTATTCTGCTCTGCCCAGAGACATACAAGTTGCTTAGGGAGTGAAATCCATCTCTCCCAAACCGCAGCCAGGCTGTGATATGACAGAGATATCCTACAAAAAAGTGCATGGGTTCTGACCATGGTAACAGGCACTAACACTTCTGTACTTCTCTAGGGTTACAAGAAATACATCAAAATGAATTTCAGCAACTGGTACTGTGTGCACATGTGAGAAATGGAGGTTATTCTGTACAGCCCCAGGACTGGAAGGACAGACTCATGTAATGGACAGTGACTAAGTCACAGACATTAGTTTCAGAAGGATACACAAGACTTCAACTCCTTTTTGTGACAGTAGGCATAAAATATCTTCCAACACTTTGTGGTAAACATAAAGGTCTATACTGGAAACAGTCAAGAGTATCAGAACTACAATGTGCCACAAAGAAAAGATAAAAGCAAAACCTTCACTGCATCCTTAGGATTCTTTACATGCACAGAACTTTCTAGGCAAAACATCCCCAATGTTTACTGTACAGAGCAGGGTAAAACAACATCGTTAGCTGCTGTTTTGCAAAATGGTCCATGCAACCCAGATTGGAGTTACAATGCTTTCTTCCACCGAATGTCATAAATTGTGGTTAATTCCACCATGGGAGCAGGGAGTGGTAGGTATAAAGCTCAAAAACATCTATATTGCTAACAGCTCACTGACACTCTAACAGCAGACATTTTCTGATACTCCAAGGAAGATTTCCACTCCAGCTTTAATAAACCAAAGATAAAGGACATTTTTGGCCTTTAGAAGTGACTGGCAATAACCCTACAATTTAGATTAGTATGAATATTGTACAAGTACACTGAAAACATACAGCAGTCTGTTTTCCATGGAGTTTATTAAATACTCCCCCTTCACCTCCCCCCGCCAAAAAAAAGAAACAAAAAGGCTCTATTGTACACTGCTTTGTGTTCTAGTAGTTCTAAACCTTCTTTTATGTGGTTGCTAGAAACCTTGGACATTTACAATATGATCTTTACTGGTATTGGCATGTAATTTAAATGTTTCTCTTCCCAACTTTGCACTAAAATTTACGTTTGTTATATTCATTAAAGAATTATTTTATTTCCATTTGGTTCTTGGTTGACTAAGCAAAAAAAAACACCACCTGAGTTCTTTAAGTCTTATCACCTAATACAGTCTTCCTACCAACATCTTTCTTATGATCTTAGTCCTCCTTCTTTAGTTGACCTGTAGAAGCCTAAAACTGCATTAACATTTTTTCACATTCAAATTGTGCTAATGGCTCACCATCATCCTAGAGCTGAATGACACATCCTCATCTTTCCTTCCACCTCTGCTTTCAATTTAAAAGTCTTCTAGTCAGTGCTCTTATTCGTGATCACACAACATAGCACTTTGGAGTCTTAACCTTCATCCTGCTCTAATTCAACGTGAAAGAAACTATGACATCCTCAGTAATAGCAGTACCTACTGACTATGTGTCACCCTCAAATTTCCCAAGTATACATTTGTCTAGTTCTTACTTGATGGTTAGTCATTAGAATATTAAACAACTCTTCTGCAACTTACAGCATCACAGCGTGGCTGAGGCCAGGGGTGAGATCCCCCGAGCCTCCTCCTCTCCAGGCCAAGCAGGCCCAGCTCACTCACCCTTCCTCAAAGGACAGATTCTCTGGTCCCTCCATCATCCCCGTGGCCCTAAATTGTACTTTGTCCTGTATGCCCAGGTCTCTCTTGGGCTGGGAAGTGCAGAACTGGCCATAGTATTCCAGGTGTGGCCTCTCCAGTGCTGAACAGAGGGCGAAGATCACCTCCCTCAAGCTGCTGGCAACACTTTGCCTAATGCAGCCCAGGATACCATGAGCTGCGTTTTGTTCCAGTCCTTGTGCACAGCTCCAATTGCCATGGTCATTCAAAGATTATTGGCAGGGGCTTCATCTCTAAGGAATGACGTAACTTTTCTCCGTCTCTTTCAATCTTATTTTTATTCCTTAGAGTTTCAGTTTGTACATTAGCTTTCATTTTAGACATCTCTAATAATCGCCCATGTATCGTTCTATTAGGAATTTTAGAGAGATAAGGCCAGTCTTAGCCATATATTTGCTAAAACCATGTTGCCAGTGAGGTTGTGCTGACTGCCCACAACCTCTGTGAATTCTTCAAGAAGAGGAAGTGGCCTGGGTCTTTGCATTGGCTTACATAACTTTTTTTCACCTCAGTCCAAAACCCACTGATGGTACTGGAAATCTTTATTTTTGTGCACATAAATGTACCTACATGTAATACAGCCCTAGTCCTAAGTAAACATTTCATATTGTAGATTCTTTTAGCTGCACTCCCATTTGGTTTGGTCAAGTATGATTACTGAAATAAATCACACATTATGAAAGAGCACCTTTTATCTGACAATATAACTAAACTTTCCACTCCTCCTGTGGGATTTCGAGGGTGGTGCCTCTCACTACAATTAAAATCTGCACATTGTATCACTGAGGTCCTCAGAAGCATAGGCTGCTGATATCAGGTGAATGTACATAATGTACTGAACAGCAGCAAAGCAATTAATTAATACTACTAATATACCATGTGCTATCCTCTTGGCTAATACTAAATACTGAAAAAAATACTGTATAGTAGAAGTTACGTAGCTAAAAGTTTCTGTTAGGTTAGGTTTATCTTTTGAGACAGTTTTATTAGATAGATTAAGTTTCTGTGCATCTCTCCAAAGACCATGGTAATAACCAGTGTCATGACTTTCAAATCCTTTGAACTGCAGAGGGGAATCAAACATGGTTGTCTTTTTATCCTGGCTTTCACTCTTTAGAATTCTAAAAGCTAGCTTTGCTCATCTGTCAAAGGGATGGCATTAAGGGGATCACTGTTGACAAGTGATAGTACAAATTATGCAACACAAATGACATTTCACTACCTCTCTCTGATCTGCAATTCCCCCTCTCAATCATTCCCTATTCTATGAAAATATTACACCACAAATCCAAGTGCAGAAAAAGTGAGAGTGTAGGTGTCTCTTGCTATCTTTCTACTGAACAAAAATATGTTCTGAAGCCCACACCTATAATTATGTTTGTGAAAGTGGGATCCATTTAAAGTCCACCTGAGTCCCTGTAGGGATCTTCAAATATAAGCACATAGCCCTGATCCTGTGATGGTATCTAAATGGTATTCTCTGAGTAAATTTTAGTGGTTGCGGAAGGTTTTGCATTAAATTCAATGGAAACCAAAATCATTAGTGTGCACTTTACCAAAGAAGTTTCTCCCTACACGAGGAGAAACTGAAAAAAATTACACATTCTAAATTGTGTCTTGACAAAGCTTTATCTCACCCCATACAACATCATTTCCTGATGAGCTCCCTCTGTTCTTTCAGGGCTTAGATGGCGTGAAGTTCGGTGACTTCACCACGTGCGGAGACCTGAAGAGGATTCTGAGAAATCAGGTTACAGCGTTCCAACCACTCAGGCCACAGCAACAGCAATCAAAATGCCGCACAAGAAGGGAAGTGCCGGGGGCACATCTGCAGTGGCAGTGGTGAGAAGTGATTCCAGTGGCTAGGACACAGCCACAAACAGCATGAAATCAGACAATCTGTATACAGCGGCCGCTTTGTGCTATAGAAAAAAGTCACTTTTTAAGTTTTAATAATGCATTTCTCTTGCTGTAGTGAGACAATTTAGTCCTTTGGACATTACAAATCAGTCTAACCAAAGACTGACAGTAAACTAGCTTTAGGTCTCAGAAGAGGAAGATTGGAGGTGTTTTTTTATAGTATATAAGATTATTCCCTTCCCATGCATATGATGACATTCTTATAAACTGGAGCAGTATAGATGGCAAAATACTTTTAACTGAGAGTCACCTGAAGAGGCTGCATGGGCACCAATGCTGCTGTTACTCAGGAACTCTCAGTACAGACACCGTAATTTTTCTTTATACTCGGCAGTACAGAGGAGGTTCATTTTCAATAGCTTCTGTTTTGCAACAAGAAAGCTGACCAAAAACATTGCATGAACATTGCATCAGAAGTGTACAATTGACTCATTTTGGCACCTGACCTCAAGACACTATCAAAACACAGAAATATTGAAATGAACAAGAGGGTTATAACATACGTAAGAGGAAGAGAAATGCGATTAGAAACAGAAGTTTTGCCACAAGGCTGTATTTAGACTACTAAAGCAAAACAAAAGAACAAACAAAATTGTATTAATCTATTTTTGCCCAAAGCTTGAAAAAGCTCTTGTGTCAGAAATCACCCCTCTAAGTTACACTTGGTATTCCCATTATATATTATATTAACTGCTTTTTATTAGCATTCTTATTACTTTTGATGTGCACAAGAATAGAAGCAGTTTACAAATGAACAGAATAGGACTGCAAAGAGTATAAACCATACAAATTGTTACAGGTTATTTACTGGCTTAGTATAAATCTGCATACAGATTGAGGAAGTCAGCTGGGAAGCACCTTCAGGTATGCCTCAAAAGGTAAGATTATGATGGTACTTGGAAGACTTGTATGCATACAATGGGCTACTACAAATGGAACAAAACAGTTCAATTTGTCAAACATGCTTAGGCAGGTTTTTATTTTGGAATTACTGTATGGTATGTCTTGGAAGAAAAGAAAATACAGACCTTGGCTTATCACTGAAGAGTGAACCACTGGAGTTCTTTGTAAAGTAGGATTATACTGAGTTTAAGGATAAAAATCCCGTATTTTAATGCGATTTAGGACACAAAACTCCCTATGCAAGTTTTCCCAACCTTGATCACTTTTCACAGATGATTTGAGTTGAGCTGAGTAAATCATCCAAGAATCAGTCAGATTACAAGGATAAAATGAAACCAGAGGGAAAGATAGACAGGTTAAGAGCATTAGAATGTAAAATCTGCAGTGTAACTCTTAGTTTAGCTGAATGCTACCACTTTGAAAAACTGACGATACAGTCTCCAGGAATGCTTTCTAACCTAATTATGGAAACCACAGCCACTCTAAGGGAAATAAAAAGTGGTTGTATTTATTGCATATAGCACAGTCATCTTAAACATGTTTCGTTTTATATTTGTGTAGAGTTTTCAAACAAAAGAGAATAGCTGAAGATAGTCTAAAATCTATTTGTAGACATGACTAATTTGTGATTAATCCAAGTAAAGCCTGGGCACTAACATTTAAAAAAAAAAACAAACAAAAACCACAAAACACACACACCACCACCAAAAAATCCACCAGGACTGTGACTTCTGAAAATTAGGTTGTTATAAAAAAGACTAATTTCTTTGCAATCAAGGAAAAATTGCCTAAGATAGGAGTGTTCTGTAGATACAGTAAAGAGGAGAGTCAACCCAAATATATTTATTTTTTGCTATCTATTCTGTGATTTACACAAGGCCATTTTGCTTCTCAAATGTTTAAATCTGTTATTGAGAAGACAGTATTTCTCAGGAAGATGTATTAAAATAAGTCCTAAGCTTCAACTGATCACTGAATCATATTACTATTCATACGAGTTTTGCTGTTAAAACTGATAGTTCTGTCACAAATAATGCAATCTCTAGCTACAGAATCATAGATATATTAATTAATGTAATGTTGGAATGGTCTCCCCTTCTTGCTCTTTTCCTCTCTCCTCATCCTGAATCTTGTGTCATTTTGTTACTATGTTTAGCATGGATAAAATTGTCTTATGGAATATAGTGTTTACAAAATCAACCTTCTATCTCTTGGCCTGCCTCTTAGCTGGGGCAGCTAGCACATAGGGGAATTATTTGTTCCCACAGCTGTCATTAAGGATTCTGAATCCTCTACGAGTCCATAGTCTGTGAACTTACAAAAGTCAATAAACCTCTGAAGGGACCTTAATCTGTGATATGAGTATTTAATCCTTTGTTTCTTTTGGAATCTTTACACAAAGTACTCAGGAGTTGAATTCTGATAAATGAAAAGGTAAACTCTAATTAGAATGATGTTGTTCAGGCTTTTACAGTGAAGGTTGTCAGCACTTTCAATACAGGAATAAGTTTATGAGGGCTTATGACTCAGCCATGAAAAGGTTTCTATGGACTTAACTTCGCTAGTAAGGTCTACCACATTTTAAAACCAATTTGTAGACTTGTTTCCCATAGAAATAAGTCTTGTTAAAGCAAACGGTACGCAGTCGTGCTGCATCCGTCCAAGGGCATGCCTAACCCAGCAACTTTGGAACCTGTTGCCTGATTTCAACTAAGTGCAAAGAGAATTAATTTCTTGTGTGTTTTATGGGTATAAGATTGTTAAGTAAAGAAGGTACAGACAGAAACACAACGAGAAGCTGCGGTATAAAAGTCACTCATTAGCAGATAAAGCAGAATTCAGCTCACATCCTACTGACTGTGTTGCCAGTCACTAAATGTACAACTTTAGAAAAGGATTACTCATAGAAACACCTGCTTGTTTCATGTAAACTTGCTTGTTTGCCAAGCCAAATAAAACCTGGTAGAGTATAATAGCATTTTGAATGCCTGGTGATATCTACAAAGACTTGCTATGCCAGGTACATAACCTGCTTACAATTAGCAAAGGGCCAAAACACACACTTCCCTCCCTGTCAAATTCCAATCTCTTAGACATTTATATTAGTAAGAATTATGATTTTGGCAAAGTTTTTTTGCATTAGAAAACAAAGGCCATTTTTTCATCAGAGAATTATATATAAATATATACACATATATATATTTAGTAGATTGTCATTACTGACATATGAAAGAAAACAAAATTAAAATGAAACACACTAAGAATATAACTCTTTGCTTAGGGGTAAGGGTCACACTTTTGTCCATGGTATCTGGGAGCAATAAAACATAGCATGTGTGTGAAAATGAGATTCCTTTCTCTTTCTAGCTTTCTGTAGTCTGCAGTGTGAAACTACTCAATCATACACCAAGCACATCCATAACAAAGGTAAATTACTTCCTGGCAGTGCTTTTCATCTCAGCCTAATTGCAATGTCCCCAAAAAATCTTTTGCTGAAACTCACTAAAATTAATTCCTTCCTAAATCTATTTCCCTTTAGGACTAACTGCAGAGACACTTTTCTAGGACTTTCAAAGTACTATAAACAAAGGACAGCTGTATCAGCAGAAGCAGCAGCAAATATAGACCTAGGTCCTTTTTGCTTTTCCATGTAGCTCAAGAGCTCTAAAAGTCTATTTTTTTATTATTATTTTTTTTATTCCTACCTTTACATAATACTGCACTATATCACAATATTTATATAATTCTGTCTCTTGGGTCATTTGCTTTTCTTGACGTGTTTTGAACATGCAGTAAATATTGCAAGAAATATTGCTAATTGCTGATAAGACTTGTAATTGAGCTATGAATGAGTGATTGCAGGTCAAGTATGAAATAAAAGGGCTTGGTGTGGAACTTTCACTAAAAGTATTCTTACGAGCAAAAAGATAATTGGAGAATAACGTGTTTAGGAAGAAGAAGGGGAAAGAGGAAGGGAAGCAGATTAACCTTAGTACTGTTTAACATCACATACAATAGAAGTGAAGCATCACCCTGGAATTTAGTTAGCTTAAAAATGTTAGGCCATTAAATTATTTCTTGTTTCATCTTGACTCTCCTGTTGTCCTCTGGCTGTCCAACTACGTTAAATAAAACACTTCAAAGAAAAAGAGTCTCAAGTGTTCAACAGCTGATTTTGTTCCCAGAGGTGCTGAACTGACAAAAGTGAAAACACGTGGAGCTAATATAATTAGCCAGAAAGGGAGGATGGACTACTACAGCATTTTAGAGCCAGAAAATAAAATAGTAATGAATAGGTTTGGAAGATGAAGGTAAGCGTGAGCTAGGCTTAATTAGAAAGGCAAGAGGGATGGCGGGGATAAGAAACCTACAGTTTCCTAATAGCTATCTAATTTATGCAGATAAAATGATATACCCATGCATAAAAAGAAGTAACACCTTTCTTCTGCCACTGGTTTTGAATACCACACCACATTCTTTAGAAATGGGTCTTCACAGTAATAAGGACGTTGTTCTTCAGATTTTTTGACATCTACCATAGCCCATTTGCAGGCTTCTTAGGGGGGTAGGAATCCAAGTACCTGAATGTTTGGGAAAAATCAGTACTACAGTAATTAGCCATGTCATAAGTCAAGGGGAATTCCCTCATAAAAAAAAAACAAACAAATGACTGTTTATTAAATACCTTCTTAACTTGAAGGTTAATAACTGATTTGCAATCAAGCAAAAATAAAGATACCTGTAGAAATATAACTGTAATGTAAAACTATTATGATGTTTCCTCCAGAATTTCAAAATTATTCAACTGCTGAGGGGGGAGATGCCTTTAGTCTTAAGCTTTAGAAAAAGAAGAATGTGACATCATCCTGTTTGGAAGGGGTGTTGCAAAGAGTGTCTCATTCAGGGACCAGCAAGTCATCTCTCCAGCTTTTAACATGAGGAAGATTGCAAGGCTTTAAATTAGTGAACCACAATCATTCCTCTCAAATCCAACCTGTCCTTATTCAAAGTGGATTTGGCTCTGTTATCCTGTTATTAAACACTAGTCACAACATGAGTTACAGTCATGCTGCCGGAGGAACTGAAATCCTCATGGAAACGTGTAATTTGTCTCAGCTCTGGCTGCTTTCACTCAGAACTGTGGTGCTCAGCACCCCTTTCCCAGCCAGCAGGCCAGCTCAGGGCCAGGGAGCTGACCAGGTGGCCCCGCTGGCACAGCAGGTTCTCTCCCTCCACCCGCAGAGGCACTCGGCCCTTCCACCTTCACATTCTGGATCTCAATATCCAGGTTGCCACAGCTTAAAAATACTGTTTTAGTCCTATTTAGTAAAGACACTTAGTTTCCTTACTATCCTAAAAAAAGAATAAAAAAAAATCATATAAATCAAATCAACCATCACAAGTAATAATAAAATCTAACACATCAGTTCTACATGGCAGTTCTAACTTCAGTTTTCCAGACATATAATTTCATATACTTTAACTCACGTTAACAGAGATCCTGCTCGTGCAAACTGGAGCCCAGGCCTGGAGTGAGTTACAGCTGGTCTTTACATTACAGCATGGGATGCTACGAACGTGTTCCCTGGAAAGGGCCGTTACTTCTCTGCATCCTCTAGATCACAGTCACTTGTAGTTGGCCAGCAGTGAAGTATGGCTGCGGTCAGGGAAAGCAAGGCAGAGAAAGGTCCGGCAAAGGATCTCTAGTCTTGTCAAACTTATTTGGAAAGTGATATAGCAAGACCGGTGAAGGCTTATTAAACACTTGTCTGTTTAGTTGTATACAGATGCCTTACAATATGTTCTTTTTCCACAAACACACAACCAAAAATCCACTGCTAGAAATGAAAGTGCATAAAGGCATGCTTATTTTTAACTGCACTACAGATTCCGGATTTTTCTGTTCAAGGTCTACACAAACCCCCATGACAGACTGGAAAGACACTTTTACTAAAGCGATCAGTGGGACAGAAGCTCACTTCCAGCCTACCACTTGTAAAAGATGCTGTCAGACAACATGTAGCATACTATAAAAGCAGATGGAGGGGAAAAAAAAAAAGACTATAATGGTTCAGGTGAAAATTCTTTGTGGGTTTTAAGGGTGGAGAGCTCTTGGGGATATTTGATGAGGAAATTTTTCACATTGTCTTATTTGGAACGTTAACTCCAACCAGCTGCCAGACACCTACCAAATTGTTCTCTCGTTCCCCTCGTCAACAGGATGGGGTGAGAAATTACCACCACAGGCAAAACAGAAACGACTTCGGGGAAAATGAATTTTATTGCCATCTAAAACAGGGTTGGATGGAGAGAAATCAAGACAAAAACAAAGACACAGCCCCCAAACCCTCCTTCTTCCCAGGCTCAGCCTCATGCCTTCCCTCTAGACCCCTCCAACCTCCCCCTGCCCGAGCAGGGCCAGGCCTGGGGCTGTGCCACCGCCTCCCGGCTCCTCCCTGCCGCTCCTTGCCCTGCTCCTCCGCGTGCCCGCCCGGGCTGCAGGGGAATCTCTGTGCCTGGAGCCGCTCCTGCCCTCCTCCTGCCCTGCCCCGGCTGACATCTGTGGCCCCACGGCACCGAGGGGCTCCGCTGTGCCCTGCGGGGCCTGGAGCCGGCTGGGACCGGCTGTGTCCGGCATGGGGCAGCCTCGGCCCCACCTTGCAGAAGCCGTGCCACTGGCACTGCACTTACTTACTTCGTGTAAATCCTTAATCTTTTTAGGAACTATAAGGTTTTAGATTCCCCTCAATCCTTGCACTCTCCTTCCCACTTAATAATTAGTATTTTGTCTCCTAAAGCTCCGAGCAGTTCTGTCAGCCGTACTGTGTCTGGTGCTTGTTACCGAGAGCACGGCTCCAGGCGCATGACACTGCCCAGAGCGGGTCAGTCCTTCCCCAGCCTTAAAGTAAGCTTGGGTTGGGCAAAGCAGGATCTCCTCCACGTTCCATACCCGCACAGCTTTTCACAGACAAAACTGAAATATTATTGACATAATTAAATCACACCTTTCCTGCTGCCTTAATAAAAAGTCCCTCCAAAATACAAATGACAATTACAACCTATTCATGAAAATTCTGTTAGAAGAAACAGCAGCATATTCCCTTTTGGACAACAGTATAGAAAGCACCAGAAGCTTTAAGAAAAATTTGTGGCATACATTCCTCCATTAGTGCTGTACTTTCTGGGTATCATCTAAAAACTCACCTGGGGGAAGCGTTTTGTTACTTCACATCCTACATTTCACTGGCTAT
Organism: Anser anser; assembly: GCF_964211835.1. NCBI lineage: Eukaryota > Metazoa > Chordata > Aves > Anseriformes > Anatidae > Anser > Anser anser. The sequence continues at coordinate 14,313,607 of NC_139736.1, forward strand.
GGATTAGGACCATTACCCATTCCTGTTGCAAAATGCTGCTCATGTAACGTCACACTGTATTAGATCTCTTTTATTTATTTTACATGTCTACATATTGTGATAATTGGGTTGTATAATATCTCATGCAGGCTAATGTGAAAATCATTTCTGTTGAATAGAAATTACTTATTTTAATTCCTCAGGGGTTTGTTTTGTCAAAACTCATATAGTATTTAGGAAACAAATCACTGTTCAATTGTGGAGCATGAGAAGTGTAAAATTATCATAACAGAAGTGGAGAGAATGAAAAGAACAATGGATCTGACCTCATTTGTTTGATTATTAATGGTGTTTCATCTAATTTACAAGGCCTAACCTCGTGTGATGCAAGTGTAGAGCACAAATTTAGCTTTTTATCTCACAGCCCCTAATTAGGTATGCTATATATCATACTATTTTTAATCTAGTTAAGCAAGAGAATATATAGAAATTCGTGAAAACCCTGTAAGAATTTTTTATAAACTACCATAAGCTTAGAAAGAATGAGCAAAATTGTGAAGATGATTCAGTATCCTTATACAATTTGGTAATAGCTTTTTCTTAGCTTAAAAAAAAAAAAAAAAGAAGCGAAACCTTTCCAGCTATGCTGCAGTTTGCTTAGAATACTTTTGTTCCTTGTTCTTCAGAGGTACCAACCACTCACAGAAAATGGCCCTATATTACGTCAGGTCAGTTACAGGGGCCATTCAGCCTGCACAGTGTGGTATCAGTGGTACGTCATTTTGCATTTCAGAGAAAACACACCACTCTTTAGAGAGTTATATAACTGAAGAGCAAAAGACATATCAGAGATGAGAATAGTGAAAGTACGCCTCACTTGATACTTCTGGTAACCCACATCAGAACAGCATCTGAGCGTACTTCTCCTATTTACATACAAGAACACACAGATGGATTGGCATGTAGATGTCAATAAAACAAAAATGCAGTTCATTAAGTTATCTGAGGGGTCAAAGACAAGAGTGTTGGTTCTACCCAGATTTTGTTGCAGATGTTTTTCACAGCTTTTGTATCTCAGGAAGATTTGCAAAGTAAAAACGCACATTTGCTCAGCTGATGGATTGTGGTGTTTTGCTAGCTGTATTACTGTAACAAGTGAGCACATGCTGGAATCAGGCCAACAAGCTCAATTTGGGTGGCTTCTATAACATGAAGTCATACCAGCAGAAAAGAAAACACATCTATGCAAAACAATTAGGTAAAAATGAGAAGGTGATAAAATGGACAATTAGCGTATTTAGAATTTAGCACCGAAGCTTTTCTCTTTCCTGTTATTTCAGTGATGGATTATACCATTCTGTCCTCAATACATTTGTTTTAATTAAAGAAAAGAAAACTGAAGAATGGGCCATGCCCCTTCAATCTTTCAGGTCAGCACCACTTTATAGAATTTTGCACAAGTATGTATACCATCTGTCTCTTCCCTTATACTCTAATGAGGTGATATTTTAGTGAGAAGGCTGAAAAGCTCTAAAAATCTAGCTGTTTTTTTTTTTTCTCGTAATTTTTCTCCCAACTTCACCTGCCATTAACAACAAAGTCATCCCCTCTGTTTTAAGCTCCTCTTTCTCATACTGTGTAAAGAATCTCAACAATGGCAAAATGAGCCTGATCAACACTGCTTTATGTTTTAAATCACAGTATCATAGAATCATTCAGGTTGGAAATGACCTCTAAGATCATTTAGCCCAAACTTTAAATAAATAAATATATAAAATAATGTATCTATTAATAATATATATTAAGAATATATTTAAATATATATATATATATCCTTTAAAAATTTGTCCTGGCCTCTTGTTATCTCATTTCTCATCACTTCTTTTCCTTCTTTTTCCTAACAACTATTTAATGAACAATCTTTCATTAACAGTGGTCTACATTTGTTCTAATGTTTTGACCAAGAGAATTCAAATAAATTAAATCCCAAGCACAAAGTAAACAAACTTATGGAAATAACACTTTCATTTAATGTTGACAGGCCATTTTATCACAACAGGGCTCGTAGTCAGAAAGGCCCTATTTATAATGGTGCAATTTTATAAACAATAGTCCTTCAAACCTGGGTATTTTATAGTAACCTTCTGTGGTATCCTGGCTCGCTGTTAGCACTTGAATTACATTTCAGATCAAGGTTCTGTTTCTCTTATTCCAAGGTCTTTGCTAAAATGTCTGTACAACAGACTGCTGCTCAGTTACATTTATTTGTGCTTATTATCTTACACTATTATTTTTTTGCAGCAAAGACTGACAATTATGCATTTACAGATGCAGTAGATCGAAATCCCCTGAACACTCTGGTGTTTGCTCTGGGCTTATTACTCCCTGATACTTTTGCTATCTGTAGAATTTGCTTGTTTACTATTGCTATCTCTATTTAGATCATTTATATAGATGAGAAACAGTGTGAAGTCACACTGCTGACTCCTGGGAGGTCTCATTTGTTATCTTCTCCCAGATGAACAGCAGGGTTTTTTTGTTTGTTTTTTTTTTACTACTGTTTGCAGTTTTAAGCCAGAGCTCCATTTACACCTGTGTTCTTACTTGCACTTCACATAGATTCATGTTTAAGAAATTAAGATACTCTGGCTCCACATTCAGCAAAGGGGAAAAAGGCTTCGCGAGACAAGAAAAATATTAAATCCTGGGCCAATGACAGGGAAAAGCATTTGGCTCTTGGAACCAGGAAGTGGAATGATTATTTATGTTTGCAAAGCAAAAGTAAAGTAAAGAGTAAAGTCAGCTTAGGAATTTTGCTGTGGCAACTTCTCTTGCACACCTGCACCCTCCTCAGCAGAGAGAGAAGGAAGAGAGGAATTTTACTGGGTGTTCAGGGTACAGTTCTGAGAAAGCGGGGGTCAATTACACCTAATGTGTAAGGGACTTTTTAGAGGTTGTTTCTCTTTAAAAGATGTAGTTGAGTGCAGAGGAGAGTTAGTAAAGCTGTTTTCCTCTCTGTGGATAGGACTGGACTTACTGGTACCCTTTGCTGAAATACCTTCAGTACGACCAGTGAAGTGTCTAAGAACTGCATCTCCTTGCCAAAATGAGCTCAGGTGAGGGGCTACCTGGCAAGGCCACTCTCTAAAAAGAAGCAAAGAAAGAAGCTTCCCCACAATCTGAGTTTGTTATTTTCAGTCACATCCCCAGGGGGCTCTCCCAAGGAGGCAGATGCTGCTTACATGGTCCTCTGTTGTGACTGTCAATGTAGTAAAACAATACCCTTATAAACTGTAGCAAGTGAAATAATGAAAAGCTCTGGCACATACAAAATTTAAACTTGAAAGCCTTGATGTCCAGCTTGGCCTCCATCTTCAGTGCAAATAAAGCAATTTGCTTTTCCACCCTTAAATATATCACCTTGACCCAACCTCTGCCATGAGAACTCCTGCCATCATGGAAAGCATCCTATAGCATTAAAAGTTCCTTATTTCTGGTGACTGTGGTGAAGAGTAAATCACATCACTAGAACTACTACTGTGCTGAATTTTCTGTATCAAAAAAAGGCCTTCTTTTCCTTTACACATCTCCTCTAAGCTGTCATATTCTCCCTTTCAAGGATTACCTCAGCTTTTTTTTTTTTTAAATGGAGAAAAAAAAAGAAAAAATATCACATACCTACAACATTCATTCTTTTTCTCTTTTGCATCTTTACTTAACTGATACTGAAGATACATGCACTGTTCTGTTCTGTCACAGTGCTGGACTTTTCAAAAAGTATTTCAGCAACCTACACATCAGAGATATTTGCAATCTGATGAGTAGATGATAACAGTTCTCAAGACATATTTAAAGCATAGTGAACAGTCTTAGGAGACTGAATACCTCCTGCACACCAGAAGCTCTGTAAATATTGTATAACAATAAACAGTATTTGGGATACCAAATGTAAACTTTAAGCGCTCAGAAATGCAAGAGCTCTGGTGCTCCTTGCAGATGCTTTTCAGCTTTTTTTACTATTTAGAGATCTTAACTTCAACTGTAGGCCATTAACATACACCCAGACATACTCTGATCTTTGTTTAAAGACTGTCTATTGTTTATATGACTATACAACAAGGATTAACTTAACGTTTTGGCACTTAAAATCAGAAGTGGAACTCACTTTTTTCTAAAAATCTTCCAACTAAATATTATAAGAAAATACAATAGTGTCTGCCTAAAGAGCAGCAATTACCCTTAGGTTAGGAGTTGACAAATCTCTATGGCTACTACTGAAAAGTACACTTGTAAGTTCTAGCCAAAGAAGCAAATGTACCACGGTCAAGATTTTTGTGTGTTTGTGTGTGCACATCTTGGTTTTTTTCGACTCTTCTCCGTGGATAATGCAGACCAAGAGATGTGCGGCGTACACTGGAAGGCTACAAAGTTTTCAGGCAGCATATATCCCCAACACGAGAAAAGACTCTGCTTCAAAACTTCTTACAGCAACGATGAACAGTACAAGCTGACTGCAGTAGTTTCTGCAGCATATCACAACTGACATGAAATCATTACTGAAAGCCATGCCACTACTATTGACTTTGCAATAACTCCATGTCTCAGCACTGGTACAACGGCAGCCTGGATCGACAAATAGTCGCTAAAACTGGCTCTGGACTTTTGTATCTATTGGTCTTTGTTAATTGCATTTCTACTTTCTTTATCACATTTGCTTCTAAATACTCGGCAACACAGAGGATGCTGACAGGGCAACTAAGTTTTGTCCTAAGTTCACACAGAACCCTCAATGAAGAAGGCTGTAGGCTAGATGATGTGTTATATAGCCACTCTCCATACAGGAGCAGAAGAACAAAGCAGTGCAACTCTTGGCAATGATCCTAGGTAGGTAAGAAGGAGAGACAACAAATGCCTCCAGGGACACACTGATATTTGGAGTTAACTAGCACTTGAAAAGCCCAGCACCTGTGTTCCCCCCACTGCTAGACGCAGCTCTGTGTTGACTCACAGCATATTATCCAGTCACCTGGGATTCATCTCACCTAATCTTAGATACTCACAAAGTGGATGTTGACATCTGAGTTAGCTATCCTTGTATAACCAGTGCAAGGCAGCATACTCTTCTACTGGAGTGTATATTGTCTTGTCCAAAGAGGGACATCTAAAGTAGGTAAGATGAATCACAGTCTAGAAGCAACAATTTTCCTCCATTTTCTATGAGGAATTCTAGAGGAGAAGATGCCTTGAGAGGTGTAAATTTTTTTTTTCAAACAATGAGGTAGAAAATGGAAATTCAAGGTGACAAGCCTATTCATGTCAACAGCTTAATTAGGCTATTTTCCACATAGCACAGGGTATGGAATGGCAAAATCCTAATAGTACCTCAGTTTGTCATTCTGCAAGTTTTGTGACATACCAACACACCTGCCTAGAACACGGCCGTCATGGAGCAGAGAGGAAGCTTCTGGCTTCATACAGATCTCCATGAGAAGAAAGATTCCATTCCATGTCTCGTTCCTTTAGGCATATAGTTCATGCATAACTACAGCAACTACCTATGTGTAAAAGAGTATGAGAAAACTGCTCTTACAGACCACAAGGACTGACTTGCAAGAATAGGGTAAGACAGGGTACTCTGTGACTACGTTAAGGTCAATGCATGCTTCTGTTTCTCAGTATTCATATCAAATCTAAAAGTGTTTCACAAAAATATAGCTTCTCTCTTCTCGCAGAAATTCAAGGTTTGAATCTCACTTGCCGTGCATTTTGCGTGGTTGTTCTTACCTGTGCTAATCACAATGTCAGCTTCTGAGCTGTGTAGCTGTATGTGAATACCTGAGCTGGTAAAGAAGGTGGCCTTCGGGATTTAAGGGGGCTTTGAAATTCTATTTCAATACATATTGTCTCCTCTAAATTGGATCAAATTTGTTTCTACTGAGAAGTGCATCACATCCTAACTACTCTGACATCTGAACAGGCTATTCAATAAAGTCTACTAAAGTATAAATTCTAAGCTATGTCTTATATCATCAACAGCTTACCTGAGGAAATAGATGTTTTTTGATCTTATCAGTTAAACAGGAAAACAAGGGGAAGAATGGCATTTCTAATAGTACTGCAGGCCCCAGAACCACAGTGGAATACTATATGCAGGATTAATTCAGATGTTGCCTATGGAGTCCACAAAGTTATACTCATCTCTCTCTCAACGAACAGAATGCACAGTCTCGTGGTTGAAGGTGAGGGGTTATTCCTGTTTTAGTGCCATTTTCTGTCTTTAGGAAAGGGTTACATATAATAGTAGTGTTTTTGCAAGGAGGTGTGCAATGAGGAAACTGCAAGAGGATTGGTGCTTTTATTTAAACAGGCAACACTACAGTCTGGGCACCTTCAAAATGAAATGTTGCCACTATCCCCTGGGGCCCAGGGACACCGTGGTGCTAATGAAAGGCCTCTGTCTCTCTGAGACCTGTCAATCACGTATCGGAAGTATAACGTACATATATATACGTATGTCACACTACAAGGATAGCACTAAACTCGCACTGGGTTACCTGACACTGACTGACATGTAGGATTTTAAAAACTTTATTTCAGAGAGGGAAGGCTGATCAACCAGTCCAATCTCTCTCATGTTTCACCCAGATGCATTCTTATTCCTAAAAACTGTAGTCCTTGGAAGACTAAGGAGTATGGCACAGGCAAGAAGGATCTGGATGTATTATTTAATTACGATTCACTGATTGAACTGTGTTGTTTTCATACTCATAATCTGCAGCAGAAAACACATCTAAATGCATTAGCCTAAATGAACGGGTTGAACTTAAGTTGTTTTTCCTCATATTTGTGAAGCAGGAAAAGTATCACAGATCAGCTGCTGTGAATTAACCAGTAAAGATTTGGATATCTAAACACACAGTGAGTAGGTAAGTGATAAAGACAGGTCCTCCTTACCGCCTGAGGTCATGTGGTGGTTGCAGCCTGCCTTAGCTCCCAGAACAGCCTAGTAATTCAGTCCAGTTGACACTACAAGATTAATCTATGCGTTCTGCTCAGATTCTCATTTAGAATAGAATCATAGAATCATTTAGGTTGGAAAAGACCTCTAAGATCATGAAGTCCAGCAGTTAACCTAGCACTGCCAAGTCTACCGCTAAAGCATGTCCCTAAGCACCACATCTACACGTCTTCTGAATACCTCCGGGGATGGTGACTCAACCAATTCCCTGGGCAGCCTGTTCCAATGCTCCTTTCAGTGAAGAATTTTTTTCTAATAACCAGCCTAAACCTCCCCTGGAACAACTTGAGGCCATTTCTTCTTGTTCTATTGCTTGTTGCTTGGGAGAAGAGACTGATCCCCACCCCGCTACAACCTCCTTTGAGGTAGTTGTAAAGAGCGAATTTATTTCTTAAGCTTGAAGTTAAGCCTAAAGAGGACGATGTTTTTGCAGAGAAATGAAGCATATCTACATCATTCAGTTTTACCCTAGTCTTTCTTTACTACATCCAGGGCTTTTATAGGACAGCATACCTGTCTTTGGTTATATTCCTGGTGTCACAACTTTTGGAAGGTCTTCCCTGTAGCACAGGGCTGCCCTGTGCACTGCACTAGCCTGTATGACCATTGCAGCCCTAACCAGCTCAAGGAGCAGCCTTTGTGAGGGACTACTTGCTCCCTAGCTCATCAGTTTCTTAAGAATCACATAAAAGTTCATGTTTAATCTCTCTTAATAAAGCTGTCAGAGGTAAACATTCCTTTACTACTTTATTCTTAAGACTACTAGACACTCTCTGAGGGGGAGATACAGATCTAAATGAAGTCAGCTCTTAAACTACTCTCCATATTCCACGGGAATAAATCTTCCTTAAAGAGCTCTGACAATATGGCTGGAGTCGGGGATGGAAGCAAGGAGAGCAAGAAGAGGAGAACAGACCAAAATCATCCCACCAAACCAAACAAGCCTCCATTCGTGACCTCAAGCACAGAGGATAGAGGATTCTCTGAATTGCTTCAAAGCAAAAACTTTCCTGTCATATCTAGTGTTCTGTTTCTAGCCATGGCTGATTTTTGCTACTTAAGAGAAAGGAAGAAAAACAAACAATATATATAGTCAAGTGCACACTGGAGGAAAGAGTCCCTCCAATGACTGTAGGAGGCTAAGGTGTAAGTAACCGAGCATAGAAACTCAGCCTGCAATAGCTCTGTATATTGTACAATATTTATACCAATGAAAAATGAGTTTAAAACAGTCCCACTATTTTGATCAGATACAAATGTTTACAGTCATGAGGCATCAGTGGTTTTTTTTTTTTTTTGCAAAAGTTGCTGAACAGCTGGAAACCTGGATTACTTCAGCATGTTCCCTTTTCAAGCCTGCCTGGATCAAATCTTTCTTCCTGTGATGACCTCTATAGCTTCAGCTTTTCAGGATTCACTTCTGAAGAAGTCATCTGTCTCTTTCCACTACTCATTTACTATGCCATGAAATTCTTCTGTATGAACGCACAAATTGCATTTCCAACAATGTGCCAAAGAGTATTCCAAGACTGACAAACAGATGCATATACAACACATTTAATACAACAGTTTCAGGGCTATCAGGAAAAGTGCACAGCAGTTTCTGTCTGCACACATTAACATCCAAGTCATCTAAGCACTTCTTCTGTGCCTCTGAGTCACCTCGATTGCTATGGATTACCATCTCTCTGGAGATTCAGGATGGCATTCCTATTATCCACTTAGCTACATGCTCTTACGATATCATCTACTTAACTTCAGCCAATAATACCAGCTGCCATTACTTCTGTTCTATGAACACCGCAGTTGCACGTCAGCCTGCTATTCCTGCCTTTTCCATTTTCCAGAGGATGTGAAATCATGAAATTTTGCAGCATTTAGCTTACAGCTTGTAAGACAACCTGAAATAGCAACATCTAAGCTTTGAAATTTGTCAACTCTTATTTTGATTTCCTGGTTGCCAGTAGGTAGATGTTTCTTCTTCAGTTCTGATATATCAAAGATTTCCCTCTCAAAAGCAACACTTGCTGTAGAACCATGTGTGTTCACACACACACGTTCTTCAAGCTCTAGTAGTTTGTGCAGTTGGTCCACTCAATGACATGACTCGCAGTTTCCACAGCTTCCCCCATCCATGTACCAAATATGTTGCTTAAAGGTGTGACAAGGATACAGATTGGATCACAATAGCAGCAGTTTGCATTCAAACAGAAAGTGAGTGAAATATCTATTATTTTTTTTAAACAAAATCAATGCTGTTAGAGCCAGTCAGATCAAATGATTAAAGCACTACATAAAGAACCTGAGTTTCAGTGCAAGACATTCTGCACTCAGTTTTATAAAGTTATTCCAGCTTCAAGACAAGTAAGCCTAGCTTTAAAATGGCCTACTAAGAGATACTAACCCATTAGGTTTTCCCCATAATCACTGTATCACCTTCAAATGCTGTTCTGTGCTTTGTGTCATAACTCCTAGGCTGGATAGCTTCCCTAAAAATACAAAGTTATTCACTATGTTAAATTTTTCTTCCTACCTGATAATATCGCCTTCATGGAAAATTTCTCAAATCTTATAAAGTCTTTATTATATCTATTAGCATAGCATAAGGATCTACTAAATAACTGCCAAACACTTCCAGGCACTGTTTAAAGATAGAATGACCATAACATAAAGAATTTTTAATTTGAAGAGAGAAAAAAAGAACAATACGGGAGAGAAAGAACAAACAGAATGAATAAAATACTGATTGTTTAACAACTTTTAGAAACAGAAAAGTAACTAGGACAGTACTAGGTGAATGAAAAGGAATCACAGAATCACACAATCATCTAGGTTAGAAGAGACCTCCAAGATCACCCAGTCCAACCTATGACCTAACACTAACAAGTCCTCCACTAAACCATATCGCTAAGCTCTACATCTAGACGTCTTTTAAAGACCTCCAGGGATGGTGACTCAACCACTTCCCTGGGCAGCCCATTCCAATGCCTAACAACCCTTTTGGTAAAGAATTTTTTCCTAATATCCAACCTAAACCTCCCCTGGCGATATAACGGAAAAGTTATAATAACTTTTCTGGCAATGATGGTAAAGTTTTGGGGAAGCATGAGATGAGGGCATGGAAGGAAATATATGGGTATAAACTGGGGTGAGGGTATTGTAAAGAAGGGAAAAGATATAGAAGCACTTATGGTGAGGCTGAGCCAAGACTGTTCAAAGTTCTTGATATAAATCAGGCATTTGCTGACATGGGGGAGGAATTTTCTCTTGTGGGAACTAATAAATTAAATGACACCAAGTCCCTGCACATGAGCAACCGTACAGAATTAGTTCATTGTGAAGCTGTGCATCCATACATTATCAATACTGTCTTTAATCCCCCAACGCTTCCTCCATCTCATGACAAAGAATAAGAAAATAAGAAATCATTTCCATTTTACAGTCAAATAAGGTATCTGCATCTTTTCGTATCAAATATAGTTATCAACAATGAAGAAATGAGATAATTGCAGAAGTGCAAATTTTGGGTATAAGCAGTTTGTTCCAAATTATTATATTGTTGGACTAGTGAATTACTTGCTTACTGCAGAAAAGTACATTGTGCTCTTCAAACATACTCCCTTTTGCTTCTCTGATACTTCCAATCTCTAGCTTATCATCAGAGTCTGTTTACTTAGGGTATGGAAAAGAGAAAGACAAAAATTTCAGCAAAAAATCCTTGTCTGTATTGTAGTGCAGTATTTCAGTATCAGATCAATACTCCAGGAAATGGAAGCAAGGGAAAGCAAAAGGGTCATGTAAGTACAACGGGCAAAATTTTTATTGACTGTAAATCAGTAAGTTTTCAGTAATCATTAGTGAGCCCAATGGAATGAAAATCTTTAAATCCTTTATAACATTATGAGATTCAACTTCTCTTTAAGTTGGCCTTACATCTGAAAGATGTCCTTAACACTGAGTAACCTTGCTGAGATGGAAAACAACACAATCATGATTAGATCCTCTTCAAACTGTACCATTGTCTCTGCAAGATGACAGTGCACATGTTGATCCCATAAACATAAAGAATTGGCACACTAAGGACAACAGTCTTTTCTGACTACAATGCTGCATACCAGTCCTATGACCTGTTTTAAGTATTCAGTAGGGAGAGAATGCAATTCCTCCTGTCCTCAATGGTTTGCTCTAAAATCACAGGCACTGACATCAGCAAGAGCAGAAGTTGCTGAATACTTTTCAAGATGGTTCTCAGTGTGTGTGTGTTATTTATCTGTGTCTGTAGTATTACTATTCATTAAAAAGTCTGTCCCCATTTCAAGTGAAAAAATATTTAGTTCTCTGGCTTATGACAGTCTTTGTAAAGAGCAGTGCTATATTGATTCTTGCTTCAGTGTGTACACAAACTCATTTATAATGTTATGACCTGAACTGTAGAGCACAAATTTAAAATGACCTATACATATTACTTGGTAACATTTGGATTGCAAGTTAAATACTCCCTGATTAAACATGAATGCTTTTCCCTGGGACTACGAGATATCTTATCAGAAAAGCCTTCTTATCAAATTCACCATCCTGGAGGCAGACACATTCTCTCGCAGTGCTGGGAGTTTATAATGATAAAATTAACAATGTTGTATTTCCCAATGAAGTCAGCAGTAGTGCACTGCATCCTACCATTAATCATTAGAGCCAGTTCTCATAACAGAGCCACTCGCTGGCCCTCAGGCACCTGCATCACTCCCCAAGCAATTCCAGTCCCCAGCAATAACTTATCGCAGAAGCCAGGGATCAAGATTAAAAACCCGGTGAATAATGGGAGACTGTGTGCACCTCTATTCCTCTGGTAGATACAAGCAAGCTAATAACCTCCTTAAAGGGGAAGCAAATCATTCTATATTTTTTACTTTATAGACAAGCCAGAAAAGACCTGTATCTATGTCTCAGTAAAATTTATTGTATTGTTTAAGTTACTTGTTTCTGCAACGTGGAAGGCATCAGCATGCATAAAACATTTTTTTGGGGGGAGGGGTTCCTTTGTATAGCACTCTTCCAAGTGCACTATATTCTGCATACTGATTACAATAAAAAACTGCAGGGGAAGGAAATTTTAATTTAAATTGGAAAATCAGAAACATTACCCGTTTTGCAAAGCATTTGGGCAAGCAGTATAATCAGAGGCCAGATTTCCTGCTGGTAAAAAATGGCTTGAATTCACAGTCATGTCATAGAGGTGATAAAAGAGCCCTTGCAAATGCATTTCAGCCATGGCTTCTCCCCCTCTCTTCTTTCCAGTCACAGAGCATGGTGCTAAAATACTGAGTGTTCTGCTGCGGCTGCTGAAAGTCTGCAATTCTCTGGGAAAGAGTCTGCTGCAACTGATGTAGCTCACAACTTGCTAAACATACATGAGAGACAGGCAGGTCTAGAAATAAAAAAGGAGTATGTTATTGAGACCTGCAAGGGAACCTAACTTGGAATTACCTACTGAGAGAAAAAACGCATGCACATATACATACATACATATACATATATATATATATGGAGAGACAGAGAGAGAGAGAGAAAGGTTTTTGTGTCATTGAAGTCAACATCAAATATTATTTCACTTTCCAGTCCATATGCAGCTCTACCCTGGTTATTGCTATCTTCACCTACAGAACATATGCAGCTTTTATATTATTATCATGCTGTTTATTCAAAAATGAATCTGGAAAAAAGGTTTGCAGTCCTACAGCAACATCAAAGGAAGTAAAAGTAGAGTCTGACAAAACAGACTGCGACATAATATGTTAAATGCTGACCCCTTAGTATCCTCAAGAATGTTATATTTCAAGATTTTCATTTTTCTAGTGATTACTATAAAGAGGTTGCTTGAATTCATAAGAGAAAAACAATAATTAATTTTAATTATTTAGTTAATTAAGAGAACAACGGGACTTCAACAAAGATAAATGTAAATCTGCAGAGTTGCAAGTATACCATTCAAATAGGCAGTTTTTTGCCACACCTGCATATGATGCTTGAGTCAAAGGCAATTTCAGACAGCACACTGAGCTGAACCAGTAAAATATGTAACATTGATCTCGGACCAAAATGCATGAAGAGAAGTGTAACTGAATCATAGATGGTCCGATTTCATAATGAATGCTACAGGCACTCAGAGAACTCCCTGTCACTGTGGATCTAATTTGCCATTTACAGTATATGAGATATTAAGAATTATGGAGACTGCAAATTAATTTATTTTTACAAGCTGAAACATACTACCAAAAACTCTGAGAGAGACAAATGATGGATAACAGCATGAACAAAAAATTGCCAAGTAAAAGTAGTCATTGAGCCTAGTGTTCTATTGCCTTCTTGTTTTCAGAAATAAGTCATTTTCAGTTGACAGATCTCCAAAATTCTGCCTGTTTTTCCTACCTTGACATTTGCTAAAAATATAACTTAATTAATTAGTCTATTTAGACATCAGAAAAAAAAACATTTAATTCTGAAGTGAATGAATGCTGGAACACGATGCCTAGAGAAGCTGGGAATTTTCCATCCTTGGAGCTATGCAAACCCAGTTTGAACATCACCCTAAACAACCTGCTCTGTTCGACTCTGCTTTAAGCAGGGGCTTGGAGCTGCACTGGACGATCTCCAGAAATGCCTGCCAATCTCAGCTATGCTGTCACTTTGTGATTTTATGAAAAGATATTTATACATGGTAGTTAATGCTTTGCTCACCCTGGTCCAATGTGTTTGACCATAAATCTAAGAGATGCCTGTGATTACAAGCAAACCGTGCAAATGCATGTTCACTCAGAAAATCCTTCTCAGTGAGTGGCAGTCAGCTTTCAGCAGACATTCCTCCCTCAGATGACATTCCTCCCTCAGATGTTGAAACAGGCCTTCATGTCTGCCAGCATAGTTTCAATGAACTCTGTTATCCTTGTTTTGCATGGTGAAGACTTACACAGAATAAATAAAATAGCTGTTTTCCCCAGGAACTGCATGTGAGAGATGGTGAGCAAGAGGAGAATCTGAGTCAGAACCCAGTAATGACCTATTTATATGCATGGTTTGCTAAGAGGTGAATCAGATCTGAGAGGATGAGATTCATGAATGACCACTGTGGATGATGTGGAGAAGTTCAGTCTTGGTCATAGGATGGATAAATTAAAAGCTTTTGGAAGTGGTGTAAAGGTACAGATCAAGTATCTGCTAGACCTGACTTAACAGTGGAAGAAGGTAAGTTTTGATTTAGGAAAACAACTAAGAATATACCAAGGTCATTCCTCTTCCTAAAAATATACAAGGTATTTAGATAAACACTCAGGCCTTATTCAAGATATTGTTAATTATCTTCTCAGAAAGAGGTTCTGAATCAGCATTGAAGATGGGTACAAAGAAGCAACAACATAGACAAGAAGTTCTGCTAGCACAGACAGCCAAGACATCCAGTGCGTCTGAAATTCCAGGGGAAAGGGAGCGGGCAGGCTGACTGTTGTGGAGGGAGTATGAGAAGTGAAGCGGTTGTGCAACAGACCACTACTAACTTGTAAAGGATGCAGCACTGACTTTTTTTTTTTTTTAATTGTATTTTTAAACCCATACTTCACAGTCAAACACAATTCGCTGTTTCTTCCTCTGCGCTATGAGAACAGTCATTTTCCTAAGACCAGGCAATGGAATACTGCATATTTGTGACATCAGACCATCTTTCCAGCAAAGCATTTTTAACTTTAACATGTTAGAATCATAATGACAAGAAGGTGTACTTCTGCCCCAACTCAGGGAAATGAGGAAAAAGAAATGGGGGTTTACTAAATCCCTATGTTCTGGTGGCTGATGAAAGGCAATGGTGGAGAAAGGTATGATGTTAACTCCTGTGAATTACTTTCTGTGGCTCAGTATCTGCAGTTTAATTCAGTATTTTAAAGAACAAAGTATATTTCAGAGTTGAGCCAATTTAGAATGTAAATCCAAACTTGGTGTTTTCAAAGTTGTTATTCTTATGAATACACTCTGGAGTACATTGCTTTTGTTTTCTCTCCTGAGCAGCATACTTTAACACAAACAGCTAGTGGATCAATAAGCAGCTTGTTTTGCGGTCTCTATGTGCATTGATTCATGAACCATTTGTCTCCTTGTAAACACCATAAGAAAACAATTATCACTTGATAATGCACCATTACATCATCAGTAGCCAATCAGAATGCTGAATAAACAGAATTTTCTTGTCCCCGTATATCAACCGTATATTGGAGTTCACTCAATTTCAGAATAAATCGATATATATATATTTCTTTCCATGGTCTGGGTATTTTGGAAGTGCACATTTAATTTCTCCCTACAGAAACAGAAGACTGGTCCCCTCCAGTTTGGTGTCATCTGCAAGCTTGACAAAAGTGCACTCCATCACCTGTTCCAGGTCAGTGATAAAGATGATAAACAGGATGGGTTTCCCACAGGGATCCTGCAGTGCTTCACTTGTTACCAGTCTCCAGGTAGAAAACAATCCATTATTTATCAATAAATCCTCCTAGTCTGGAATACACTTATTCCTTCTGCATATTGTAGAAACCTACAGGTGCACTGTATTGATAGTAAAGGTACTCATTTGGTCATTTTTAGAGCAGGTTATCAGATTTCACTGAAACATCTCCAGAAAGGACCTTTTGAGTTCATTTAATCAAACTTCCTGCTGACCTAGTAAATAAAACTTAACTGGTAAGGTTATGAACATTTTCTTTAAACACAGTATAACCTATATTAACAAGTATAAAAACAATGCAAGTCCCTTCTCCTTTATCTAAAGATATCTAAAGATAGCAAGAAATCCTTAATATTCATTGTATCATCTGTATTCTGCTTATCCATGGCGTTTGAGAGGCATCTAATGCTAACTCCCTTAGTCAGTCCTTCAGAAGAAAAAAGTGCAGCAGTGAAGAAGATAAATAGAAACTGGTTTAAAAGGAATGCCCTGACATAGGGGTCAACAAAGATCAGCATGCAAAAATTAGCCTGACACAACTGCAAGAGTTGTATCTATATATACATACATGTAATGCAGCATCCCTGCAATTTTATATTGTGCTAGAATGCTACATTACACCAAGTCCAATTGATACTTTAAGGACTACACGAGCATTTGGACAAAAAGTTATATCCTGAGAAGACAGGTTAAGTCAAGATCTAAGTAAAAAGAGTACCTAAGGTACTGGAATAGTGTTCTTCCTGGGTATCTATTATATGATTGTAGCTTTAACAGTACTTTACATCCTGTGTTTCAGGGCTTCGTATTACTATGGCGATGACCATTTAGCATACCTTCTGGTTGGCATTTATAAAGAAGTAACTTACTTCCAGTGACCAAAACCACACCTGTTTCTGTCGATATTACTTAGCTGTAGCTTTGCCCTGCTCTGTGGTTATAGTGGCTCTGAAAGCGGCAGGATGCACTGCAGAACCACTCTCCCAAACTAATTCCTTCCCAAGACAAATGAAGCCCTCTCGCAGCCTTGATATGACAAAACCTACTATTTCTGCAACTACTCAGTGAATTGCACTGCCTGCTTTCACTGCTGGGGAAGATGAAATTTCTGTTTCCACCTCACACCAAAGTAGCCTGCTGCCTCAGAAATCAAAATCTAACTCCTCACAGAGAAAAATATGTGGTCAGAAGAAAAAGAAAGAAAAGCACTGGCTTCCTATTCAACCCCCCAAACTCTCATACAAAAATTGCACACAATTCTCATTTTTCAAGATAGCTACCTGCAAGGTACCCCCGCAGCCAAGGTGACACCGGAGCTTAATTGATGCTAACAGTGTAATTCCCTCATGAATTAGAGTATGCCCAAAGAATAATGGTCCCTGGAGGCTACATAAATGCTACAGAAAAGCCACCTTGGATTTTGACATCTTGCATGACCACAGCTTTCTGCTGTAATTAAGACTTTATACTGTTATGCCTAACGATGTTTAAAGCCTACTTCTTTCATTAGACAGTCATTTCTGTGCTATACTGGGAGGTGATCAGAGGCCCCCATCTCCTAGAACATACAGGATGTTAGAGCAATAGGTAAACTGTCCTGGGTTCAGTGCTATCAAGGGCTCTGCATTCCCCTAACAACATTAATACAGAAGCCGTCTCTTTCTCTCTTAATAATGTAACACCCAGCTGTTCCTGCTAGTTGCACTAGTGAAGAGGAGGCCCACAGTATGAGCTTTTTGGGCCTCTGGAGGAGATTCCTCAAGAAAATAAATTTGCTCTAAGCTAAGGATGTCCAGTTCTTTAAGGGGAGAGTCATAGGAGCTCCTGACCAGTGAAGCAGAGCTTTCAGGGCTTTCAGTTTTTCTGTAACAGTCACTTGGATTGTAATCACTGTAATGTTCATAAGTTAATAAATATTTTTCTTTCAAACTGTAGGATCTGATGATTTGTGTATGCCCATTTGGTTACATAAGCTTTTAAAAACATTATCACACTAAGGAAAAAACAAGACTCTCCTTTGTCACATTGCCAAGACCGTTTGGGGACTGCACAGGGTACAGGTGATCTGAGGCAGGGGAATTTGCAAAGTTCTATATGATTTAGATCTGCTCACTTATGAAAAGAAATCATGCACCATGTCTAAATTCTAGCTCAAAAAAGAAAGTCATGCAATTGTTTGCTATCCATATACACTATCTAAGCATGCAGTTAGACACATTAGTGTTGAATATCAACACTTACGTTCAAAAGAAGATGTTACATTCAGACTTAAAGAAACCACCCAAAAATATATTTGGATAGTAACTGCCCAGAAATGGATACGAGTTACAGAAGCACAACAGCAACAGTTCAGATGTGACCATGCAACAATGTGCTTTCATGCATCTAATATTATAATTTTATCTTTTTGGACTACTGAATGATTATTATTTTGTTTGGCAGTATGCTAGACTTTTGCAAGTCTTTAACAAAATAACCTCCCTGAATACGAAGCACTGAGTATTAAATTCAACTGGCCTGGAAATGTATGGCATCTGCTTCAGTTTTGATTTTTGGCTTGCAGGGTTTCCATCACTGCCCACATCAAACATTGCATTCTATCTTTCCATTTCATTTTTACTAATGCCAGTATCAAAATAATGACTATATATATATATATATTTAATATTATAGGGGGAAATTTCAAAAGGATCTCTTTTTTTTTTTTAAATCAGTTCTGCAGACTCAGTGCAAAGTAGTAGGCTTACTTAGATTCCTAGATACTTGAAATTGCCTGATGCATTATGCCATATATGCCATCTTTAATTGTTCTTGATCCAGCCATGGAATAAATCTTCTTCCCACCCCCCAAGAAGTGCACGCCATCTGAAAAAGAAATTTTACAGATAACTAAAGATCTCTGTAGGAACTGCACAAAATCCCCATATGTCAATAAGAGAAAGCGTTTCTTCAAGATGATGGTTTCTAAAGTAGAAGAAAAAAAAAAGCTATATTGCTGTTTGAATTTACTGAGCGTGTTGGCAGGACACAACGACCTAGACTGAGCCTGGCCCTAGATGAAAATTAGACATGACACAGAACAGCAGACCACATTAATAAAAGTGTTTATCAACATTATTTGTACGGGGGTGATGAACCAGCATGAATTTCCATAGGGTCTGAGATCTCTCTGATTTCTGATCTTTTTTTCTTTCCTGAGGAAAAAGCTTACTGGCAAATCTGCATACCTTTAAAAAAAAAAAAAAAAAGGTGGAGGAAAGGCTCTTTATTGCTCTCTCTCATGCGATCAAACCTAATTTCCTTCTCAATTTGCTGAGCCACTATCTCCGGTAATTGCAATTGGAGTGTCAAAACTGTTGGCATCTTGAAATAATGGGATACTACCCAGTATCAATCTCATTTCACATTTCTGACAGAAAGCATGATTTTCCTTTGTCTGTCTCATTTGCAGTAACAAACTGCATGATTTCTATTTTCACTAATGATTTCGATACACACAGTTGGATGACCAACATTTCAGATCTATTCCTTCATTCTTATATTGACATAAATGTTCTTTTGTATCTGAAAAAGTATTTAAGGCCTCCACTCCAACACTTTAATTTTACTTGTAAAGCAGAAGAACAGAAAAGAGTTTATTTCCTTAACCTGGATCAATATACAAAATAATTGCTGAAAGCTAGTGGAGTCATCTTATGTTGGATAAAATGCTAATGAGAGTACAGTTGAAAAGAACAATTTATCTTATTTTCCTTGTAATACTTGTCTCTTGTAGCTGATGAATCCTACCATGACTCTAGATATCTCAGATTTTTATTCTTTGTGCTTAAAATGAAATGTCTTTTTCGTCTTTTTACACAACTTTGGACATCCATTTTGGAGATATTTCCCTATTTTCCACACGTGAAATGTTTGGCCTCCTCTTCAAAAACATGCCACAATATTTGACTATCTTGAGGACCCTCCCACGGGCTTCAAGTTTATCAATATTTTGTACTGGGGTTCCAAAACTGAACTCAGTACTGCAAATGTGGGTTAAAAGGTGCCAAGTAAGGGGAAATATTTGCATTCCATGGTCTACGGCTTTCCCGATCTAGACTATTTTTGCCTATCAGAGAACACCATCTCCTTTCATTTAGTGGAGACCTTTATCCTGTGTCCACACTTTGTCTTCAGAATAATCTATATATTTCAAGTAGGTCAACGTTGCTATTCATCCCAATTTCACCAAAGGGAAAACAAACAAAGAAACAACCCCCCACAGAACAACAACAAAATCTCATGCTTTCAGCCTTATGCATAACGCACACCTCAGTGTGAGGTGAGGCTATCTGGGCTGCAGGTATGAGCAGTAATTTATGCTGATAGACTCAGCCACCGTTTGAAGCTGTTTTTTTCCACAGATATCTGCGTGTTTGCCTCTGACTAATGACAGATAGTTTATAACCTAAAGAAGCAGATCACTGATACATGCAATTTTTAAAACGTGAGTGGAATTTCAGATTCCTTTTCACCCACTTTTTGTGCAAAGTATGGGGAATGTGGCATTAATTAAGAATACATTTCGCTATTTCCATTTGCATAAAATGCAATGAGATATTCATATTTGATGGCAATTTCTATTTTGACAGAGCAAGTTTCAGTGAGCATAACATTGTCTACAATTGGGGAAAAAAAAAAAAAGCTCAAATGACCTATGAGATCCTTTTGTTAAGAAGATGACTTTCTTCCCAAAATAAATCTGTTCCTACTATACCATGTTATTCCACTCTACTACAGTAACTGTCACAATATTCTCTAAAAATTACCTTTTGGAAGATTTACAGATGACCATCCCCCAGCATCTTACTGAGCCAAAATATGTGTGTGTGTGTGAATTAGAACCACCTAATCAGGTTGTAACTATGACTTAGATGACCCCTGCCTGCTCTTCTTACCGATGCCGTGGCTCCTGTAGCATGGTACACAGAAAAGGTTGAGAAAAACTCAGACCCAGATGCACTCTTTGAATATTCTTGTAGTAGTTTATACATTGGAGTTCAATCTGATACACCTTGCAAGTGGAAAATGCTCAGCAATGTTTAGAGAAATTTAGAGAAGTCCCCACATTTGTAAATAAAGCAAGCGCAGACTACCCCACTACTTTTGATTTGAAGGACTACCTAAGTCCTTCCTGAGTAAAGTTTTGGCACATTTTCTTCCCTCTCTGAGCAGAAAATACTGCTGAAGAGGAATAACTGTGCAGTATTTCCCATTACGACCAATAAATAAAAAAAAAAGCACAAACAAAAAAACAACCAATCAAAAAAAAACAAAAAACCTTTCCCCAAATGCTGGGTGTCAGAAAATTTAACGGGACTCGCATACATCCAGTTTTCCTTTTTCTATCTTGCCAGCAAATTTCTACAGCCTACGATCCACTACCTCTACTAAACACAGCTAGCATGCTATGAACATGGAACAGCACTGTTAGGGAGAAAAACTACACAATATTTAGGTATACTGAGCTGTTCCTGAAGAGCCACTGCACAAGTTCATGGTCTTTCTCAGTCCTTACTAAGGAAATAGAAGCTTTCCCATACTGCTTACAGTACAGGATAGGTTATGTCCAGCTTAGTAACAAAACAATACAGAGATAGGTAAAAACAAGCAACTGCTTTGTATATCAGTATCTATCTATCTATATATACAGAATCATAGAACAGAATCCCGAGTTGGAAGGGACCCATAAGGATCATCAAGTCCAACTCCTGGCACCGCACAGGTCTGCCCAAAAGTTTAGACCATGTGACTGAGTGCACAGTCCAATCGCTTCTTAAATTCAGACAGGCTTGGTGCAGCGACTACTCCACTGGGGAGCCTGTTCCAGTGTGCAACCACACTCTCGGTGAAGAACCTCTTCCTGATGTCCAGCCTAAACTTCCCCTGGCTCAGCTTAACACTGTTCCCGTGGGTCCTGTCACTGGTGTTTACGGAGAATAGGTCACCTGCCTCTACACTCGCTCTTGTGAGGAAATTGTAGACTGCGATGAGGTCCCTCAGCCTCCTCTTTCCAAGGCTGAACAGGCCCAGTGACCTCAGCCGCTCCTCATATGTCTTCCCCTCTAGGCCCTTCACCATCTTCGTCACCCTCCTCTGGACACTCTCTTAACAGTTTAATGTCCTTTTTGCACTGTGGTGCCCAGAACTGCACACAGTGCTTGAGGTGAGGCCGCACCAGCGCGTAATATCTATCTATGGATAGAGTAGTCTATATCAACATATGTCAATAGTATCCATAGATAGTTAAAGGGCAGTGACCACACAGAATCATGGAACAACAGAGGTTGGAAGGCACCTCTGAAGGTCATCAAGTCCAACACTGTGCTCAGAACAAGAATAGCTTGCTAAGTGCCGTGTTCAGACTGGTTTTGGGTATCTTCAAGGATGGGGACACTATGCTCTCCCAGGGCTTTCCTTCTCATGTTTGACCACTGTCCTGGGGAAAAATAATAAATACCCTAATATCTAATCACAACTGTCCTTAAGTGTAATATGTGACCACTGCAATAGAATGTGCCACTGGTCCTTTTGCTGCATGGCTACAAGAAAAGTCAGGCTTCATCTACTTTGCAGCCTCCAATTAGGCAGTTGTAGGCAGCAGTAAGACCTCTCTTGCCCTTCTCTGCAGGCTGAACAAACCCAGCTTTCTCAGCTTCTCCTCATATGTCCTGCAGAATTAAGATTGCTATGATGTTCCTTGGGTCAGAGACCTTGCATTAAAAAGCATTCATGTACACAATCAACTGTAGTACACCTCTGATTTGGTTCTTCCTCCCCCTATACACGCAGAGACTTCACTGCACATGTAGAGCAGCAGGATGAAATTACAGGAGAGACCTAGAACCAAACACTGAAGATGTACAAATCTTCCAAGTCTCATTGCTTCTGCAACATAGGGACCTCAGGGAAAATACTCTTTCTCTGTGCTCAGGTCTCCATCTGTAGAATTATGGTATCAGTATCTCCTCTCGTAGATTTCAATTATGAAATTCACTGTCTTGAAATTATTTCTAGTCTGTGGTTTTACAATGCTTATTAGAACACAGTAACTAGAATAATAATTACTTAAGGCAAACAATGCAAAGAAGAGAATTAGACCCACACTGCCAGTGATTCTGTAAAGTTTTAACTAGACACTACAGTGTGCTGGTAACTGTTTTGATTGGATGGCATGCTTATGTTCCTTTTGATAAATCTTTGCTGCAAGAAACATCTATTTTTTTTTTTCCCTACATATCCACTCCCATTTATGCATTTTTAATGGAATGTCTTTTCTCAAAAAGCACAGATTTATCTGCCATTCTATGTGGCAAATTTTTCTGTGTGCAAAATAAAACTGTGTAACTTTGAAATTCCCCTTGCAAGGTAACTTTTATTCTTAACGTAATAAGACACAATTAGGAAAGCAAATCCTACAGCATAGCAACTTCTGTGTTGCTTCAAAACATCTAGATATTTAAAAAATACTTTTTGTGAGAATTTTTTATCTTCTGTGGAACATTTTCAAGTGTATCTTTTGTGATGGCACCAGTTTCGTTTTGATGACCAATCTTGTAAATAAATTAAAAAAGCATCTTTTTAAAAATTACTCACATTTTTAATTGGGGAAAGGGAGAACTCTACCCCCCAAAAATGAAAATTTAAAATTCCAAAATAGGTGTTCAACAACAGTATCAGGTAAGTGTGGTCATATTTATCTGCCATCATCCCAAATCAATAGTCTTGCAAAGACATCGGAGGACAACAGACCTACCTACTAAATCACGTGTGTTTTCAGACCAAGGATGAGAGTATTTGGAGTTCTTCAGCCCCGCTGTAATGTGTGTGGCTCTTGACAGTTCACCTGATCTTTGCATTCCTTATTTTCCTCACCTATAAAAGAAACACACAAAAAAATTTGCTCAGTTAAACTAGTACAATTAAACTAGTTAAACCAGAAAACAGTTAAACTACTACAGTTCAGCAGAACAATGCAAAAGCAACAGTTACACAAAAGCAACACGTAAACAATGTGCTTATGATTCTATTCATTTAGGTTTATCATTGAGGAAAGAGACGAGGGAAGAATTTATCTAACAATATATACAGCTAGCTTTCAAAATGGTTATTATCTGTAAATTTAATAATTATCATAGCAGTTATATTACACAGAACTAGATCTGCATGTCTTAAAATGAAAATGATTTTTTTGTCATTGTCTTTTTTTTCATCTGAAGAATTTTTCCCCTCACTGTAGAGGAAGATGACTTATGAGGACTTACTACGTAAAGAGTGTTTCACAACAGAATTAATCTTAGGAGCATGAGAAATTCATCAATATATTCCCTTGCATCCTCAAACTCTAAGTGATGCCTGATTTGAGGGCAGAAAACAAACCTACAGAATAAGGGGAAAACATTCTACTGAGCTTCTGGAGTAACAACTGCTTAATGTCCAGCAGCGTGCCAAGTGCATCTGCTGCTGTTGTACTCAAACTTCATTGTCTGAGCACAACGCCCTATGCTAGAAATACAATTTTAGTATGTCTATATAAAATAAAACCTATTTTAATTATGCATGCAAATGTGCAACTATTAAAAATGATGTATAACCCCAACTTTAGGGCTGAGTGGTAACTAACATGAAAATACATTTCAAAGAGCTCTGTGGATAACTGGCCAAAAAAGGATAATCTCACTGTTCATCAGCTGCTGGATAGAGAAGTCAATGGACTTAGAGCCAACGTGCTTAATGAGAGAGTTATGCCTTCACAGGGTCTTTGTCTTGAATCTCATTGAATGAATGGTGGGGATGCATTTTGTACTGTAACAGACTGAAATGTTCTCTTCTGCTTTCCCTTCTTTCTTGCATGACAGCACCATCTGTTTACAAATACATCACTGGAATGACAGTGCTCTGATGATGTACTAATATAATACATCATCAAAGTGCCATCAGTGATGATCTAATGATGTATTAGAATGCTGTTTATCAAAACCCTGTTGCTTTGATGATGTATAGGTGCAATACATCACAGAAATGTCTTGCACTGGTGGCACTGTACTGATAGAGACCTTGTGGGGAAAAATGGGTCCTGTTAAGACGCAGCAAGAGAATGAAATGCAGACAGGTTAAAAGAAAAAAATGAAAATGAAGGAAATAAACAGTCAAATGCTTAAATGAATTATATTAAGAGGAAGTTTCAAAGGTGAGGAGAAAAGGACATTGATTTCTGAAAACCAAGTTTCTAATGAAATTGGATTCATCATGGAGAGACAGAAATTTGATCACATTATGAGTGCAACAGAATGAAAAAGAACCCCAAAAAAGACCTAGTTTGTACGTAATAACTGCTTCACAGATCTAAATTCCCTATTCTCTTTCATCCTTTCCTCTAATTTATTTCTGCAAGTAGGCTCTAAAAATAAACAAGTGGTTTAAGGCTATGAATTAGAATAACAGTAATTTATCAAGAATGCCCCATACGATTCCCCAAAGCTAGTTTTGGGATACCTCATTTAAAAGACTGTACTTTTTTTTCCAGCTGGTCCTGTGCTTTTGACTGCTACACATTTCTTTGTTCACATGACCCGCAGGCATTACCCCAGAGTTTTGCACTCAGCAAAAACAAGCTGAGATCACAAGTCTGTGATATATGTATATACTGGTTGGGATGGAGTTAATTTTCTTTATAGTGCTTTG
Source organism: Anser anser (assembly GCF_964211835.1). Taxonomy (NCBI): domain Eukaryota; kingdom Metazoa; phylum Chordata; class Aves; order Anseriformes; family Anatidae; genus Anser; species Anser anser. The sequence continues at coordinate 14,338,812 of NC_139736.1, forward strand.
TTTTGCATTTGTGACCAAAACAGTGCTGATAACACAGCAACCAATAAAACAAGAGTCGAAGATGGTATCATAAACTTTTGGTCAAAGCTAACTTGCCCTTCCCATCAGCTTATGTGGCAAGGAATCTCTCTGTGGTCAGTTTGGGTCAGCTTTCCTGGCTGTGTCCCCTTCCATCCTCTTGTTCACACCTATCCTGCTCACTGGGGGACAGGCAGAGTGAGAAACAGAGAAAACCTTGGCACTGTTTAAGTACCATTCAGCAATGGCTGAAATACTGGTGTATTACTAACACTGCTTTGGTCACCATACTGGCTGCCATCCCAGACGGACCCAGTACATATATTTCCATAATAGCATTCAGCATGCACGAGATGCTGCAACACCAAACAGATGTATTAACACTATACAGAGAAATGTAAGAGTCAATAAAATAATCTTAAAGGCAACAGATTATCCCAACTTTATTTTGTTGGTTTAACTCTGAAGCAAACTGATCTTTGCCATTTCTAGAGCACTTTGACGGAAGTTTCATTTGAAATCACAGTAAATAGGTTAAGCACATGGCAGTCTACCTGCAAAACTGGTGCAGTGTGAGCAAAGCAGAATTCTTAAAGAAAACTACAACAAAAATACTTCCATAATAATTTGGGACTTGGACTTACTGTGGTAAGTGCCCACCCAATGGAGTTGATAAACTAAATGATAAAACTAATATTTGGCATTGCATACGTGAATGGAACTGAGTAAACATTGACACAGAAATTAGGCTTTTCACTAAAAAAGTGCATCTTAAGAAGACTACATAACCCTGTGACAAAGGCATTGATTAGTAATAAGCCTACAGCTCCCAGCTCTAGCACAAATTCCTGCTGTGACCTTAAGTTAAAGCTGTTTGATTTCTGTATGCTTCCCTCTCCCTTCCATGATCACCCTTTCCCTCCCACTCCTCTATGCATTCAGCACAGGGACTGCAGTAATAGGAGTTTATGTGTGTCTGAGCACAGGGAGGCCCAAACTTCCACAAGATTCCGGTGCTGAATATAAATAATCACAGAATAAATGATCACAGAATAACAGGTTTGGGATTTTATCAATCAATCTATATAACAAAAGTTTTCCTTTTTCTTTTTTTTTTCCTTAAAAGAGTGAATGGATTCTGCTTGATTTTGAACAGGCTTCCTTAAAAAAAAAACAACCCAGAAAGAGCTCTTTAATGCTGCCTGAGAAAAAAGGAAGGCTGAAGCATGAAGAATCTAGCAGCTGCTCCAGCTGAGAGTTCCCACACCTTTGCCCTTAAACAATAAGATTCCTTGATTTTTTATTTTTATTTTTTTTTAATAAAGGATATTTTTCTTGCAGATAGGCAGAAGGCTGCTGAGTTTGTTTTGCTGGCACAAAGCAAGTGTCATAAATTTTCAAGAGCCATCATAGTAACAAGCTCATTTCTTTTCTGTCGACCTTGTTGTTATTCATTTCAGAGGCTCTTTACAGATTCATAAAGTGTTTTTCAAACAATGCAAAAAAGGCTCCCTAAGTGACCTCCAGTGGAAAAATGACCAAGAAATGCTAACTCGGCAGCCCCTTTTGGTAAATCCGGACCACATCACCCCAATGACAAGGCTCGTTGGTACAGAAAACAAGCACACTACTTCTACAGAAGAGCCAGCTGCCATTCCTGCTCCAGTGCTGGGATGCTCCAAAGCTTAAGACCAACTCCAATGAGCAAACGGAATTATTTTGGTAAGTCTAGGCTTCCAACTGAATTATATTCATATTTGTGTACAAATATACAAGCTATGTACACAAATCCCACAGAGCGTTATATTTTCAGTACGTTCCTAGAAAAAGAGCACGTGGTAAAAATTAAAAAGCCAGTCTAAATTTTGAAAGTGATTAACTACTTTATTGGCTCTAGTTATTACTATTCCTGATCAAGAGGTCACCAGACTTGCAAGTCTTCAAGGGACACACTAAAGGTACACAACTGTCAAAAATAAGTTTGGTAAGCATACTAACGCCCTTTTGTATTTTCAGAAAACAACCTTATTCCATATTAAAAGTCAAAGAAAATCTGCAACATATCTTGTCGTTTTCTGTTCATAAACTGGCTTGCAAAAGAGCCTTTCCTGACTTTGTAACTCAAAATTACCTGTTCTTTCTTTCAACATATTATTCTCTCTCCATAGACTGTTCAGTTACAAAGTGCAAGTAAATTACACAATCCCCTCTTCAATTTATTTGAGTAGAATATACTGCTTAGCATGTGCATATTTGAAGTTCCTTGCATGACAGCAAGGTGCATAGATCATTAAATCAGGAAAAGGAAGAACAAAAATGTCGTGTCTTACTATCCAACATACATTTTATGACTGAGTACACAATGCTAACTTACTCACAGGTCATTCTGTATTGGTGAAGATTTATTGCTTCAGGCTCAAGTTTCCAACAGTGACTGCTTTTAGGCACTTAAAAGAGCCTGATTTTCAGAGACAAAGTCAGTTCCCTTCCAGACCTTGGGACCTGATGATTTTGACATCAAAACCAAAATATTGAATATGAAAGCTGAGGTCTTGCTGCTCACAGGCAATGAATACAAAGAGATCTTGAACTCTAGAAAGCTGAAAGGTAAGTATTCACACTCATATGTAGAAATTCAGCCACCAAAATACTTAACACGTTTAATCTAGTCTACTACCAACAAACAGATGCGTCACTGACAGACTAACCCTTCATGATCAAGACACTAGGCAGACATATCTTCTATCAATGCAGATGATTAAATGGAAAATAGCAGGCAAACTTTGAAGTTCAGCTTCGTCATAAAGTTTGAAGTTTATTACATAGATACCATCTGAAATGTAAATTCTGCCATTGTACAGGTTGCAGTGTTGTACTTGCTAGCCCAGCTGCAATATTAGAAGTTAGTTGGACAGTCCAGTACTAGTGGAGTTTAATGGCAGAAAGAATTTTATTTTTCCCTCTTCATTATGCCCATGAAAAAAAAAATCCAAAGACGGACAGTACCATTTGTTTGTTTCACTTAAAAGTGGCAGTTGCAGACGTTGGGGCCATCGCCATTCATACAAGTACTCTCACTTCTTTGACTGCTGACCCTAAAGAACTCTTTAAATGTCACGAAGGCTGGAGTTGTAGAGAACCGTCATGCCTTTACTGTAACAGCAGAAAAAGAGTAAGTACCTGGATGGAATGATTTATGTGTGATCGGTTGGAGGCCACTGAGCAGCTCCGAGCTAAAGTGGAATATAGAAAACTAAGCCAGGTGCAATAACAGCCTTGCTAGGACTCGCATGTTTCTCACAAAGATTTTTGCCTAGGGCCTCTACCAATATGAAGGGAATGACCACTTTTCATGGAAGAAGTAGGGGTTTCTTGGTTTAATTTCTTGGTGTTTGACAGAATGTTTGATTTGACAGATGTCTTGAACAGATTCCAGCAAGACACATAGATTTGAAGCTTGAAGGGTAGATACCAAAGATTTACAGCACCTTGCCTGGAGAAAACATTGGTTGCTCAAAGAAATGGCATACAGCTTTTCCCTGTCAGTGTCACCCACTGTAAGACCATCCAGTACATCATCTTTTAAGTGCTGAAACTGAATAGAGCATTGGCAAAATGCTTGGTATTTGCATGAATATGAAAAGATTCTACATTCAAATGGCAGAGCAGTCCAGAGGTGAAGACCTTACAGTTTTAAAATGTTTTACTTCCATCAGAGGTGAAATAGATTGTCAATTATTCAGTGTAGACTTCAAGACGTTTTTGTAGCCTAGCCAGAAATTCTGAATATTGTGCAGCCTAAAGGCTTCAGTGGGTTGATGATGGTCAGAATTGCATGAAGTTTCCATCTTAGTGCTCCCTCTGAATATTCACAGCACGAGCAAGGCCTCAGACTTGGCTTGGAATCCAACCCATGAGACTATGCCCTTATGACCTGAATAATTCAGCATTATAGCTATCGAATGTGCAACCAGCATACAGGAGGGGCCTAATACTGGGCTACTCCAAAGTGACAGCATGAGAACGAGCCCTGCAGGTGGATGACCAGTGCTTGAGTTCCTGCAACCAGGAAGCCAACTAACCATGCTTCACATCAGGCGAAACCGAGTGTCAACATGGATTTTTGCAAGTGTGGCAACACACTGATTGCATCATTACGTGTAAAGATCTGTTTAATATTGTAAGATCCAACTCCTGACTGTTCTAGAGCAACCAGAATCCCTGGAAGAGTGAAAACCATTATGTGGTGATATAGAAAAGATTTCTGGAATACCAGGGGCTGCTATTACTTAACAAAATAATGAGATATCCAATGCTCCAATAGTCTGACATACCTGATCATTAAACCAGGTCATACTTTGTTAGAGTGCCAAACTTTTTGTTGTTGATTTCCGAGACCAGAATTTAAAGAAGGAATGAAGTTTTAGTTAAATGGAAGGAAAATGGCCCAGCTGAAGGCAACACTTGTAGAACAGATTTGCAAACAGATTTTTCTTTCAGAAAAATCCAGAGGCATACAACTTCACATACAACCAAATCAATGATTTACCACCTCATTTCATTGTTAATTTAATGGTTCTGTTCATTCATAAAATAGAAATACTACAAGGTGAAACATGAACTGAAATTTAAACACCTCATTAGAGTTACATATTATTTTGTCTCCTAAATATATTGCTTTGTCAATGAAACACGGTGGTTTATGTGAGATGTCTACCAGACTGTTGCTTTACAGTTATTTGTTTGAGTTTGATTTTACTGTGCATTTCCCTGATCTACATGTACCTAATTTGGTTTGCATGCAACTCACTCAATGATATTATAATGATTTCTAAGGTATTTGTATTGATTTCACTTTACAAAAAAAGTCAAAATGAAATTAATCGTAACAAAAAGAGACCAAACTCAATCTATGGAGTTTTCTCCATAGAAAAACTTATTGAAGAGAGATGATCCAGAAAAGCACTTCAATTTTCACATTTAAGTTGTATTTGAAAAAACTTGATTGCTGAAAATATTTGATCAATACTTGTCATTTCTCATTTGTCATTTCTCAATAGTTGGAGGAATTCATTATAACACAGAACTGAAGACTACCAAGATAATTAAGTGGATGCATCTAATCCATAAATGTACTATAAGAAAAATGAATTCTGGGGTTTCTAACCCTTTGAAAATAGAAATGACATTACTAAAGCAAATCTGAATCTAATGAATGCAGAAAAACGGTTGACTTCTATCAAATTAGTCTTCACATTCAAACTACTTTTTCCTCAAAATTTCACAGCAACTTCCCATTTAACTGAAATGCCTGCTGAATTGGAAAGATCACGTCAACCTGGAATTTTACACAAGGGAGAAATTATGATGCAATGTGTCATTAAACCTTCATTAAATAATAAACAAACTTTCTAATAACTCTGCTAACCAATAATCTGTTTTACATAGCTTTATATACCAGCAAAACAACCAGAGTAGGGGGCAGAAGAAGCTAGCAGACACAACAGAAAGTCAGAAAGGATTGGATCGCTACACCTCAGCAAAAGCTTCTCTTGCAGAAAAAGAAAATGGTGTAAATCAACACCAAGCATTCAGGGTGTTGCCCTTCTGTTTAACAAAGCAGTGTGGAGGAGTTCACTCAGATTTTAATGTAGCCCTATCAAATTACGCCCATTGCCTCTCTAGCCAATTATTTCTCCAATAATGCAAGCTTTTGTCATATCGTTTATTTTTCTGTTAAACCGAATTTGCAAAGACGGCAGAGGAGCAAACTTGCCACCACATTAACACATGCTGTGAGAGAGTACAACTAAGTAAGGCAAGGCTTTTGCTACCAAGAGATGACAGATTAGATTTTAACAAGAATAATATTGGACAGTGACTACCGATCCCTGCCCTGCCCCCCCATATAAAATCCATTAAAAAAAAAAGAAAACATGAAGTGGAACGGAAAACAGGAGGAGACTATTTTCCCAGGATTTGTATTGCTATGATTCAAGTACAAAACTAAGGCAAATGACTCAATTGAAATAGCTGCTTACAAGATCAAGGAAGTTTCAAGTCATATCAGAGAATACAGCAAAGTCCTCTGCTTTCAGGTGGCACTCACAGAATTCTCCAAGACCTTCCCTCGGGTGGCAGGGGTATCTCAGACCACACAGAGGACTCCCTCTCCTACAGCAAGTTTATAAATGAGAGTCAGCATCGAGTACAGGAGCTGCATTCCTTTGTCATTGTTCTTTCCTTGTCCTCCACCTATATGCTTGCCCTGCCCTAATGGGAAACATTGAAGGACTTCAAGAATGGCAAGAGCTTGGACCCGCACCATCAGGGAAGAAAAAAAAAATCACAATAGGTATTATAACGCCTTTTAGAACATAGCCCCATGATCCCCATAAAGATAGTGAACAAGACAACACATAACTGAACAAGAATTAGTAATATTATAAAAAATGTGTTGAATACATTTCCAATGGTCCTTTTTTCTTCTTTTTCTTTAATAGAGATTTGTTAACTTTTTCTACAGCTTTTTCTAGGTCACCAGGAAGCTGAATTATCTGTACTTGAGACCTCAAAATATGTTTAGCTAGTTAGCATTGTGCAGTAGCAAGGTCATGTTAAATTTGATTCGTTAGCTACATTTATTCTACTGAAGAATAATATGAAAACTATATTTGCAACTATAATAAAAGCAGTAATAATGCTGACAAGTTCCTCCTGTTTCACTTTTCATAAACTGGAATTTGTGATAGCCGATCAGAATATGATTGCATTTTATTTTGAGACTTTTTCATAAAAGCAATACAATTAGCTGGTAAATCAATAAATAAGAGATGATGAAAATCTTTTTACTACAAAAAATAATGTAAACCAGTATTACTGGCATATGTTATGGAACAATACGTTTTGGTGCATAAAAAGCAACACAAATCTAAGGCTTCCAAGTGCACTACAAATTAATCCATATATTTATGCAGAATAAGTAATTTTCACTGAAAATATAGTTAGCAGAAACCAATACACCTCTCTGACATAACAGTATATTACATCTGTAAATCAATGTACCTTCTATACTGTATAATCTAATAACATAAATGAGATTTTTATGCAGATTCACATATTTTACCCTTATGTTCTATTACAAACAACCGTTGATCCACCCAGAACAATGTGGGGTATACGTGTTTAAAATCTGCTTTGCAAAAAACAGAAATTCAGCCCTGCACACAGTGTACATACATCCTATTCAACTCTGGTGTCCTACTGCAACCTTACTCATTATTTTGGGATTCAGATGTCCTTTGTGCCAGTCATCTGCTGAACTTCTTTGCTAATTGACTTTCCATACTGGTGGAAATGTTACAGCTAAAAAGATGCTATAGCTAAAGCCACTGCACAAGACATAAACAAAAGAACACAAGACTCATTTCTCACAAATAAAAAAATGAAGCCTAGAACAAATCTGAGACTTATGATGCATCGATGTACTTAAATCAATTCTATAACAATAAAATAGATGCAAGAACTACAGAAGTACAAAAATCAAACTTTCCTCTCAAAGGTTAAGGTCATTCATTAGCAGTGAATTTCTTCTCTATTCCTGCTTAATCTCCACCCACTTTAACACTTCAGAAGTATACAGTAAACTAATTAAATGTGCAGCAGTAGTGGACATGCTTGGCAATCTACAGTCATGTTAATTTAATAAAAGTTGCTCCCTGGAAAATTAACCTTTACAATTAATTTAAACAACTTGTAGGAGATAGTGGGATCTAATCTCAATTAGACGTATCTGATGACACTTCTGTATAATTTGGAACTAAATTTTAATGAGACATATTTACAGGGTGAAGGAGATTAGTGTTACCTTGTCTGTGGCCCTAGATTTTAATGTCTGCAAGCCTACTATGTCTGTATCTAACATTTCAGTTAGCTTGGCAGCTATCCATGCCGTAAGAGGCTTTCAAAGAAAGGTTTTCTTGCCTTTTACCCAACAAAAGGGGCTATAATGACAGTTCAGAGTGATCTTGCTGTGAGTTCAAGAGTCCTCTGTGATAGGCTTCAAGCTAGCTATCAAGCAACTAAGAATGTCCACTGGACTGAAATTCAGGTTAGAAGTCATACTTTTATATGCAGAGAACACACAAGTCCAAAACATACTGGTTTTGTTTTTTTCTCTGTCAAAATGCCTTTATATTAACAACATATCTCAATATTTCTTGATGTTTGCCATACTTTCCCGTATTAAAATTTTAATTTAATGTTACAAAAGTATTAGCAGAAAATTTACATTGCTTATTGATAAATATATAAATGACAAATAGATTCTTATTCAGTAATCGAGCCACCCAGAGCACGTGCTACTTCCTTAACGCTTAGTCAAAGTATCTTCCACTGACAGTCACTCAGATACGCCATTTTCACATGTGTAAATCCGGGCACGGAGAACTGCAGTGACCTGCCCGAGGTCTTGACCAGCCAATACTGGTTCCCCACTGACACCAGACAAGGTACTGAATCAGTACGAAACAAACCCAAATTTCAAGCACTCCGTGTTGCTGTTGTTCCAGGCGGTGTACAGAGTGGCACCCTGCCTGGCAGGGGCCAGCTGAGTGAGAGGCCTGGGGCCTGGCTGGCTCAGGAGCCCTTAGTGCGGTGTGTGCTGTTGGCCAAACAGAGCATTCTCCTGCCTTCACGTTTTCTAATCAGAGCATCCTACCAATGCCTGCACAGTCCAAGACAGCAGCTGGAGCTAATGCAAACAGTTTAGTCAGTTCTGTCTGCATCTGATGGCATCCAAAGGGGCCGAACAGGTACTGCTGCACCCGCCAGTTCAATCTCCCAGGTGAGACGACCAGACTTGTTCACACCCAAACCTAATCATAGAATCAAAGAATATCCCGAGTTGGAAGGGACCCGTAAGGATCATCAAGTCCAACTCCTGGCACCGCACAGGTCTACCCAAAATTTTAGACCACGTGACTAAGTGCACAGTCCAATCGCTTCTTAAATTCAGACAGGCTCGGTGCAGTGACTACTTCACGGGGGAGCCTGTTCCAGTGTGCAACCACCCTCTTGGTGAAGAACCTCTTCCTGATGTCCAGCCTAAACTTCCCCTGCCTCAGCTTGACACCATTCCCATGGGTCCTATCACTGGTGATTACGGAGAATAGGTCACCTGCCTCTCCATTCCCCCTCGTGAGGAAGCTGTAGACTGCGATGAGGTCCCCCCTCAGCCTCCTCTTCTCCAGGCTGAACAGGTCCAGTGACCTCAGCCGCTCCTCATATGTCTTCCCCTCTAGGCCCTTCACCATCTTCGTCGCCCTCCTCTGGACACTCTCCAACAGTTTTACACCCTTTTTGTACTGTGGTGCCCAGAACTGCACACAGTACTCGAGGTGAGGCCGCACCGGCGCAGAGCAGAGCGGGACAATCCCTTCCCTCGACCGACTAGCGATGCCGTGCTTGATGCACCCCAGGATACGGTTGGCCCTCCTGGCTGCCAGGGCACACTGCTGGCTCATATTCAGCTTGCTGTCAGCCACAGCCCCCAGATCCCTCTCTGCAGGCTGCTCTCCAGCGTCTCGTCGCCCAGTCTGTACGTATAGCCAGGGTTGCCCTGTCCCAGGTGCAGGACCCGGCACTTGCTCTTGTTAAACCTCATGTGGTTGGTGATCGCCCAGCTCTCCAATCTGCCCAGATCTCTCTGCAAGGCCTTTCCACCCTCATCTGAGTCCACAACTCCTCCAAGTTTGGTGTCGTCAGCAAATTTGCTCAAAACACCTTCTAGTCCTACATCCAAATCGTTTATAAAGACATTGAAGAGGACTGGCCCTAAAATGGAGCCTTGGGGGACCCCCCTAGTGACCATCCACCAGCCAGATGTGGCCCCATTTACCACAACCCTTTGAGCCCTGCCCATCAGCCAATTGCTTACCCATCGCATGATGTTTTTATTTAGCTGTATGCTGGACATTTTGTCCAGTAGGATCCTATGGGAAACTGTGTCAAAAGCTTTGCTGAAGTCCAAAAAGATCACATCAGCTGGTTTCCCTTGATCAACTAGATGGGTGATCTTATCATAAACGGAAATCAAATTTGTTAGGCAGGACCTACCCCTCTTGAACCCATGTTGGCTGGGACCAATGACTGCATTGTCCCCCAGGTGCGCTTCAATAACTTCAAGGATCAAGGGGAGAGGTGCTGCACAGCAGTCTAAGCAAACCTCGAACCTCTGCTTCTGCATCTGCAAGGAGATGCTGTTGGTCACTAAGGGCAAGGGGCCCTTTGAGGCCTCCCTTTCATGCGCCGTGGTTAGGTGTATGCAAATGCTGGTCAGAGACCAAAAAACACAGAGTGATGGTATGAGCCCTGTCCCCTCCCCTGCAAAAATTTTCAATGTGAATATAGGACCTCTTCCTCTTGCACGTCTGGAATTATCCTTACTGTTTTCTGAACCAGTTCTCAGACTTCGTCCTTTCATTCTTGATTTATGGCTTCAAAATTGCTAACCTAAGTAATGAAGCAGTGTAATAATAATAAATAAGTTATTCTTGCCAGAGCAAACATCTAAGCCTAATTATTGATATTAGCTTTTAGTGACATCAAAATGAAATTCTGATTTCTAGCTGCAATCTAGTGTGTGAGTGGTGAGCACAATTTATCATGGAAGAAGGAAAAATGGTACATGCTGTCACATCATGTATCATATAAGTATCAAAATTGCTATGGAAACTGTGCACTTTTTATAGAGTAGGCACATAAAATTCACATAATATGTCAGAGAATAAGTTACAACTGTCCTGAGGCTGTAATAAGATCTACACCCTTATTAGTGAAAAGATTTGACAGATTTTGTTTATAATGAATACTTGTAGCCAATGAGTTTGAGTCAAAGTCACCCTATTTTGACCCATCCACTTGCTTTTAGGTTTCTGTCCCCCTTAGATACAGAGAGAATGGGGAGTAATATAATTTCCAATGGTTATTAGATTCCATTATAGTCACTTCTGATACGACAGGGAAATTGGCTGTATCCAGACACTATATTCAAAATTATTGGGAGAAAATACCTTGTTAGCCTTGGATTTTTTTTCTTGTATTATACAAACCTATCCTTAGCGTTTATGTGCTTTATTTACAATTTGTTGGAAGACAGAACAGATTAAGACTTAGTATTCATTTGGTAAGAGTGCAAATAGAAAAATCTAGGTTTTAAAATGCCTTAAAGTATTTCCTGTGAATAGCCTAAACACTGCAGCCTTTGCCACCCTGATCTGTGTGTGACATGTTTGTCGTTGATTGACAGCATCTCTGATAGGTTAGGTTGGAGAAAAATGAGCTTGTTTAGGAGAGCAGAAGATAGTACAATTAGGTTTTGCAGTCCAGTGATACAGTGACTGGTAAAAGAAAGCAAAGTGGAGAAAAAATGGTTGTACATGCAACACCCTAGGGTGCAAAGGTACATTTATCACCTTGTTTTATATGACACAGTGGATGAATGTTGATGAAGATTGTCAGCATCAATGTCAGTGAAAGCAATTCGGCAAGTAAAAGAGTTTGTATTAAAAGACTCTCCACCAGGAGGAAATTCACATGATTACTTTATAGATAAACAGCCTACAAAAGTGGAGCAGAGACAACTGTTGATTAAAGGTCATTTTTTTACTTAGTTCTAAATGTGGGCTCCTGTTGACAGAAGGCAGCATACCTGCAGTAAGCACACAGCAATCAGACTGAAACCTTTGAAAATAATAGAGGCATTAAAAAGGCCAGCGTAAAACGAAAATGCTATTAAGCAACAACCAACTATATCTCAGAGGCATGCAGTGGGAAGAGTAGGATTGCACAATGTGTAAAAACATTACATATTACAATGTTTTCCATTTGTCCATTGCTGTTAAACCACATCATATCAACTAGCAAATGTCTGAGTCCATATGTAGCATCTTCAGCTGAAACAGGAAACAACTCCTAGAAAAGAAAATTTTAGAAATTGATACTAACCTCTATAAATAAGCCTTCATTGTCTCTTTAAACGACAAAAGAAAAAGTGACACTCTGAAATTAAAAATCAAGTAGTGCGGAATTAGGATTTCAAACCTCTTCACCAGAAAAAACAAACAACAACAACAACAACAACAGAAGTATAAAATCCAAGTTTCTGAAGATCACTAGCCATGCAAGATCACTGGAGAATGAAGGTGGACCCATACAACCCCAACCACCCATTCCTCTAGCGATGTGCTCCATTATACAGACTTGAATTTTAACTGGACTGAACTGGAACTATAGGGTAGTGTTTTCCCAGCTCCACACATCAAGCACCTTCACATTCCTCCATATAATGCCATGAAACACTACGTCGTTACGCTTTCTTCATGAAAACCACAACCGACAGTCATCTCCACTCTTCCTCCTTCTGACAGCCTCTAGGACACAAAGAGTTCTGCCTTTTGGCTGAAAGAACATCCACAACATGACAGTGAAATGAAACATGAAAACGCTGTTCCTTCCAATGTTACATTGTCATGATAAGGGCTGAATCTATCCTCCAAGCAGTCTCTCAGAGTGCTTCAAGCCAGAACAAGCCTTTGCTGCAGTGCTGCAGTCTATCCCTCCACCTTTCAACAAAGGTACATCCAACACAATATTTGTAGGTGTTTCCTATGAGCTACTGCAAGAGTGAGGGAAACTGGGAGGTGATGTGTGTGATTTCATGTGTATCCACATCATTTGTTTCCAGAATGTGGAGTTTTTCTAATACCTACATCTGCACACTTGAAGAAACAACCGCTCAGGAAGAACAACTTTGCATCAGTGAGGTTGGGTTGATTTGTTTTACCACACAAACTTTCAAATTTGGGTAAGGATATCACCTGTGTCAGTATAAAGGAAAAAAACAACAACATAGATTTCATTTTCAACAAACTCTTACTGGTAAATTCTGAAAACTTATACTATTTTCCACTAGCTAAGGAAAACAAACTTTTGAAAAAAATTGCTTCACTGAAATTTCATTTTAAGGATTTTAATTTTTATGAATGTCATAATTCCGTTTATCTGTACTCTCTATTAAGTGCACAGCATTCACTTTTCAACATATTTAAAGAAATTTAATGAGTTTAATAAACTTAAAGGGATGTTATGTCTGTTCACTCCGTAAAGATTGTTTATTTCAGGAAATAAACCATTTTGAATTGAGTAATATGACTTTTAGAGTTATGACTATCTCATTCAATTAGTTTCTGTAATTATTGTCATTCCACACAGTATATGCAGTACTAAAGGAGAAAATACATTTTCAGGAATTACAGTGTAGGTGTACAACTGTTATTGTTAATGAGCCATAAACTTCAGTCTCCTGCTCTGTTAATTCATGCCAGTTTAATGTAAATTGGCAAAATAAGTTGACAGTTACAGTTGGACAAATAATGTTGTATTTCATTATTTTCTATGAGATTGTTATCTTCTAGCTCATTTTGTAGAATTTATTTTTCCTCTTTATTTTAGAACATCATCCTACTTAAAAAATAATGTTACAATAGACTCAAGTGAAGTCTGAACAATACTGAATCCTCAATGCTCAGGTACATGTTACCTGAAGTATAGACAAGGAATTTGTAGGACATTTTATCCTCTATTTAGTTTTACTTTATCTCAGTTACAAAGACATACTAAAGAATAAATTGAACGCAATCCTAGATCTTTGCAACTCTTGGTCTTAGTCTTTCTTTATATTAGCAAGTAGCTCACATCAGCAGGAGGAGATCTGTGGAGTAAAACAGCTGATACTGAGGTTGCTGTGTGCCTTTCAGGGGGGAGTAGGGGATGGGAGCATAAGAAAAACCTTAAAACTAGCGTACCCTAATCTTGCAGACTGGTGGAGAATACCTTCCAGTAAAGTTTAATCTGACCAGTTTCATCTGAAAGGTATCCAACTCACATGTTCCATCACTCCTCCAAACGAAAGCTAACCAAAGGTAGAATCAGATTTCCTTCATGACTACACCTCCATCTGAACTGAAACATTGCAGTAGATGTGCTCTGTGTGGCCCAAGTCAAAATGCTTTGAGGCCAATGAACGAAACGAAAAGATTTTTGATAATACTCTTAAAGCATCTGAGAAAAATCAATAGGCTTTGGTGCCACAGGCTCCCCCCTCTCAAGTATGAGAGCCCCCATGCACAGAATGCAAGTACAGGAAAACGAACAAACAGATGAAAAACCACTGAATAAACAAAACAGATTTAGTAAGATTTGAGCGATTACATGTACAGGCACCCCAAAACCACAGGAAACTTCATAATTCTGATGAATGATTTTCATTCAGAGTTTTTGTTATCCAGTGCCTTGCAATTTGGGAATGTCCATCACTTCAGACATTAAAGTTAATTGCATATTCCTCATATGCCCTCTTAGATGGGCAATATGCATGCCTGCCAGATTGTGGATTGGGAAAACCTTAAAAAGCAAGAGGCCAAAAAAGATTGCAAGTTTTATCTTTTGCATTATGCTTGTAAAATAGGCAAAGAATATTAAACAATGTTCTCTATACAGCAAAAATTTGGAATTCTCTGGCATCTCCAGAAGCTGGCACTGAACAGCCAGACTGGATGTGCTGATAAACATGCGTCTGCTGCATTGTGGATAGGTGCTGTTCTGTTATGCACGCATCATGATAAAATATTCATTATCTAAAAAAAAAATGACAAGAATCATGCTGCTGTGATATCACTCAAAGGAAAAGCTTTGATCAGTAGTTTCTTTGCTTGAAGTTCAGGAAATCATTGTTGACATTTTAAAATTAGTAAAGAGCAACAGCTGTAATCCCTATTTGATATACAAATTCAAGTTACCTTTTCCACTTCTATATACACCTTTGTGTACAGCGTATCCAGAGCTTAAATTCATTAGAAGACAATTTTTGCTGGATCTTTTAGCCTGTGAATATTACAACATCAAGAAACATCATTAGTGCTGTAATCACCACATTCTGGCTACATTCAAGCTCCTCTGAAAAGCCCACTGCTTCTCACAGTCAGTTGGTTCCTCACCATAAATGATTTTTGCCTGTTTCTCCCTCCCGAGGCTGTGACAAAGCAGAATAAAAGCCATTCTTCTCCAACATACAAAACGCACTCTGCATCTAAAGAAATGTCATCACACTTCCTAGGAGCAATATTACAGAACAGTGTAGGGCTGGCAAGCTACTTTTTTTTTTTTTTCCAAAAGTAATCAACTATTTTAGAATGACTCATCTTTTGTGTTTGTTATGTAGATCACATCCTGAAGTAGACTGAGGTTCTGAAAATGGATATTAAGCTAAATAATAATAATTTAAAAATTAAACAAAAAAAAAACAAACAGGATACTGAAAAGAAAATAAACCAACAAAATCGTCTGACACTTTTGAAAAGCTTACTCGTAATGTGCATATTTCTGTATTTATATGAGAAGTTCACTTAACTGAATCCACTTGTTCACCTGGCTTTTACAAGTATCGTTACATGGGTCTCAAAAGCTACCAGATTAGTTGGGATAAGGCAAAGGTACTGCAATGTCAAACAATTTCAGAAGTTTTATATGGCTACACTTTTTGTGTCTCTGCAGGGTTTAAGAATCTTAGAGTTTAAGCTTTACTTAAATTGAATGATTGACAGAGTAAGATTAAATTTCTATGCTTTAAGAATTTATTATCTGGTGGAGGGAAAACACAGCAGGATATAAGCAATCCAGGAGGTTCCTGGGGTGTGTTAATGATAACTTCCTTCTCCAAGTGACAGAGGAGCCAAAAAGGAGAGGTGCTATTCTGGACCTTGTTCTCACCATAAAGGCGGGGCTGGTGGGCAATGTGAAGCTCAAGGGCAACCTGGGCTGCAGTGACCATGAAGTACAAGAGTACAAGAGATCCTTTAAGGCAGTGAGCAAGGGATCTCTTCAGGGATCTGCGTGGTAGAGTACCATGGGACAAAGGACTGCTTGGATGAGGAATTGGCTGGATGGTTGCACTCATAGGTGCAGTCAACAGCTCCATGTCCAGGTGGACACCAGTAACAAATGGCGTCCCTCAGGGGTTGGTACTGAGACCAGTACTGTTCAATATCTTTGTTAGGGACATGGACAGTGGGATCGAGCTCTGTGTGGTGTGGTCAACACACTGGAGAAAAAGGATGCCATCCAGAGGGACCTAGATGGCCTTAAGAGGTGGGCCTCATGAAGTTCAACAAGGCTGCAAGGTCCTGCACATGGGTTGGGGCAATCCCAAGCACAAATACAGGTTGAGCAGAGAGTGGATTGAGAGCAGCCCTGAGGAGAATGTCTTGAGGGTATTGGTTGATGAAAAGCTCCACATGAGCCTGCCATGTATCCTTGCAGCCCAGTCAGTTGCCATTAAAAAGTTCAGTATCGTATCAGAGCTAGCATCAAAGAACACCAGAGATCACACGAAGAAAGACAGAAAACAGAAAAAGATTCAACAGATCATCATTGTGATGATTTTAATTACTTTAATATCTTAACATTTGCAGAGCTAGCATACACAGAAGTAATATTGCAAGCAGCACATGGTATTCGTTTTTTCCTTATGCATCATTCAAACTAACACAACGGAGCCTATCACAGAAGTCACAGCGTTACTATTTTTTGCTTTTCCACTTGTTTCAGCCCTAAAAAGCATGCAGTAAGCACCCAGCCAACAATTTCCAAACTAGCCCAGGCTACATTGCTCCATCCATACCATTGTTTTCCACTGAGATGCATTTACTGCCTCACCTGGAATATAATCCAAGTATGTTCCATTAGAATTTCCACCACATTGGGCTACATTAAATTTTGCTTTCCTGGAAAGCAATTGCTATGCCATAAACTACACAGAAATTATCTCAACTGTCTCCTAACTTAAATAAAATGAAATCAAGAAGCAAAACTTTCATTTTCTGGATGCTTATGAACCCCATGCACTCTGTCTTGAAGTCCTTCCATTTACTGCAAGCTATCAGAGATAACAAACGACACGTTTAGGGGATGACTGAACACTCCACAAATGTTAGGAATGGAGGAGCATGCAGTTTCTCAGCACAGCTGGTGCTGCAATTGAGATGCATTGGAAAGCTTCTTGGTATTCGGCAACCTTTGTACTTCCACAGGAGGACTGCATTCAGCAAATGCAGTTGAACCAAACATACATATGGAGCACAGGAGCAAAAGACTTTTGTTCAGGACTTTTACCCCTTAACTATGCATGACCCTAATACCATAGAGCAGGGCTGGTCTCTCCTGCCCTGTGATTAATCATGCTGCAGTAAGGTCCCACTGATACCGCAGAAAGACCCGTCGAAGACCCGTTGTCTGCCAGGAGGTCCCATTTCCCCTCCTCCCCACCAGTTCCACAAGGGCCATAAGGCAGATGAATTTTTTCCCAATGTACCAAGAGGTGCCAAGAAAAGTTTGTTCAACCTGTCAGAAGAGCAGCCAGTTGGGATCTTACTTAGAAACTCTTACACTCCCCTCCTCCATCCGTTTCTTTTCAGATATCTTCAAATTTTACAAAATACTGCTTGTGGCACCGGCAGGCATAACATCTGCCCCTGCTTTCCACACATCCCACTTAAGGTCCACTGCAGGCCAAAGCAGACAAAGTAGGACCCAGCAGGAAGAAAGTGGGAGGAAAAGGGTTTTGGGATCCTTACTTACGCCAGCCTTGTACGCCCAACATACCACACATGATGGAGGAGGGAAGAATGGCAGATGTTCTTCCGCACCACAGGCTGAAAGCGGCAGATGCAGAGGGGCTCTGCTGCAGCCTGGGACCAAAGGCTTTTCTCCAAGCCTCTTCCCTGCTTTGCTTTCACACTCCACTCTAAAAAAAAATGTGAGCAGCAATGGGAAGCAAGCACTGGTAGCTTGTGAGAAAGCAGAAGAAACACGAACTTGACACACTGTACCTGTACCCCAGGCACACTGTCAGGGTAAAAATTCCCATTTCTCATTTGTCCATCCACTGAAAAACAATCCAGTAAATAGCGTAACTGCTTTTCAACACATGGCTGCTATTCTGAATGGGTTCAAATCTGAAGCTCTGAAATTTGTATTAAACAGTGCAAAAATTTGCATTATCCTCTCCAAAATGTCACAAATCTTCATACATAATCATTTTTTTTTATTTTTACTGAAGACGAGTCCACTCTGGCAGTAGGTAAACCGTACTGAGGGCAGTGAATTAGTATAAACGAATGGATCACATTTTGTGTGCCTGAAATACTGCGCTCCAAATACAAGTCCAGTTCCATCTAACAAAGCTTGCATGACTTTTTTTTTCCATATGATCATCCCCCCATCTCCACCACTTTATGCTTTGTCTATTCATATCATATGAGTTCTCTTACAAGTTTTACACTAAATTTCTAGTGCTCCTTCATACAGAATGAGTACACTGTGTTAAATTCAAGTGCCTCAACAAACAGAAGCTTTTTTCAGCTAAAGCTGCATCAATGTGTAAATACAGCCACAAAGGAATTCTGTAGCACCGGGGAACCTAAACTAAATTAATTTTATTTTATATATTTTTTAAATTGGCCCCATTGAAGCATAAAGGAGACTGAAAATGCACTTGAGTCCTACTTCAGACATAGCTGGCTTTTGAGAGAGTTAAGAGTGAACCTAGGCACAATTTTAGAACAGAGACATGGTCTGGTTTAGGTTTTTGTGCATACCCAGGGAGTTCCAGGCAGCAGCATGCCAATACACAGAATTATCAGCACATCAAAGGCATTATATTTATCAAACCCTGCCACAGCACATTTACTAGCTGTATGATGGATGTTGTTGTAGCAAGCAAGGAACACTTTGATGTACATGGCCTTCTTTGATTAATGAGGGCTCTTGCTGAGAAGCTGCATATGGAGTAAATTACTCTTTTCAAAAATGGCTGATTTGCACTATTGTACTAATTATGTCACCAGCTCAGAGTCAGTTCCAGATTCAGTCACACAAAATAAAGAAATAAAAATTCCCAAATACTGTTCACGCTTTTGTCACACACACACATCAGCTCAAAATCCTAATTAAATTTACATTTTTTTTAATTTTTTTTTTATACCTCCTACAAAGGGAGCACTGATAAATACTTTCCAACCAGAAAAATTTCTAAAATCCAGTCCCTAATTTCTCTGAAATGAATGCAAACTTATTGTTAACTCTGCTGCATTTTAAAGAACAATATAAGGACACTGGAAGCATTTTAATTGATCAACAAAAAAAGGAAAAAGAATCAAAACCCCAAAAGGCAGAAGGGACCACAATGCACAAAGTCTGCCTCTTACAAGCATTTCCCAGATTAATTTTACCAGCTAGCGAAACCCCACAAAACTGAAGTTATTCCATTAGCCTCAATTCTCTGAGCACGTGGTGCCTTCAGCTATTTATCCACTTAGTTGTAACAAGAATAAAGTTTTTAGAGCATTAACGGTGTGTTACTTTCTTAAAATTGTGAACAGTAAATATTTCATTGTGTTAAGGATGTTTGCAGACTCCAATTTGTTATTACAGATGGCAGAACCAGTACTTTGCTTAGGATCACACAGAGTACAGATCAAATGCTGATTTTTATCATTGGACATATCAGCAAGATGAAAAAGAGCAAAAACAGCGTGCCTGCATGTGGGGTGACACTCCACTGAGGAAGAAATGATTTCTTAAGTGCATTTTCTGCTAAGAAGTTCAGATTTAATCCAGCTTTGGTTTCATAATTCAGCATGTTTACACAACGCTCTTTTCTATAGTTGTGTGATAGCATATTAACTCGAAAAAAAAATACAGAGAAAAAGCAGTAACCGACATTAACCCTGTCTTCGGCAATAAAATATCAACAGATAACATATCATGTCACACACCAAGCTGGAGTTTAGCCTTCTCAAATATGCATGTGAAACGTTCAGGTGATTGAATGTTTCATATTAATCGAGCAAAGATATTTACATCTGACACATATTTGGTTTCACCTTTCAACAGGACTAGTAGCTTTCTGTGGACAGCTCACAGATCTGATTTATAGTTGAGGGGATCAAAGTGTTTAAATAGAAACAGATTCCTGTGCCAAGTCAAATGTTTAGGAAATGACAGATCACAAGTGTATTGTGCACATAATCTGCACATCTATCCTGGGAGAAGTCAACCAAATTCCCACTCTTCTCCAGAGATTTCCAGTGGATTGCTACAGGGAAGAGAAAGAAAATGGATTCTGTGAAAGCAGAACAGTAGCACTGCCTTCAGTGTTTTTTCCACATTGCAAGCAAGTTCTTCACATATATAAATTTCCTGAAAACATCATCCAGAATTCCTGCACCATCAATAAAGCATCCAACATTAGATGCTTCCAAATTGCTTAGGAGATAGCAAGTTGCAACTCTCAAAGCTTCTCTGAAAAGGCATTTCTCGTGCCATAGAACAAGCTGGAAAGGTTTTTTTTTTTCTTTTTTTTTTTTTCCCCCTCTTTTTTTCCCAAAGTCATGTTGGATTTTATAGTTATATCCACAAGGGGAAATTATGAGGGAAAGCAGTTGAGGAAGAAGGACATTCAGTTCTTTGACAGGTCTCCCTGGACATGTTTCTGAAAGGTTAGGAGCTCGCTCTGGGAAATTGGCACTCACAGTGAAATAGTGCTGTCACTGGACAGCCCATAAGGAGTTCCATATGAACTTACTCTAAATTTCTGTAAAATGTCACATATCAGCGCCAAAATAATCCTAGACCTACTTCCAAACATATCAAGCAAGTGGAGACATGCAACATGTCACACAGGCTAGAACAGAACTGACAGAACAGTTCTGTCAGAGCACAGAAAACAAACACAAAACACAGAACCAACAACATAAAACATTAAAAACAATGACTACATATTTAGCAAGACTGCTCTTGACTGTGTTATTGGTGCAGTTATGCTATCTTCTTCCAGACCTCTTGAATCTGATATCAGAATGCATTATTTTTTTTAAATGTAGTTACATCATTAGCAATTAACTAACACATATAGGACAGATTTAATATTATCCACCAATGTAAAAGCAAAATACTAAATCTGAATAAACTGAAGTTTTCCAAGCTTTTTTGGAAGCTGATGATCCCCTGAGGCTAGCTCAGTTTCTCCTCCATGCGCCAGCACAGCTCCGGTGACTCCAGCTTTCTTACCTTTAGGTCAGGACAGAGCCTGCCAGTGCAGGTCCCCAGCGCTGAGAACAGCTAGCTGAATGAAGGACAGACATATTATAATGTGGTTTTAGGTCTGCTTTAGAGAACAATTGGAATGTTTAGAGGTTACAGTGCAGAAACTGAGCTAGAAGTAATGCAGGTACCGCATTATCAACCTGCCACAATTACAAGAATTTTATTGCTGGTCAGTCATACAGAGAATTTCTGAACAGAGTTAATGTAAGCTAACTAACCAGCCATCAAACAAAACCAAAAACAGATTAAAAGGTTATATAAAAATCTTACTTAAATTTCAAATGAAGATGAGAATGATTCTCATTCACTGTTACTGATATCTTCATCTCCAGTTTTCTCTGAGTTTCTTCCAGCCAAGTTGACTGTGTCGTGTGTCCTAGACTACAATTGTTTCCCCAAGAATTTTCCAGACAAAATGCTTTCATTCAGAATTCTGCCAAAGTCAAAGCTCAACATTTCATCTGGTTCTAGCTCCTAATCCTAAAACATCTGCCCATGAAAACTTTCCTATTATTTTACATAATGAAGCTACATGGCACAAATCCGTTTGTTCTTTCCCAAGAATTTCTGCCATTAATTTCCTACATTAGGTACTGCACTAGTAAATCTGTTATCCAAAGCAAAACTGGAAATAATATAGAGGTATGTTCTCAGACTACAACGTTCTCCATAGAGAAATGTCTAAATTCCACCTTATTTTTTAATTAAAAACTTTTTAAAATAACATAAATGGAACCATGAAGAACACAAGTTATGTCTGAAGACAGCTATCACTTGCGCTGAGCTCACAAAAGCTAAGAAATATAAAATGCAATAGACAAAATGAAATGATTCAATGCTGACCTCACATCAGTTGTAAACTGCTAGATCTGCCTGTTCCTTCCAAAATCACTCATTTGGCTTCAGGGCATTTTAAATAATCCTTTGATGTTGAAATTGCTACTGTACAGCTGGAGAATAGCAAATGTTGAATTTAAAAAGCAGAAAATAAAACCAAGTTAGGTAACTGCAAGACAGTAAGTCTAACAATGACACAAGTTTTGAAGGGAGAAAAATTAAGGATAACAGTTTAGAGAATGCCCTCTAAAGATACTGGGACAAGAAAGTTGTAAATACTGAGGAAGAAGAAATTTAAACCCGAAGGCAGTTATAGCGGAAGGACAAGTAGGTATAAATTAACTGCAAGTTTAGGCCATAGATTAAAGAGGGTTTTCACCTATGAGAATTACAAGGCTCTAAAACAGTTTTAAAATTAAAACACCCCCCCCAAAACAAAACAAAACAAAAAAACCCCACACAACCACTAATAAAATCCATTAAATTCCTGTTGAGATGGTGTGTAATCAAGAACAGCTTCCGGTTTGCACAAGCTACGACTGCAGAGGAGCAGACTCAAGAACTTGGGAGGCATCTTCTGGTCCCACCTGCCCGATTATCATCTGTAGTTTAGCTCATAAACTTGATTCGTGGTTGTGGCTGCCTACCTTGGCAGCTCAGAAAAAAAATCCTGTTCTCATAAGAAGTGAAATTATTTTTGAGGACACAGAGTTATTTTGTAGTTGTCGTACATATTCATACAGGTTCTGCTGAGGAACAAGTCAGATGTTGACATTATGGTTAATAATACAATTTTTTGTGATCGTAATCAGTATTTATGGGTAACTGGTCTGATGAAAAAATAAGGGGAAGATAGGTGGGAACTACTGGGAGGTGGGAAAATAACCATCCTACCCAATGGTCCTTTGACATACCAGACCTATCTCCAAGGTGGGAGTTGAAAGATGACAGCTACATCTTCAGAGAGGAAACATGAGAACGTGAGAAAAAACAAAGGTACCAGAATAAGTCCCAGTACTTGACCCTGAAAGGATTCTGAACAATACTTTTTTCCTTCTTTTCCACCTGGTTTTACCACAAAAAAAAAAAAAAAAAAAAAAAAAAAGGAATTGCCTGGCTTTGACCATGATGAATGAATAAGCAAGATCTTGAAACCCCGAGTAATTAACATGTTTTCCAAATATTCACTTCTTCCATCACATTCTTCTGTCAGGAGAGTCTCAGCAGTGCCACACATCACCCACACAGCTTGATTTGCTATCGTGAGGAGGGCAAGGGGGTTCCTGCTGCAGCGCCCGAGACTTGGCCTAGCAAAGCCTGGGCTTCATTCCAGCACTGCAAGGAAGTTAATAAGGCCATTTACAGTTTACAAACTACTTCCACTTGCACTGACCATTGTAAGCCTCAAGCAAAGCTGTCATGAGGCTTTTGTAGGGGAAACCTTAAGGGCTTTGGTTAAGGCTTGCTGTCAGAAAGCTGCTTGAAATGAATTCAAATCACCAGGCTCCCTTACTGAAGGTCAAACGCAACATTTGCAGCTGGAATTGCTGACACAATAGCAACATGAGGGGAAACATAAAGACCCATTGGAGAGGAAGACACTGGCCGCTGTGTTAGTGCTTCACCCACAGCTGGGGAAGAAGGGGAGTAAGGCAGGCAGGCTGTGGATGGAGGTAGGTAGAGATGCAAGCTGCCTGTCAGAGGGGTGAAACTGCGAAACCTACCTTCAGTACAGCACTTAGGCCCAGTGTCTGAATGTACTCTAAAAGCCACGGCGAGGGCCTGCCCTTGCCAGTGCTGCTGGAGGAAGTGGGTGTGAACATCTCCTCCCTGCTTTTCCATGCTCAGCAGCAGACAAGTGGTCTCCTGGTGAAGGGAGAGGAGCCTGCCCAGCTAGCAGTGTGAAGTGCGGACCCGACAGCGCCCGGCAGGCCCCCACTGGGCACCCCTGTAGCCACAAGCTAACTGCTCCCACCGTGCCTTGCACAGCAGCAGCAGTGAGATCTCCATGTTGCTTCCTTGCCCCACGAACACTCCTGCCCCCCAGCAGACAGCTGTGGGTGCCCTGTGGCTTCCTGACGAGCAAGGAGGCTGTCCTAGATGAAGTACCGTGCTTTATGGCATGAATGCCTGTCTTCATCACTGAACTTGAGATGCCTTTATATCCTCCCTCCTGGCGTATCCCGCAACATGCTGCTGGCGCACTGTAGCAACTTCCAGAGGACTCCAGCTCACTTCCTATGTCATTCCTCAACTTCATTGTGCTCTTGGCAGAGGCAAGAATGCTTCAGCACTTGGGAGAAGTTTGTAAAAGCAAACTTCAGCTGGCAGAGGTGATGTCAGGCCATGGGGAGCCAAGGTTACCCCAGTGCTGGTCGTGCCCTCTCTGATGGGGTGCAGCCCCACGGGCTCTGACCTGTGGTGGTCCCAGCAGGGACCATCAACAGCCCCAGACAAGGTGGAGAACTCATCCAGAATCCATCTGCAGAGCCCTGGCAGAAACAGCAAGCGGGCACGAGAGGAGCCGCAGTGCAGGTCTGGCGGCAGTGCTGCCACCAGGTCCCCACACCATGGTTCGGGGCAGGCTGAGGCATTTCAGGGCCATTTGGAGCCATTAGTGCCCTCAGGGCAGGCAGCTCATAGCTCTGACAGCATTCAATTTCAGTATGATAGGTCATAAAAAATAATCTACCACAATCATTTACTGGAATGTATCATCTCACTTTGTTTCTTAAGTAATTCATCTTTTGGGCTCGGCTCTGGCCACAGGCCCAAATTCAGGAGTTTTCTCCCTTTTCCAACTCCAAGTAATACAGTTGTGAAGAAGAGCATGAGGAAAGATGTGGCCAGTTTTGTCTGCTCAGAAATTCAGCCCCGCTGAATACATTTTGGACGCCTTCCAGAAGAGATATACTTTGAACGTTTGTCTGAATTTGTATTAAAATATAAGATTCTCATTCACAGTGACCCAAGCTTTAATTCTTACTGAAAACTAAATGTTTTGAAAGAAGAGCAGAAAATCCTAGTGCCTGTACATGCCTGGAGCATGCTGACTCAGCCAGCTGCTCACAGCTCCCCTTGGAGTGAACAAGAATAATAAGGTTTGCCACTGGGACCAGAATCAATCTATTAACCAATATGATCTGGAGACCTTGGGTCTTCTCTTATATTTTCTACAAATTGTATTGTGTCTTAGCGAAAGCAAAATCCTCATGGGATGACTATCTCAGGGCCACATCAGCATTTTCCATGTTTTATTGGTGCATAAGAAACCAAAAATATCAAAACAAAGCCAAACACTAGCTCAGAGGGGAAAAAAAAAGAAAAAGGAAAAGAAGGAAAACAATTGATCAGTCAAAAATAAGAAGAAACATTTTGATGGAAAATATTCTGGTAGTAGAAAAGACAGAATCTTGTTAGATCATATTAAAGAGAGGCAAGGAAATGTTGTATAGGCATTAATAGTTATATTGAAGATTCCATGTGCAGGAGAGAAGTTATAGGGTAACATTTGAAATATACACATGGAAGGATGAAAGCTAACAAAGACAGCTCATAACTTAGCTCCAAATATGCACACTTCAGCTGGCAAACTTATGTACACGAGACAAGGTAAGTTGCTAGCTACTCCACAAGACAAAAAGCTTCTGTTCAGAATGCAAAATTTAAAGTGGCTAGAAAGATGGAGAGAAGAGTTAATTTCAACAGGCCAAAAGTCATATTTACAGATTTGAACTTGAAAAACCTATAGCAAAATCCCAGAAAAGTCTTACACGAATGATAACAGCTTCTTTATTTACAGTGAACAATGCCAGTTGATTGTGATCTCCAACATAAAGAGTTAGGATGCTCAGAATAATGGTAGGTGCCACAAAGAATGCACAGAGCAAACAGTTCTGATGACAAAGCACTGTAACCTTTTAATACAAGAAAACTGCTTAGAAACGCCCATGATAACCAACTAAATCTCTCATGCTTGTTCAGGAACTTCCCAGAACAACATCACTAAGAAAACAATACATTTGCCTGATGATGTGTCATCCCATCTGATGTGTTTTGGGAGCAGAATACTGAATGTTCGAGGCAATGCACATAATCCCCTTTAGGCGCTTTTCAAATGCATATCACTATCAGCAATATCGTGATACTAGTAGAACACTAAAAAGGTAAGATAAACACCTCATTCTTCCGTAACTGTTTCAATTCCTTGTTATTGTACTGCATTTTATCTTTATTTCTTCAGTTAATACGACTACATTCATTCCCTTAAAACAATGATGTGAATGTCTTCTCTGTGATAGAAAGGTAAGAAATAAGAGTCAAAAACATGGAATTGACTCATGAATGGGTTGGATTAAGGAAACCAACAAAAAGAGTGTTAGGGGACTGGACCTCAAGTCCATGGAAGCCATGGCACATGGGAATCTTGAAGGACTGCAGTTCAGCCAGATGGAAAGCCTACCCCGTTGCCGAGACAGTACGCATGCATACAGCTTCAAAGAGATGTTCTAAATCTATTACAGCACTAACAAGAAGAGAATTAGTTATCACTATTCCTGGGAATAAAAAGGGTTGCTTCAATGCCACTAGAAGACAAACCCAGGACTTTGAAAAAAAGATAACTGTTTGAACTTGGCAGCCACTTCACTGGTCAGCAATCATTGGCTTTTCTTGCCAATATTCAGTGACCTCAAGATTATCCAAGAAAACATTTACTTTTGGCTTTTTTCTCTGCAGTTCCTGCCTAGTATCTTCATGCATAAAATCTAAGAACGAACAAAGAACCTTTACTTTACTTGTAAGAATAGCCATAGGTTGCCTTGAAACAAGGGAGACTTCACGTCACACAGTACTTGTTTTCTTTTAATAGGAACCAGAGCCTAAATATCACATTTGGCTACGCTGCCCTTTTGCAAATAAACCCTGAAAGAATATGAGGAACAGATACTGTAGTTAAGGGCTCTACAATGCCTGCAGTAACACCAATCTATGCATCTTACTCAACTGTGCCATTTAGCAAAGGGCAGATAGAGGAATAGGCAAGAAAAAAAAAAAAAAAAAAGATGCTACATCCAAACCATTTCAAAACAAAACTTTTTTTTTTTTTATTTCTTGCTGCTTGCTTTTTAGCAGCCTCGTAGCCATTACAGTCTCTGTAGCTTAGTTGTTCAACTCAATTTTTAAATCTCATTAATAATATACAAATCATGTTTAAGGAATATTTTATGAAACGAAGAGTAGACTTTATAATGGAGTGACTTCAGAAGACAGCCTAAAAGTTTATATATTTATTTATGAGCACACAAGGAGATGCTAATTTTTTCCTAAAGAAATCTGGAACTAAAAGCCAGTGTTTGTAGGATAACATGATCATGTTCAGTAAGGCCTCTGAGTGCCTGTTGGCCATGAATTATTGTGGTTCTGAGAAATAACTGGAGTGTTTGGCTGTTTCTGCTGGACTTCAGCATGAAAAAATGGGTTGAACAAAATAATTCCAATGAAAAGTAGACCACTGAAAAAACCTTGACATGAGCCAACAGTGAGCACTTGCAGCCCAGAAGGCCAACTGCATGCCGGGCTGCATCAACAGAGGGGTGGCTGGCAGGTTGAGGGAGGTGACTGTGCCCCTCTGCTCTGCCCTTGTGAGGTCCCACCCAGAGTGCTGCATCCAGGGCTGGGGTCCCCAGCACAAGGAGGATGTGGGGCTGTTGGAGCAGTCCCAGAGGAGGCCATGAAGTTGATAAGAGGGCTGGAGCACCTCTCCTACGAAGAAAGGGTGAGAGAGCTGGGGGTGTTCAGCCTGGAGAAGGCTCCAGAGTGACCTCACTGCAGTTTTTAAATATGTAAAAGATGGAGAGTGACTTTTTGCTCAGGCAGATAATGACAAGACAAGGGGAAATAGTTTTAAACTAAAAGAGGGATAATTTAGATTAGAGGTTAGGAGGAAATTCTTCACTCAGAGGGTGGTGAGGCACTGGATCAGGTTGCCCAGAGAGGTTGTGGATGCCCCATCCCTGGAGGTGTTCAAGGCCAGGTTGGACAAGGCCCTGGGCAACCTGACCTAGTGAGTGGCATCCCTGACCATGGCAGGGGGGTTGGAACTGGAAGAGCTTTAAGGTTCCTTCCAACCCAAGCTGTTCTATGATTTATCTATTAAAATCTGTAATCTTTTTCACCTCACAAGTGGTCTTCAGCTTGAAACAAACCTGCTTATCTTGCCAGGCCCACCCCTCTTCAGAGTTCTGACAAGCATGTGGCGGGTCCCACCAGGAAGCATTACAGGCCTGGCTGACACCTCCTTTTGCTGTAGAGAGCCCATTATCCTAGCAGTATCACTAATGAAGAAAATGAGACTACCAATAAATTAGAAAGGACTAGAAAGACCTATGAAGATTCAAACCAGATGATGTGAAGAGCAGCTCAGCTCGAGCACAGTGCTGAGCTGCGTCCCTGTGCATAAAAGATCTTAGCAAATGTTGTTCTTTCTATAATTTTAGGAGCACAGACTCCTAAATAGCAATAAAAGCAAATAAATAATAGACAATAAAGTAAAGCCCAAGGGGCAGACAAATTGCATTGTTTTGTTCTTCACATAATACCCAGAACCCAAATTTTATGATAAAGAAAATACTTTTAAAAGTTTCTGAGAAAATAAAACAGTAACTATTAAAATTATTTTAATACCATATATATATATATATATATATATATATAAAATACTGGGTTTGGAATTGGAGTCTGATACCAGAAGCCTCATACCTCCCTGTAACGAGATTGTCTTAAGCAAATCCCAGCCATTAAAAGCCACATACTAAGCCCAGCCACCAAGGCTGTCATTTGAGGTCACACTTCCCAGGGAGCTCTGTTTGACTTTATCCAATCATATGAAACAGTTTGAATTTGGGATATCATTTTCCTCTCAGAATTTGCAGAGCCCCAGTATCTTTGATTTGATTTATGCCAAACTGCCATTTTCAGGGGGAAAAATGCATTAATTGGCATGTGGTATCTGCCTGTTATCCCTCTCGGAGCTTCAGCTGATCTATGCTGCAGGATTTTAAAGACGCAGTCCCTCTCACTGCAGTGGCACAACTCCCATCTTTACACCTGGGTAAATCAGGTCAGCCAGCTCCTATAACCCAATTCTAATTAATCTGGCCTTTCTCATCTAATGCAGGAAACTAAAATGCCTGGACAACAGGCACCTCGTTTTTAGCTGTGTACCCCTTGTCTCTAAAAACACTTCAGACGGAAGGGAGGTCATCACCTCCCTTTTGCAGAAGCTGTTGCAAAGCAGCGTGTTCCTGGCCTTGGAGGTTAACGTGACTGTTGGGGGAAACAAACAGCCCAAGCATATGCTGTCCTGTAAAAAATCCATCCATGTCTCATCCCGTGAGACAGGCACTTTTTGAAAAGACATTTTTGCATTATTTTCTCCGACCGCAGATGGGTCAGTGTAGTGAAAATAAAATGATTACACTGTGTAATCATATGCTTTTTCCCAACCAAAACTTCTGTCATCTATTTTAGGAGGTCTCACATGTCTCTTAAGCTGTCACTTCCGATAAGCGTACAAGTGTTCTGAGGACATTGTACTACTGTATCTGCCTCCATCAGATCTGGCTCTGCCGTTCTTCTCCCTCCTCCTTTGCACAAGTTACCTTAGGTGCTATGAGAGTTCCCTTGCAGAATTTATTGTAGCAATCTTAATTAAATTAATATTCCTGCATGCAAGGCTACTGGGATCCGAGGCTGGTATGAGGTTCATCGACTTTCACTTAGAGGGTAAAGTTTCCAGTTTTCACTCTCACGAGGCAATATGAAAAATTTATGACAGAAGCAGGAGAACTCTTGCTAGAGGCAATGACATCCCTGTGCAATTAAAACACTTTCAAGTGTCTTTTTTACCTCCCTTCTCTTTCCACTCATCTTAGAAAACAATATACAGAGCAACTTTATTTTGCACTGTACATTTTTAACTTAAAGATCTGTAAGCAGTTGACAAATTATAATGTGATCATAAAAAAAATTTTACAGTTTGAAATGTAACATATTGTACAAGGTTATGGCCAGATGGTTAAGGAGCTTTTTTCTTTTCTTTTTCTTAAAAAAAAAAAAAGAAAAAAAATGTTCTAAAGCTTTCAAGCAGCAAAAGAAATTCCCTCCACAAAAGGGAACAAATGGAGACCCTGTCTTGCACTCTTAGGAGATCATAGCTGTTGTACTGAACCCCTTAATGGGCACAAGTCGGAAAGGGCAAGGCTTAGTATGAGGGCTCCTGAGCTTTATTTATGCTTTGTAGTTCTGGTGGGAGATGACTCCTGCCACAATCCTGAGAGCTAGGCTGTGGTATTTAACCACACCATGTAGCGTCACCCTGCTGTAATTTGTGCGCAAGAAATACTCCTTTTAAAGAACCAAGCACCCAAAAGCAGCACAGAGACCCCATGTCTGTCTTGAATGCCCTGTGCTCTTGGACAAGCCACACAGATTTTTGGAGAGCTATGCTTCTGGCTCTGAGCAGCTCTGGGATGGGATGTCTTTGAAGAAGACATCTATTTTTTCGCATTCTGCACAGTTGTGTAAGTGAGGGCTTCAGGACAGTTGGTTTCTTTGTAAAATAACACTCAACAATTGCTGTGGCTGCAAACTATGGGGAATAAAGAAACAATAAATACTTAATAACCAACTTAATGCAATGATCCTTTCTTACCTCAACAGAGTACGTAATTTTTTGCAAAGTGCATTGCAGAGCACACTGCAGTAACCAGAGCTAACGAAGTAACATGGAAACAACAGAGACCATTCTTTCAATGACCGTGTATAATTCCCCTTAACAGCATGTGCCCCGAGAGAAAAATTTACTATAATATCCCATGCTTAATTCTCAACATACTAGCCTTTGTTATCTATGGATAGTTAACATTACTGCAATGCAGTAGTCTTTAAAATAAATTATTATTTATTAGTCTTGAAATTGGTAAATATTAAAAAAAAAAAACAAAACCTGTAATTTCTTAAACTCACTCCAGAATTTAGATCTCAGTAGACTGAAGAATATAAATATTATAGATGCCCACCAGCAGATCTAAGCAGCTGAGCTATATCCTGTTAAATTGTCTTGCTTTGATCATACGGGCAGTAATATAAATAGGCCTTGAAATATAGTTGCAGCATGTTGCACGTGGTGAAAGATTATGAGCTTAAATTAACTTTCATCCTAAGGTAAGTCTATTGACTTGTTTTTGAAAAGCTTTAAACAAACCCTCCTCTATCCTCACATTCACTCTGCTCGTCTCTGCCCTTCCACCATTCCTCTCCTCCTCACTCCACACATGCCACAGGATATTAGTTTAAACAAATCCACAAAATGTAATGTTTGATATATTTATCTGATCATACATGGCAAGCATATGTAACAGTATTTACATTGCTGGGTGTATAACTGTGCTAAACAATGCAAAGAATGCAAACGTCCTATGCAATGTACAATTTCTAGAATTCTGTAAAGGTAAAATCCTGTATGGGTAAAGAAGTGGGGGGAGAGACTGCATTTATGATCATCAGCATTACAAGCAAGCTGAAATGAGAGTTCACTGAACGAGAAAGACGACTAGGATATTGCCTTTTACATGGTAAGTTTAATACTTTCGTGTGTTCAAAAAATAACCTTGAAACACTTTTAACCACACTGCCAACGGACCCCTAAGACAAAGACACAGAAAGACAAACAGACACACCAGTTCAAAGGTGAGTTTGAAGGAGAAGATAACTAATGAATAGAGAAACTCTTTATAGATGGAGATGACAGCATAAAGGACCAAAAAGCAGGAACTCTTTTGCTACTTTCAAAACATTCCTGCTAACGCTTCATGTTTCTGTGTAGCAGGAGCTGGTTTGCTTATCACAAATTCAGGAAGATTTTGTCAATTTCCAACCCTCCCCAGTAAGACAGAATTCATATAATGAACTCTGAATACTACATCATCTCTTCTCATGTAAAGATAACGATGGGTTTGTAAAACGCATGCAACATATACAAGACCTCCTCTCATTCCCATGGCTTAAGGCAGTTGCCTTCAGCAGCTGGGTAAATTAAGCTCTATTCCACAAGCTCTGCATTGACCTCAGTTTAACACATAGATACAAAGCAGGAATGCCTTGAATCATTTCAGTTGCTTTCAAAGTGAATGCATACTTGTGTCCCAAATTAGGAAAACCTGAGGTTAGAGCAACAGGCTGGTTAAAAACTCTGGATTCACGTACTTATGTCAGGGAGGCCATGGCTATATGGCAAGTCATACAGTTTCACCTTGCTTCAAGGTTTCTATGTGAGAGGAATACGGTACTACCTTACATCATGATGGACTTGTGAGGATAACGGCTTTAAAGCACACAGGTACCTCAGACAGCACCACAGTCAGGAACTATACCAAATAAAGAAAAGATAATTTGGATGAAACCTGAGACACACACCTTCAATTTTTCTGACATTCTTTCCTCAGTCAGTGGACAGATTAACTTCAACAGTTGCTGCAGCCTAGTTAACAAAGGCAGGAATTTGGGGCACTGAGGGCAATTGATACTGCATTATATATTTCACCAATTTAGCCTCACTGAAAAAAATCTATATTCCCCATCTGCACAGTGTTTTGCTAACACAGCATAAGACAAATAGTAACCACCAGCTGTAATAAGTGAAGCGAGGGATGAAGGAATTCATGAAGTTCAGGATAGTTTCCCAAAGGTCAGAAGCTCACATCACCAAAACAACACTGGGGGAGACCTGGGACTTCACTCTGAGAGCAAACAGAAGCCTGAACAGAAAAATCTTGTGCAAGACAGTGTATCGTAATTGGTGTCTTGGAGAAAAAAAATACACACAAAACAAACAAACCAAAAACCAAACCAAACCAACCAACCAACCAACCAACCAAAAACAAAAAAACACAACACAACCAAAAAAAAACAAAAAACACTTCTTAAGGCAGAAGAAATAGACAGGATGATGGAGGTCATAAAAAGCATCTTGCACTGTAACTGACCTTGAAACCTTCCTTTTCTCTCAGCCTGATTAAGGGAAAAATACTTAGTTAGATGCTCCCTTTGTCCTCCACATGGATAAGCACAAGAAAAAAAAGGAGGAGGGGAAGGGGAAGAAAAAAATCAATACAAGCTGTCTACAGTTTAACCGGTATGTTACAGTGAATAGGTTTATGAAACCTCCAATAAGGAAGAGCACAATTGCTCCAACAATAGTAGAAGTTGCTGAATTTTAGTGTAGTGCTACTT
The DNA here is from genome assembly GCF_964211835.1 of Anser anser. NCBI lineage: Eukaryota > Metazoa > Chordata > Aves > Anseriformes > Anatidae > Anser > Anser anser. Next base: position 14,372,181 of record NC_139736.1, read on the forward strand.
TCTTAGGTGTCATATAACAAGAAGAAAATGCAGAAGGTGTTCTTACTGTCCAGGGACAGTACTTGTTTTAGACTGTAAGAATTACTAACATGGAATAAACTCATCTGGCGTAGTACAGTGGTTGTAACAGCAATCACTACTATATACTATACAAGAAAGCATGAAAACTGCCATGCACATAGAGGAACAAGAATAAATATAGATAATAGGAAGCATCTCTTCCTACCTCCTCTGGAAAAATGATTTATGCTCTGAAAGAAGACTTAACATACCTTTAACCCTGCCTGGTTAAAGCGTATGGATTTAAAACTACAGAAAATTGTGGATGTGTACATTTTCATGATAAATAGCCCAGCCAGCTTAACGAGTACTGTTGTATACTTGCTGGTATCTTGTAGCAATGAGTTCCATGAGAAAATTCCACGTTGTAAGAAAACACGGTCCAGCCCTTGATCTCTCCCTCTCACCCTTCTCTCCCTTACACAGACACATCCATGTTCTCGTAGAAACTGCTGCATGATCCTGTCTGACAAAAATGAGATGGATACCAAGATACAGAAATAGGGGAGTAGGGAAAATAAGCAGATGGTCTTGCTTTACTATGCAGGTGCTGTTCAGCAATTTTTCCCACCAGTGAAGCTGCTGTATTTTGCACAATGTTTTCCCAATTCACTAGACAATCAGGAACAGAACAACATGAATGCTCTGTTCTGCTACGATGTGCTGAGACAGCAGGTTATCGTTGGTGACTCTGAAGCTTGCTGACATCTGACATGAATTCCTGGCACGCTGACTTTTTAAAAATCAATGGGGACAGACCTCAGAGTAACAGAAATAGCTGTGAAGTTTAACACTGCTGAAACTGTTCAGGCTTGATTGGCTGGCGAACATGGAAGGTCAGAAAGAGGAGCACTAGATCCTCATCAGTAGGAACAGAAGCAGATTATTATAGCAAAAATCACTCTGAAGTTTCATAGCTTACTGTTCCTGTGAAACAGCCGAGATCAGGAGATGCATAATGTGCAGCAGACCTCTTCTTTATTAATACAACCTTAAGCTAAAGATGAAAAATGTATATTGGCACATAGAGGGCTCAATGGAGTGTTATAAAGCCATTGCTTGACCTCCATTTTTGATGATTTTAGAGCACTTCCTAAAAACTTTTGTTAAAGGAAACACTTTAGCCAGGTTGGTGGCGCTAATTAGATTTCACTCTTCAAGTTGAAGTGGAGAGGGAGCTCCAGCATATAAGCACCTAAAAATTCAAGTTTTACTTTAAACATGAACATAGCCTTACTACTAGGCTTTCTAAAAGCCCTTGTCACAAAGAAATTAATAATACAAATATATTTTTTAACCTGGACAAAATTACACAGTAAAAAACCTGCAAAACATCTTACTAGCAAAAATGATTAAGCTCAACTTCTCATTCATCCTGATTTTTATATATGTTAAGAAGGTCTGTGTAGAGGGAAATGATGAGTCAATGGAAATTTAAAGGTAGGTCAACAAGCCTATTTGAAAAGCTTTGAGAAAATACTGAAAAAATACATTATAACTTTCCTTTCAAAATACAAATGGGAATAAATTATAACAATATAAAGAAATATAAAACTTTTATGTAATTGTAAAAAGTACCTAAAAGCACGCTTGTTAAATGAACAATTATGTCTTCATAAAACAGTATCTCCTTAGCTTCTTCCATCCACATGATCTGAAAGCCCTTTAAAAGCTTTAAAGCTATTCACTTGATACACATATATTGATAACTAAGGTTTTGTTGCCTGAAAGTAAATCAAAGTAGCTGAAAACCAGCATCTTAACTGTGAGAATGTTTAACATGATAAGACTCCACTGTTGATGAAGGCTTCTATGGTGCTACTAGATGCAGTGGTCTTAGTGCTATGAATCTATATTGGTTTCACCTTATCACGGTATTCTTTTTTGATTATGCAAAAATATGCATTGCTGAAAATGCTTAGGCACTAGAGGCAAAGCAGGTAGTTGCCCAGCAAGCCTCAGCCTCTCCTTCTCTCCTATCCTGCCCAGTGCTGTAAGATCCAGATGTGTGGATGGGTCCCCCGGCAGCATCCTTTCCAACAGCAACACAGCTGCAAGCCTTTCTGCTGGGGTACTCAGGAGCCCTATAGAGCTTTGTGTCCTGGCCCTATGCTTTTCCTCTTCTCAAGGCAGACACAAACCAGATGAGGCACTGGACCCCTCTCAGCAGTCATTCACAGAAGAGCAAAAAGGTGGATAAAGCCTGGTGTAGAGAGCTTTTTGCTGGAATGCGAGGGGAGACCACATGACACTGCAAAGAGAGTGAGGACTGGCAGAGAAAATGCTACAGAGAAAGGCATCTAGGTGCGCTCACATGTCTGTGTTGGAGGAAGGTTGCAAGCTCCAAGATGGAGACAGGGATTTAATGCTCTGGCAGACAGGGAGGACAGAAGAGAACAAAGCTACTCCTACTCCCCAGCTACAGCTCACTGACTCTGCCTTCCCAAATCAACCTAGAACCACTGACCCCTTCTAGCCCACATCCATCTTCTTTTCCTTTCTTCCAGTCCCTAGGGAGCACCGCGACCCAGGAGTGCTGCAAACAGGACGTGCTAACGGGACTGGCTTAGGCAGTTAGCGCAGGCAGTTCAGGCAGGGCAGGGAGGAGTGCGAGGAAGATCCTCTCCCCCCTTTCCCACCTCCCTTTCTCTTCCTCTCCTCTCCTCGGGGAACTCTGCCTTGTTGCACCTAGAATTCATCATGGTGGGCACCCTTCGCAGCGGCCGGTCCGAGGCGGCAACCCAAACGGAGGAGATGCTGCCTCTCTGGACTCATGTGGGCACTCAGGTGGATCCCCTGAGGGGGGAAGTGGCAGTCCAGGCAAGTGACTGCGGGGAGCTCCGGAATCTGGAGACCCACCTGGGTCCTGAGGGAAGAGAGGGCTGTCACGAGTGCAGATGTGCCCTGCTTAAGGAACTCCTCGAGCAGGCGGCTGAGCTGCAGCGAGAAATCGGTAGCATGAGGGGCTCCTGGGAGTCTCTAAGGGTGACAGATAGGAGGTGTCAACCTGCCCCTGCTGATGCCCAGCAGCCCCCTCCTAAGTCCTTGCAAGGGGTAGTAGCTGACCCAGCTGATCACATGCAGGACAGAGGGCTTGACCGCCCACAAGAGAAAAGGGGCTGGACCCTCATCACAGCTCGAAGCAGAAAGAGATGTTTGTCCCCTACGCCCACAGTGCCACCAACCCCCATGGTGTCCCTGGGTAATAGATTTGAGGCTCTCAGGCAGGAAAAGGAAGAGGTTGAGGGTCTGGACAGTAGTCTGAATCCGGGAAGCAACCCTGAGAAGCATGTCAAAATTGGGGGAAGTACTGAGCATAGGGAGCGGGGCCGGACGGGGCACTGCATCACAACCAGTGCACAAAAAAAGAATGGAGAGTCTTAGTGATAGCAGACTCCTTGCTGAGGGGCACTGAGGCTCCCATTTGTCGCCCAGATAATCTATCCAGAGAGGTGTGCTGTCTTCCTGGGGCACATGGCAGAGACATTAGGAAGGCTCTGCCACAGCTCATTAAACCAGAGGACTACTATCCTCTTGTTGTCATTTAGGTTGGATCCCAGGAAGCTGCAACTAGAAAAATGAGGAATATTAAAAAGGACTTTGCATCCCTGGGAAGGTTGTTGAAGGGATCGAGGGTGCAGGTAATGTTCTCCTCTGTCCTCCTGCTGAGTGACCGGGACCCAGAAAGAAGGAGGAGAATGGGACAGGTAAATGACTGGCTGAGGGAGTGGTGTTTGGACCAAGGATTTGTGTATTTCGATCCTGGGCAGTCCTTTGAGAAGCTGGGTATGTGGGCTGCTGACCGACTCCAACTCAGCAAGTGGGGCACAAGTGTGTTGGGGAGCAAGCTCTCTGGGCTGATTACCAGGGCTTTAAACTAGGTTTGACGGGGGAAGGGAGGGGAGCTAAAAGTGACAGAGAAGGGCTGGGGGAAGTTGTCACTGCTGTCACTGTTGAAGATAGTAGGGAAAAACCTCTGAGTTGTCCCATAGGATTGTCTGAAGACTCCTCAGAGAAGGTAATGATACCAATACCCCGTCCGGAATCTTCTTGCATCCCTCCAGGGGTAACTGCGCCTGCTGCTTCCCTGAAGTGCCTGTATACCAATGTGCAGAGCATGCGAAATAAACAGGATGAGCTTGAGATCTGTGTTCGGTCGCAGCGCCATGATCTCTTTGCAATCACAGAGACGTGGTGGGACAGCTCGCATGATTGGAACGCTGTCATGGGGGGCTAGGTCCTTTTTAGGAAAGACAGGCTAGGGAAGCGAGGGGGTGGGCTTGCCCTTTATGTGAGGGAGCAATTAGAGTGTACCCAGCTCCACCTGGGGGAGGGTGAAGGACAAGTGGAGAGCTTATGGGTGAGAATTAAGGGGTGGGCTGGTACGGGGGACACTGTTGTGGGGGTGTACTACAGGTCACCAGATCAGGAGGAGGTCGATGAGGCCTTCTACAAGCAGCCGGTAGTAGCCTCACAATCACGGGTGCTGGTTCTCATGGGGGGTCTTCAGTTATCCAGACATCTGGTGGGTAAGCAACTCGGCCAGGCACGTGCAGTCCAAACGGTTCCTACAATGCGTTGAAGACAATTTTCTGACGCAGGTGGTGGAGGAGCTGACGAGGCGGGGGGTGCTTCTGGACCTTGTCCTTACCAACAGGGATGGGCTTGTTAGGGATGTGAGGGTTGAGGGCAGCTTGGGATGCAGCAACCATGAGATGGTGGAGTTCAAGATGGAACTTGGTGGAAGAAGTAAGGCTAGTAGCAGGATTGCTACCCTGGACTTTCGAAGAGCGAACTTCGACCTCTTCCGGGACCTGCTTGGGAGTATCTCATGGGCTAGGTTTCTAGAAGGCAAGAGTGCTTGTGAGAGCTGGGCTACATTTAAACAGCACTTCTTCCAAGCTCAGGATCGGTGCATCCCTAATTGTAGGAAATCAGGGAAGGGAGGCAGGAAACCTGCATGGATGAGCAAGGAGCTCATTGATAAGATCAAAAGGAAGAGTAAGGTCTATGAAATGTGAAAAAAGGGCATGTCCTCTTGGGAGGAGTATAGAAGTGTTGTCAGGGCCTGCAGGGATGCGACGAGGAAGACTAAAGCCCACCTAGAGATGAGGCTTGCAAAAGAGATAAAAGATAATAAGAAGGGTTTTTTTTTAAGTATGTAAACAGTAAAAGGAAGACTAGGGATAATGTGGGTCCCTTGCTGAACGAGGGGGGTGTCCTGGTAACGGGAGACGCCGAGAAGGCGGAGATACGGAATGCTTTCTTTGCTTCAGTCTTTGCTTCAGGGACTCTCCCCCAAGACTCCTCAACCCTGGCGGGAGGAGAAAGGGGCTGGGAAATGGAGGGTTCCCCCATGGTTGAGGAGAGAGTGGTTCGGGAGCGTCTGAGTGGGCTCAACGCACACAAATCCATGGGTCCCGATGGGATGCATCCACGTGTGCTAAGAGAGTTGGCAGAGATGATCGCCAAACCGCTATCATCTTTGAAAGGTCCTGGAGAACAGGAGAGGTGCATGAAGATTGGAGGATAGCCAATGTCACTCCGGTCTTCAAGAAGGGCAAGAAGGAGGATCCGGGAAACTACAGGCCAGTCAGTCTCACCTATGTCCCTGGAAAGGTGTTGGAACAGCTTGTCCTGGATGCCATCTCCAAGCAATTGGAAGAGAGGGATGTTAAGAGGAGTAGTCAACATGGATTCACCAAGGGGAAGTCATGCTCGACCAACCTTGTTGCCTTCTATGATGGCATCACCAGCTGGGTAGACGTGGGGAGAGCACTGGATGTCATCTACCTTGACTTTAGCAAGGCTTTTGATACTGTCTCCCACAACATCCTGTTAGCAAAGCTGAGAAAGTGTGGGATAGAGGAGTGGGCAGTAAGGTGGGTTGAGAACTGGCTGACTGGCCGAGCTCAGAGGGTGTTGGTCGGCAGTGCAGAGTCCGGCTGGAGACCTGTGACTAGCGGTGTTCCCCAGGGCTCGGAGCTGGGTCCGGTCTTGTTCGACGTCTTCATCAATGACCTTGATAAGGGAATAGTGTCTGCCCTCAGCAGGTACGCCGATGACACAAAGCTGGGAGGAGTGGCGGACATGCCAGAAGTCTGTGCTGCCCTTCAGCGAGACCTGGACCGGCTGGAGAGATGGGCAGGAAGAAACCAAATGAGGTTTAATAAGAGCAAGTGTAGAGTCCTGCACCTGGGAAGGAACAAGCAGACGTACCAGTACAGGCTGGGGGACAACCTGCTGGAGAGGAGCTCTGAGGAGAAGGACCTGGGGGTCCTGGTGGACGACAGGTTGACCATGAGCCAGCAGTGTGCCCCGGTGGCCAAGAGGACCAATGGGATCCTGGCGTGCATTAAAAGGAGCGTGGCCAGCAGGTCAAGGGAGGTGATCCTCCCCCTCTACTCTGCCCTGGTCAGGCCTCACCTGGAGTACTGTGTCCAGTTCTGGGCTCCCCGGTGCAAAAAAGACAGGGATCTCCTGGAAAGAGTCCAGCGGAGGGCCACAAAGATGATACAGGGCATGGAGCATCTCCCCTATGAAGAACGGCTGAGGGACCTGGGTCTGTTCAGCCTGGAGAAAAGACGACTGAGAGGGGATCTCATCAATGTGTGTAAATACCTGAGGTGTGGGAGACAGAGGGATTTGGCCAACCTCTTTTCAGTGGTTTGTGGGGACAGGACAAGGGATAATGGCCACAAGATGGAGCACAGGAAGTTCCGCACCAACATGAGAAAGAACTTCACAGTGAGGGTGACAGAGCACTGGAACAGGCTGCCCAGGGAGGTTGTGGAGCCTCCTTCTCTGGAGATGTTCAAGTCCCGTCTGGACACCTACCTGGGCAGTCTGCTCTAAGGAACCTGCTTTGGCATGGGGGTTGGACCCGATGGTCTTTCGAGGTCCCTTCCAGCCCCTTCAATTCTGTGATTCTGTGATAAAGCTTCTTCAGACTTTGCTTCTGGACCTCTCATTGATACAAGTCCTAGTTTCCTACTCAAAGTCCTGCAACATCTCTCACCCTTCAGTGAAGGTCCTAGTTGCAGTCCCATCTCCAAAATCTGCTCATCACCGTAGGATCCTGTGCTCCCAACCCAACAGCGAAGGCAAATCAGCTTATTTTTGTCTTCATCTGTGGGGCAACAAAATTCAATTTTGCCTATATAGCTGAGATGATTTGACTTGCTTCTGCTGCTGACTGTTCTGAGTAAGGGATGGTCAATAAGGAGTTACGAATTGCTCTGCCATATTTCATAAAACATCTGTGTGCCAGTAGCATGGCCAGATACAAAATAATGTCTGTGTCCCACAAAGGTTTTCATATTTGCTGAGACACATGAAAACTGACTGGCAGAAACTAGCACTACTGAAGAAGGATGAGAGCTTTTCCACCTATTTTTCAGCAAGATTTTCCTCTTACAGATTAAATAATGGCATCATGTTTTAGAATGCAAGTAGTGTAGTAGTCATATTAACAGGTTTTACTGAAACTATGTAAAAGGATGTTGTTAAGTACTTTATATGGTTTCTAAAGTAGGCATTTCACTCTCCCTTGACTGTATAATAACCTCTCAGCAGTTTGAAAATAACCTACCTTTCTGCACCACTTCCTTTTCACACTAGTTGGTAAACATGTTTTCTGCACAATCATGGACCACAAGCCAAGACAATAAAGGACTTGCGAATCCAGTAGCAGCCAAAAGTTTTGTCAATAATACCAACCAATGTCACAAGTCATGAGCTCAAATTCCTTCAACTGCTGCCTCTGAATTTATACAAGCTTGGGGTTGTGCACTAACAATATCTATTTTTCTCCTCCACTCAGTTGTGTTTTTATTTTTTCTGAAAGGGAAAATTAAAAATAATTTTAAAAAATTCCATACGAAGCATAATGTTCCAAGTATGCAAGCCAAATCCTACATCGATTTCTAGTAGCATAGCATGGGTGGTTCCAACTCTAGCAGGATGGTGTGGGTTCAAAATTCAATGATCAGCTTTTCCTTGGGTACGAGTAGCCAAGAAGAGGGAAGAGCCTCCAGCAGGTCAGTGCTTAGCAGAGCTTTGTACCTGTTCTTTCATAAGAGCAGATCTTTCGCAAGATGATAGGAACTCATTTTGCTTCCCACGTAAGAAGGGGATTCCCTTTTTTTATAGACTCTCCCATCCACATATTTCACTGCTTCTTCCAACTCCTGAAGGGTTCTGTTTTTCAGAAGCTGAACTGTATGAGAACATACCGCTGCATTTTCTTAAAGTATATCAGAAAATAAGGCACCACATATGTCCCAGAGAGAGAAGCAGCATTCTGGAGGGAACTTACTGCTGTCTTTGTAAAGTTAGGCACTTCATTATGCATGGTCAAAGAGACAAATGCGCTGCTCAGATGTTGAACATAATCTCTGTAAACTCCTTGCCCTGTAACACTGTGAAAAGCAGCAATGAAATACCTGCACAATACATCTGCCAGGTGCATCAGAAGTGGCTTTTGACTCTCCTAGCAAATTCTCTTCTTCCACTCAATGTATTTTCTATGTAAATAACTAATTACTGGAGATTTGATATGGTGAATATTCCTAGTAGGGAAGCACCTCATTTATTTATTCTTAGATACTTTACTTGATGAACATTATTTTCTTCGGTACTACTAAGCAAAAGCACGTCCAATGGAAACCAATATAATCATACAAAACCAGATAATAATTTACAACATGGATGATAGGTCTCTGTGCGATTCCCAAACTAAACAAAAAGCAACTTTTCCCTTAAAAGAGAAAGCTTTAATTCTCAGGTTAGTCTGTCCTATTGAGGTTTGCACAAAGCAAATCCTACTGCAGTATACCTCTTAGTCATCTATGCTCTGGTCTTCTGTACTGTTCCCAGAGCTGTGGGAGGAAAGCTTTCTGCAGATTCTAAAATTACAAGTTGCAAAAGGCTGAAGCTCTTCAATGGGTGCAGTATTAATTTTAAAAAGCTTTATCACTGAGTGGTCACCTGAAGACATCTGTGCATGAATGTCTTAATTCAGAATTTGTTTTAAGACTATCAGATGTTAGACAGTTCGCAATACAATATATGAAGAATATGAAATCAATCCCAGACATAAGAAAAAATTATAATATTCCCAAGCAAATCTGACTGGTTAACCCCAACAATAATAACAAGATGTAGGCATTATCTTTCTTCCCCCCTCCCCCCCCAAGATTGACCAGCCAGTCTTTTCAAATAATAAATTCAATACATCCACTGCAACCTTTGTGGAATATGAACACATCCTGCAACACTAGGGTCTTTGCAAGACCTCATGATTCCTCCTTAGCTATTTTATATGGTTGAATTCCTAGGGCCAGACACTTCAAGTAATCAGAACGTTTCTTCCTGGCATGGCTATTTCTGGAAACTGGAACAATTCATTGCCTCTGAAAATATCAAGCTCCTCTCACAGATGATATACCTCCTACTAAAACAAAAAGAGAGATTTATGGTGGATATGTCATTGAAATATAGCAGAAAAGAAAGTGATCTACACATGATTGAAAAATAAAATCAATATTGGGAAGATAAAACCACACAGAGTAAGCAGCCTATTCTTATTCCTACTTTGGTAAGACAGTGGATGCCATGCTTAATCCAGGCTTACACAAATCTGAAGACACCAAGAAACTCTTTAAGATTTGAAATTCTAGAGAATCCACCAGATAGACTGCCTTAGTGAGAGAGAGAGAAAGGATGTGACTATAAATGTCAGAATTTGAGGCTTTACTTCAAATTGAAAGTTCAGAAGCACTTGAATTCATCTGTTTTTTCATTCACCTCTGCCTATGCTTCTAATAAATAAATAAAAAGGACCTTATCAGTCCCCATGATTTCAATGGTGGTGAGTTGCTTTGAGTGGCAAATTCTGGATGCTTAGAGGCATAAACACTTTTACTGTCAGGTGATGATTTATAACACATGGGCAACGAATAAACCTAGTGAAAATCTGGATCGAGCAAGAACAGAACCACATGTAAGACGAAGACCTGTGTTCACTGAAAGCGTGAAACAGTGATGAGGTTTCCCAGCTGCGGATAATGAATTTGAAAGTAAAAAAACTGCAGCAGCAGTCACAAGTCTGGAGACACGTGCGTAATTTTGTCCCCATGTAGCCTCAGAGCCTTTGGATGCCATCCCAAAAGCATACCTTACAAAGTACCCAGTATTCCCAGCTCTGCCAAAGGTGCCTTTCTTGGAATCTTCAGATCCACTTCTAGAAGATTTCCTAAAAGAGGCACAGCCAAAGCAACTGATGCACAAGTTTCAGGGTAGGTACGACACAGAGTAGCTTCCCACGTACTACATGGATCACCAGGGAAAGCTAACATGCCTCAAACAGGACTTCAGGAACATCCAGGATAGCGCTCGACGCCTTCCCAGTCCCCAGAGCACTTTGCAATCCAGAGTGAAACAAGATGGCTTAAAGATGCATAGTAGTCTCTTCCACTAGGCTCTAAGTTCTTACAGCACATTCCAGAATTAGCCGTTTATTCTCAGAATTCAGTGTTTAATTTATATCTCCCTCCAGACCAACAGCAGCTTCAGCCAGTCACGTCTGCAAGTTCCTAAGTAGATTGAGATGAACCTATACCAGAAAGGCTTAAAATGAATAACTGAGTTCAGGGGAAATTGCTCTTTTAGTAGTTAAACCTGAAGGAGGTAAAATTAAATATCTATATGCACATATCTATTATTTTAAAATTTCATTAGCCTGTTATATTGGACTAGATGATCTTAGAGGTCTTTTCTAACATGAATGTTTTTATGATTGAAATATATAATGTTTTCTTTCATTTGGTTACTTAATAATCATTCCACTAGTACCTAAACAAGATAGGTTATGAGTGCATCTTTTTAATCTAAGTCCTTTCTGCAGAATATTCTATAAAATACAAAGTGATGCAGCAGTTCAGGGCACAATAAGACCCTTTCTTTTGTTTCCACAGAGTGAAACCTTTGAATTTAACACAAATCCATATATTTATATTTAATAATTGTTAATTATTGCAGATAGCATTCTGAGAAATTGCAGAGTTCTGAGTAGCCATTTAACAATTACAAACATATTTACTTTAATATATAAGAAAAATAAATTACCCAGAAAATGACCACAGAGATGGCTGTTACACAGCTCTTAATCTCAGCATCCAGCATGGAGCTGTTACAACACATGCACCACCTCGGCCAACACAGGTCCCAGCACCCCGGCAGCACTGGAGGGGATCACGGCCCGAGACTCAGCTCCTGCGTGCTGTTTTGGCAAGGCTCCCTGTAACATCAGGCGCTCTGCACGCCACTTCCCTGTCTCTCAAATAGGGACAATACAGTGGAGAAACCTGGGGAGCTCAGTTACCGTAGAAATGTGAGAAGAGAAACATCTTTGACACAGAAGACAACTTCTGACCTCTGAAGGCCAGGAACCTGCTGCCCACGAACAGTGAACATCGCTACAAGAAACTACTCTCTAAAAGAAAGTGAGAAAGGATTGTCCTTTAGTGGCCCCTTTGATTTTATCACCTGTCACAGGATCAAGTGGTCCTTTCAAAGCGTGTGAGAGGTGAAATATTATGGCCCCACAACAGTAGACAAGAAAAAAAATACACTTTTTTTTTTTTTGCAAGCTAAGCAGGAGACAAGGAAGAAAAAATACCACATTTGTAAAATGCTTATCAAAATTAATTCTGAGGACAGAGCTACTACAGGTGGAAAGTATTTGTCAGCTTTGTGACACTGACTCATTCTCTTTGAAGCTGGCTTTAGGTATTAAGAGCATCAAATGTCAACCTGCTATCTTTCCAGGACTCTAATTCTGCTAGTGACTCAGAAAAGAAAATATCCTGATAATGTAGTCACCAGTACTTTCTATTAAGAGTCCCAACTGGAAGGAACAAATACTGAGAATTAAAGCAATGATAATATTAGGTTTTGCTTTGTGCTTTTTCACTTATAAGCACTAGGATTTCCATGCGACTGTTCAAGGGTAAGAGCAATCTTTTCTTTTTCGGTCTGTCTAATGCATTATCTACCTACACAGAATTGTAATGCGAATTATGTGAAAATGTTACTAAAAGTGGGGTTGTACACTCAGCCTTCAGGATTTGTGAAAAGCAGTGACGTTCCTTTATAGAATGCTTTTTAAAACCACTTGCTTGTATTATTCTGTTGCAGAGAACCTGCTCGTGGCTCAGGACTCTGCAGTGCCAGGCACCCAGATCAAAAGGCAGTCACCGTTCCGCCACCCAGAAGACAAGCTGTGTGCACCTTGGGCTTGAACTGTTTGTGCTGCATCACCTATTTAAAATATTCAGAACTGCACGAACGGATAACAGAAGCCACAGATGAAGTGAGAAAAAGCAAGGGAGAAGGCCCAGACACAGACGAATACTTTGTTCTGAGAACATGAAAGAAAGGTACATGACAGGTTTGGGACAAATCACTGTCTTGAAAGGGGCTCAGCTCCCAACTTTGCCACGAAACCTTGAACAGTTTTCATCAATAAACAGGTTAGATACGCCCTGCCTCTCTTCCAGTATTTCTACCTACTGAGAAGAACTCAAAAGACTTAAAACTGATTTTATCTTAAACTTGAGCATGAAAAAGGTAAAGAAATGTATGTATTTGTTGACTGTAATACATTTTAGTGAAGTGTTTCTCTCCCCAACCCTAACTTTTCCTGTCAGGGCCCCAGTGAGCTCAGCTGACTCCCTCCCTGCATCCCTTCCCCCATAGAAGAAAATCGTTTTTAAATCAAAAGCTCAAAATGTTACAGCCCTGCAAACAAGGTGCTTATTTTAGGGTAACAACACCACAGAACAAATCACACCAGAACAAAACCACACTTCCTCAATCTCAAGAGCTGCCATACAAGTGTTGTCTTCTAAGAAGCTCTTTTGCATTTTCTATAATACACCAGCAATATGTATGCTGGGAAAAGAAAGACTGCAATCCAAATTAAACTACTAGCATTCCAAAAGTTTGTGATTTCAATTGCAGATTTTCAATTTTATTTTATTTTTTTTTTCCTCCAGTCTTTGTGGGCAGTGGCTGGGTTATTCTGGAAGGCAGAAGTCTGGAGTATGCCTCTTCCAAGGGGCTGCTCTGCGCAAATACAATGCCAGGAGACCTTACTTTATTAACATTTTGAAGATTTAAAGGCATATCACAAAACTATAGACTCACATTAGAAAGATACTTCTGTTTTTAGTTTAAAATTGAATGATTCACCTGATAAAATCTCTAAGCCTTTTACAGCTCTGGAACCCAGCTCTCTTAATGAGAACCAGTAATTGTAGATTCAAAGACTGCCCAAATCAGTCAGCAGGAGATAATATGTAATATGTAACCACAGGAAAAGCATACTGGAAAACGAAAGACCACTGGCTTTCATAAATCATTTTTTGACAGGAAGGTTATTTATCATGGGAAATAAGCTTAATCAATAATAGAGTGAAACAACCTTAATAAAAAAGGGAATCAAGCTCTGTTCTGCAAGAGCATTATAATTAATGTGGGTAGGGGGAGCAAGAAGAGGCAGAAAGAATTGTTACAGAGAATTGTTATTATCCTGACAAATGGATTCCGTATTGTTTCTAAAAGTTCATTTACATCTAGCAACTTTGAATGAGAAAGTACCAAGAACTATACCTTGTTTTCTTAAAAAAAATGAGGATTTTGAGGGAGGTGACCAATTAAAGAAGAATTTCTCATGAGATCAATACATTTTTGTTTGATCTGAAGTAAATGACATAACAATCATGACTGTATCAAAAATCGGTTTCCTCAAAAGACATGGAGAGACCAAATTTTGTATTCATTTTATTGCTATGTATAAATCAAGTGTCAAATCAAATTTTCAAATTTGTCAAATCAAATTTTACAAATAGGAGAGGAAAGGAAAAGCATCCAAGAGAAACTTTGGGAACTCAATGAAAAGAAATGTTTTTGTCTTTCTTTATGATACAAATTGTTGTGCATTAATATTTATAGTTTGATTCAGTAAACTTTCATTTATCTTGCCATCAGTTTTAAAAAGTAAATGATAATTACATTAGATTTTGAAAACATTTACCAAATTCTGAAAAACATTGCACAACTGCATCTTCAGGAGCAAAAACCTACATCTACCTATTATGGGAGAACGTATCCAGATCATGTAACATTATTCCCAATCCAGTTGGCCACAATATCAGCATGCAATATAAACATTAACAATTGCATTCCTTCAATCAAAAATTCTAAGACAAAACTCCTAGCTCAAGAAAAATTACAAAATGAAGAAATACCTACACTTAAAGACAGTTCACAAATGATTTTATTTAAATTGTACGTGGAGGACAGAGTGACAGTAATCCCAAAATGCATTCATAGAAAGAAAGAAAAAGTATGTAAAGGTAAGAATGATGAAAATGAGAATGCAAAAAGAATAATAATACTAATACTGACAGACTCAGATATTCTGTATTCTGTATTCTGTTAAGAAGTCAAAAATTAATGAAACTCAATGTTTATCCTAAACCATAAAGATAGTTCTCTGCAAGAAAAACACCTCAGAGTGTAAGACTGCTCATTCTGTTAGTAAAAATGTGAAAAATTGTTCATCTAAATCACAACTCCCCATATTTGCCCCTCTCTTTACTAGTTGTTAATCATTTTTCTCCCAAGGAACAACAATGCTGGATATCCCAAACAGAATGATATTTTATATATTGGTCTCAAGTTTTGCAATCCTCATAAAGGTTACTTTCTTCACATCTTCTCCACCAGCAGCTGAGCTTTTAAGGATTTTTGATAAGATGCTAAACAGCCTCAAAGCAAGAGTGAGGTGCCCTCACTCAGCAAGAGGGAAGGAGAACGGCTCGGACACCATTGTGGGCTGCAGGAGAAGGCTGGGACTCCTTTCTGCCCTGCCACTTCCCACACCGCTCCATCCACCTGTCCCCTGGCTGGCCTGAAAAATTCCTAGATCCTGATATTTCTCCTACCTAGCTGGGGGAGGATGCTGGCTGCTCCCCTGGGCACGTGAAGCATTCACCTGAGAGCATCATGTTGGCTAATGGGCCCTGTATTTGGAAAAATAACAACAAAAACAACAAAAAACACACCATAAACCAACCAACCCACCTACAGCCAAAAAAAATAATAAATCTATTTATGGGATAGCTTTCAATTGATGTGATATCTATTGATTTTAAATCCAAAACACAGCACCGCTGTACAACCGTGGATGTGGTGTCTCCATTGCATAGTAAGTGACTCACTCACAAATGGTTCCCTGACCACCGGGCCCCTGGAGGGGACGCCAACCCCTCTGACAAAATGTCAGCGTCACCGTGCCCAGCCCAGGGTCCCACCACCGCCGCCTGTCATCGTCACCAGTCACAAACACGCGCAGCAGCCAGCCATCGTCCATAGGAGCAAGGGCACGTGGAGCCATGCCACGTGCCGCTAAAATTCCATACTATTAAACAGAAAACCAAACTATCACTGCTAATTCACACTGACTGGTGTTTTTTAAACCAGTGATGGTCAGAAATTAATGGCATTTAGCCATATTAGAATTAGCATCTCTAGCTTAGACTTCTGAATTTGAGAAGACTGGTTTATGCCTCCAAGCCTCTCCTCCACAGCAGGTACTTTTTCCTGTTCTCAAAGCCTTTCTGATCTCCACTCAGCACTTGCACACAACATCAGACAAGAAGCAGCAGAGAGGTAAAATAATTTTTTATGCAGGAGATCATCTGAAAGCCTCTTAAAGTGCTCCAAAACAATTTGTGAAAGGGAGCAAAAAGATGATTATGTCTTCCCTGTTACAAACTAAAATCAATAGCTATTATAGATCTTTGAGCAGTTGAATTGAGGGGTGTTGAACAGATTTTTTGATACTTTAATGTAAAATTATTAACTTATTTTATCTCAAGGTCAAAAAAAAAAAAGTGTTCTGGGGTAACTCTTTGTACAAGCCATACAATATACTAATTTCACCTTCTATTCTGTTTGGTCCTGCAGGGACTAAACTGACCACATTCCTGCTGGTTTCAGAGAAGCAGGATTGGGACACCTAGTCTCTGGGAATTAGTTACTTTTCTCCATGCCCAATTTATGTTAATACATTGTCTTGAAATCACACAAAGTGGCAAGAGAATAGTATAAATATTAGGCTTTCAATGTGTTGTATCTTAGGCCAAATTCTTCTTCAGGTTCCACTGGGAATAATTTCAACAACCTAACGTATAAAACAACCCCAGAACTTGGGCTGCTTGTATTTCTTCATCAACAAGCATTGCTACCTAGCTGTAGCTTCTTGCTTGAAATTAAATGCTCAGCACTTCATTCTTCATATTCTGTTTTACTGCACAACATCTATGATGTAAAGTTGGGCTACTGCTAATTTAATTACATGGTAGGATGGAGAACAGAACGCATTATTCCAGTGTTATTGATAGTTGGTAGCAGCACCTACTGGTACCTTCATATATTCCCCCTGGAGAATGTACCACTTTAATCAGGCATGCTGCAGCAGCGCAAATGTGCTTTCCACTCTTTTACAGGATTGTATTTAGATATTTTCTATTTATCTCTTCTAGAAATGCATGGACTGTGCTACCTATTGTAAATGCGTGGGAGTCAGAAGTGGAGCCCATTTCTATATTAGTGGGTACTTTTTTGCAGAAGCCATACATTTTTGCAGAAGCCACAGCTGCACAAGAAGAATCTTTAATCTACAGGGAAAGACATGGCAATAAGGATTGACCACTTCTGTTACTGGCTTGCTTGCAATAAAACATTTATTCATAATACATGTTTAGTGCTGCAGGTGGCATTGTTACTGTTCAAAGAACCCTACTCAGCATATAATGTGTTCAGCACTTCATCTTCCTGAAAATGAATCTTGAAAACTTCTTGAATTATATATCTCCTCCTGCTTTTCAGTGGATCATAATTTTCTTCAGAAGATGAATTGCGGACAGCAGCACTGATGAGAATTAAACTAGCAAGGTTCATGTTAAGAACATAGTCTGTAAATCAAAAGCTGAGAGTAATGCCTGACATTCAAAATCATAGCCTGACAATATCATGAGATGCTAGGTGTGATGGAGCCTGGTAATGAAGTCACAAAGTTAGACACAGCCTGTCACAGACACCCGCGCACAGCCGCAGCATAAAACCACACTCCTCCTAGGAGGAAGGGAATCGTCCTCAGGACCTGGGCAGAGGAGGAGGAGGCTCGGATAGCTAATTCTAAATGGGAAAGTCTATCTGTATCAAAAAATAGAGAGCTAAGCTCTTCAAATGCCAATAAGCAATTCTGGCAACCACAAAGAGCTTTGTGAAGTTACCACAGAGGTGACATTCCCCAGCACAGCCATCAGAAAGCTACGTGCACAACAGGAACTGAAAGAAAACACCTTAGCTTTAGAAAAGCATTCTTAAAAAGAAAACAAAAAAAAGAGAGATTTTCCTAAAACATAATTAAACTCTCCTATTCTAAAGTCAACTTAGTCACATTTTGGAGCAATCCCATTGACCCCGTTACTCTGATATCATCCCCTAGCAATACCTGCTACATATATCAACCTATTGTACAAGAGATCTACTAATACCCATCCTGCTCCTGGTGAATAACCCTGTCAAAATAATTTCTATACTGATCCCATTAGCTATGTGAAACAGATATTCAGCTGTAGTGGGTGTTTATCACATCTGTAGGATAATGAAGACCCCCAAAAGAGGTAGAAAAGAGGATTCACATCCTATAAGTTTTATATTTCTGCCTTCAATTACACATGTATTCTTCTCCTTATGCCATAAGCATTTTTACTTCTGTGTTGACAAATAATTTGCTGAAGAGAAACACAATTAGGGACAAGTACTTAGCATGATGTGCAGGGATGTAGCTGTGTGAGTATGTTAAAGTTAACAGGAGTCCTGCAGTGAAGTCTGTGCGTGCATGCACCCCTCATGTCTGTACAGTGTGTTAGGCTTTTAGGAGTGGCAGACTCAAAGAAAATGACGGGCTCTATTGCCATCTCAGTGCATCTTTCTGTATGGGATTTATGTGCAGAAACCCACATGTAGCAAGGCAGTACTCTTAGTTTATCAAGGTAACGACTTTAAACCATGAAAATGCTTAACATGAAAAAAACTACACCTATACGCAGGAAGCAATTTTCTTCTTTTCAAATGGTATCTTTGAATTTGAGCATGAATTTGGTGCTTGGGGAGAGGAATAGGCTCCCGGCTCTGAACACTACACTACCATTTATCTGCAGAACTGATACAGGACAATGGGAGCACCATGAACATCCTCCTCACAGTTCACCAAAACATCTCAACCTTGGTCAGGATAGTCAAATTTCGTGTCAACAAAATCCTCCTATCTTTTTTGGTGAAGCTTCCCAGTGCAACAGTGAATTCTACGGCATGTCAAATAAGGGCTAAATGAGATCCAACAACTTACACTGCTCTGATACACGCTTCCAAAGAAGGAAGAATTTAACAAACCAGAGCTTCAGTTGATATTAATCAGGACAGTTCCGCTGAAACTAACATAGCTTCATTGATTCATAGCCACTGAAGACTTGGACGCTGGTCTCACAAATAAGATAGAAATTTCCATTTGCTAATGTAAACATACATTAATGGTTTATCGCATAAATTCATTCAGCAAAATGCATGAATCAGTACTGCTTTTTTCCCATAATAGACTGCAATAACAGGTAGAAGTAAGGCGTGGGTTTTTTTTCCACTTGTATTTAAAAGTTGCTTTTCTGCAATGCCTCTAAATACATTACTCAACCAAGGACTGAACTTCTAAAAACCCAGTGACACATGCACTTCTGACACACTGTAATCCTGCAAATGCACCGTTGCTTTTAAAACTCCTTTTCTTAAGGCCCCTCTCCTGATGCAAGACCAGAAATCGTACAACCACTCCTATGACTGTAGATGGCAAATTTAAAATACCCTTAATTGGAAGCTGAAAAAACTAAGCATGCTGCACAATGGCTGAGACACAAGACTTATGGTTGTTTACTGTAACACTAAGACAGTCCCATTAAGAAGAATGATGGGAAACTGCATCCTGGCATTATTCTTAGCAAAAGACTTGACAAATATGTTTTGTAAATGAAGGAGCTACAACAGAGAAAACATATAATATGCTTTTCCCTTTTTTTCCCAGTGAAATGGTTGCATGTTTAATGCTTTATACATTATTCAAGGCTCCATTTTCCAGGTTTCATCAATACCCTAGTCCACAGCAGCTAGAAGCTTGTAACAACTGACAAATGTAGACAAAACATGCTGCTTAACCCAAGAACAGTGGGTCAGAGAACAAACAGGAAAATTTATTGTCTTCACTATATTACTGTTGGAATGGAGAAGTAAATGAATACCATACGTTATAGCTTATCACTTACAGTATGAGTGTATCATGAACAGCCCAGCATGTCCTACTTAAATAATACTGATGGATAGCATGAAAGCAGCTTTTGTTCACTGCTGCGTTTTTGTCTTGTCTACATGTTGTTTATACTTACTTAGGGTGAGAGGAAGAGACAAAAGAAAAGCAAGATTCATGCCAGGGGCTCACACAATCCCCTTCTTCTGCGTATCCATAATGAATCTAGACCGTGCCTACCATGGAAGTTATTGCAAAGAAATAAAACAGTCTTCTTGGGATAAAAAGTGGATTCCACAATATATTTTTAGATCAGATGTTATATTATTTCCCAGCTGTACTTGTAAGCAGATCTGCAGAGGACAAAGGAGAAAAAAAAAAGGGGGGGGGTGGGGAAGGAATAGCAACCAGAATTTTATTGCCTCTGTCTGCTTGAGAACTGTATGGAGATTAGCAATAATTTTTATATTCAGTACAGTACCTCTGAAGGTGACTCGGGAACTTGTGTTAACTGGAGTTCTAGCAGAGCATAAGCAAACCCCCACACCTACGGTGCTCTCTTGCTATTGCATTCAGTATATTGTACAAGCACACCATTACACCTATGCAAAGTATGCCAGCATGCACCTCTCAGTTGCAATGGTGTGACATTAACATCTTCAGCACCATTTCCCAGGTTTCTGGGATGAGATCACATTGCCTGAGGATCTCATCCCACGCTGCCCTCACACTATTTCAGCCTTCCTGCCACTGCTGTACAAATGGAAATGGGTAGGACAAGACACCATATTCTTAAAAATGAATTTCAGAGCCATTTTACATTCACCCTGCCAGCGTGCCTCAAAAACTGAAAGGTGATGTAGAAGCAAACCCCATGTAAAGGAAATAACTGAACAATATGAGGGTTTCTTTTAAATGATTAAGCTTTTTGCTATTGAATCAGAAAACAAGAAAACAACAACAACAAAACAACAAAACAAACCAATCTACAATAAGAACAACAAAAATGTTCCCCTACATAATAAAACACAGTTGAGATTGGAGGTCACATTTATCGTTTTGGTTAATTTAACTGTCACTAATATTGACTACAGGAATTGAATTGATCTGACATCTTTAAAAATTTTGTTTTGTTTTTTAATAGAAAGAAGATATTCCCACCCCAACGTGGATTACTTGTCTACTTGTCTACTCACAAAAGTGTAGCATTTTAATTAAGATTTTACAGCCACCACTTATTATTTAAATCTGACCTATATCTCAGTAAGGGAATCTAAACTAACAAGTGGATAGTGCCTTACACAAATCAAAGTGGTTTTAATGAAACAGCTCGATATTCCAGCTGTATTTACTCTAGCATGATTTTGTGATGTACGGCAAGCCTCCAAAGAAAACTATTTCAAAAAGGAACTCAGAATCAGAATGGAAACAAGACAACATAAGCTGAAAATGGGGCTCAGGTGTGTCCAGTTCTTAGGGGTCCAAATCCCACATTGGTCAAGATGACCATATTCAGCACAACTGCAAGAGGTTCATTCCCAAGTATCAGAAAGAGGTAAATCAGAAAGGAGGCCAAACATACACTTCTCTGCAGAGAACCCCGTCAACCCTTCAGCTAGAAGTCAGACATCTAAGATATCACAAAGGTCCGTTACGGCAATGGTGATGCAAAAGCAGAAGAGCAGAACCTTGCATGTTATTTTACAAAGTATCACATGGCAGTGACTTTTTCACATGCAAAAATGAGTTCATTTGATATATGCTACTCATTACTACTGTAGCATTGTAGAGCTTCCTTACTGATTAAAGAGTTTTTTGTCCCATAGCCACCTCTCAGCACTCATTTCCTTCCCAGTGTCCCATGGATCTGTAGCTCCTGAAGGCTGCTGGTTGCTTATGCCGATCACAGTAGTACTCAGAAGCCCTTGTGGGATGTAGTCAATTTGCCATAATTGCAGCAACTGCATACACGTTTTCCTTTCTAATACATGAACCAAATCAGCAAGGCCGACCAATACAGCACTAAGTAATTACACATAATGAAACCCGGGCTATTGGGTGACCAACATGGAGAACTTGTACCAATGCTGTTTGAAAACATCCCCAAGCCGTTGTCTTCTACTTGTATTAGAGTATCAAACATCTGCTGCCCCAAATCAGAGAGGTGTTAAGAAATCTACCATTAAAACTAAACACTTCCAGCCCACAAGCCAGCTGCTGATGTCAAAGAAGATTTAGAAAAATAAAGATGAGAGAAAGAATATCTGTATGGGGCTTTGATGTGATCTGGAAAATCTTACTCCTATTACAATGTACTTTTATTTTAAAGCCTAAAAATCTCTAGGTTTTGTTATCTACACACAGCTGAGAATTACTAAATAAAGCTCTCTAAAATATACTTGACAGAAGAAAAGAAGACTTACTGATGACATTCAGGGGCAAAAATATAGCCAGCTCTGCCACAGCTGGGCTCTGCTGTGACACAGCAAAAGCTGGACAACATCACATGAAAATTCTTACAGTACACTGGTTTATTTCTCTTGAAAAACTCCTTCCATTCTTCTATAAACTGATAGCACAAAGCACCAAAACTGTCTCTTAATCTCAGGCCAATGATTCCACTACTCTGGCAGTGAACCTGCAGAAGTCACTCAGCCCAAAAATGTATTTCCCAAGCAATGGCAGATCTGTCTGTGTACCCTAACTGTACTTGAGATACCTGCATTTGGTCTCTTAGGTTGCATTTGTTTGCCTTCATCTCACAGCATCCTTCACTATGGCATACATCATTCAGCTGACTATGAGAAAGCCCTAACAAATTCACATTCCAGGAAGTCATCAGATGGAAACGCTGGGATATTACTGCTAATAAAGCGACCGATGACATCCGTAGCAGAGCAGGCGGTGACTTTCCACAGGTCATGCTGCAGGGGCTGCCAGTTATCAAGGCTGTTTTAGTAAGTTTGGGGACTTTGGTCTGTAATCTTTGTCCCACTCTAGCACTCAAGCAGATCACACAGAAAGCTTAGCACAAATAAGGACCTCCAAGCACTAAGGCCTGAATTAACCCTGCCGAAATAACGAAGCGATAAGCCCTCCCACCCAGTCCGGACTACATACCATACTACACGGCCACTTCCCATCTGTCTGCCAGCACTGTTGCTACAGGAGTTGGGCTCTGCGATGTTTGTAGCTCCCTTCAGCCAGAGGCAGATTTATTCTCCTGTTTGGTGGAATTAGCATGCACTGGGCCCCCGACCTCCAAACACGAGCCGTGTGCCCTCCTGAGCAGGGCTGGTTTCAGCCAGTCAACTCCTGGCCTGGGAGCTTGTACATGGGCTTGTTTTGCCCCAAGGTGCAGAGAGGAAGCCAGGTGTGAAGCTCCTGGTGGCAGGATAAGGCCTTACAGCTCTACATGCATGTATTTGCATCATGTATTAAATAATGTTCATTTTCTTTCCCCATGATGTGCAGATGGTATGTCTCTGAGCACCTTATTTATTGGCAAGTTCCATCTAACACAACACTACAAATACCAAAACAGTAACTTCAGAACAAACACTCACCACTCTAACCAAAAGAACCGGAAAGCTTGACAGCAGCCCAAATACGTTCCTTTCCATCCTTTATGGCACTCTGATACTGTCTCTAGCTTCTACGATTTCATTTGCCTCCTGCTCTGAAACAGTTACTGAGAAACAACCTTGAACTTGACTTGTCACGGACCCCTAGGCAAATTATTCTTCTTCTTTAGCTTCCTTCACCCTACAGTATTTAAAATTTTTGGTTTCTCATCTGCATTCATTCAGAACTTCAAAGTGCAAAACAAAACCCCAAAGAAATATGCAAGTATTCCAATATTTTTTCAAAAATCTTCTTTGCAGAACATAATTAGAATAAGGGTAAAGGAGAGAAAATTCTTAGTGCCAAAAAATGACAATGCTAAATGCAAAAAATATATTAAAGCATACCACTTTGCTTTATACAATCATTTCTGGCCATTAACATCACCGCTAGCTGCAAAACACGATTAGCGTACAGAGTTGAACATATTTAACTACAGAAATCCTGAAGATCAGAAATATCTGCAACACACAACCCTGCACAATGAAAGCACCGGGAGACTGAAGGCACAGTGTAGTTCTGCTTCTTCGCTGAAACTTCTTTCTAAAAGAAAGGTATCTGATAAGGGGTGGAAGGCTGTCCTACATGCTTTTTGTGGTAGACGAGACATTTCTTTGTCCACTAGATATTCAAACCAGAGACAGCAAATCTTTTCACTGTATTACACACAACTGCACAGAAGGAAATCTCAAGTAATTTTCATTAAAAGTATCACTATCTGAATAACGGGAAAAAAAAAAAAGCTACAAAACCCCCGCTCAATAGATACTTTCCAGCCAATGACAAAGCTATAGCCAGGCTCCTGCAGAACTACAACCTTTCATTTACTACCATTTAGGAAGGGCTCATATCAGACAATGGATATAGGAGGAAAAACACTCCTTGAAAAGGAACTGCTTATTGGCTGAAAAAAATAGCCATGAATTGAGGAAGTCACTGCTATAGAAATATTTAATACAAGACTTATTTTGCATTAATTGCTATGTCAGCCTGCTGTTTTAAAGTAATTTTTTTTTTTTTTACTAATTAATTTCCAATGAACTAAATTTGAGCAGATTCAGAAATGAGGAAAAAACAGAATAACCTGGAAGTTATGAGTCAGTATTTTTGCTTCACCTTTTTGCTGCATGTAAACGTGGCTTTAGTGTTGCCTATAAGCAGATGTGATTGTATCCCTATCATCATACAACTCTGCATGAGGAAAAAACAGAACCCTTGCTACACAATGGTGTTTAGCCTACCTCATTCAAACTGAGTAAATTAAAGGTATGTTGTGAATAAAGGAGGTATGTTGTGAGTAAAGGTAAAAGCATTGACTTTTGTTTCACAGAATACTCTACCGTGTTAACTGGATCTGTGCTCATTTTTCCCTCCACATTTAAATACGCATTAACAGAAGTGCCACATACTGGTTTAAAAAGCAACAATAATGTCCTCCCCCAGTTATTTTATAGGATCTGAAATACTGCCAGAATGCACGTTTTGCCTGTTTCATCTAACTCTCAAATACAAGAAATCTGTCAACTCTTTAATGTTTTACAGCCCCTAAAAAATGCTCCTAATGACATTCAGCTTGTTTCCTCATCTATTTTTTTTAAATTCTGAAATCTTAATCTGCAAGTACCCATAACTATGTTGCATTGGGATGGTGTATGTGCTTAAGTTAAGCCCAGCACCTAAAACCTTGCCATACTTCTTTCCCAGAGTAGTAGATACTCTCACATATGATGACTAAATACAAGCCTTGTGACCTGCCTTTAGTCAAACTTCAAGTTAAAAAAAAAAAGAACGCAAAGTGATTTATTTTTCAGTAAAAGACATTCATTCTCCTGTGTCTTCAAATCAGATGAAATTGATAGAAATATAAAACTACAGCCTAAATTTACTCAGCTTAGCTACACTGTACATGCCTCTTCGGACAGCAGCAGTTGGATGGATGGGTGCAACACCAACATATTGCAGTTGCTGCCTTTGTTTTCTCCATCACAAGCTTTTGGCTGCATGCTGTCTTTAGTCCTTACACAGAGCTCAAATGGTAGTCAATAGGAGATCGGTTCGGATCAATAGCATTATGTGGCCATCTATAAGGAGAGGTCTGCATGTTGAAAAATAGTCATTATCCTTCTGGCCATGAAACTGTTGATTTGATATCTGAACTAATTTTTCTGGAACCTAATAATACCTTTTACAGAGCTCTAGATGACGTTTTGCAGTGGTTAAAATGAATTTACCTCACCTTGTTCTGTGGCCATTAAAGACAACACAGTGGTTTTGGCTGTACATACAGATGGTTGGCATTAAAAGAGCAAATAGGTGAGGAACTTAAACCACCCGACCTTGCCTCACTTTTCTGGTCCTAAAGCAGCATTCCTCATTTCTCAATACCCAGGGTTGTGTGTGGGCACACACACAGGAATGGTTTAGCAAATACTAAAAGATGCCATTAAAAAAAAAGAAGAAAGTTTATATTAGGTAATTTTATATAGAAAATGAACAGAGCTAGTTATGGGAGCTAGCACTGTATACATATGGAATATATAAGCTGTTTACCTTCATTAAAAAGAATGCTATGCCCAGCTTTGGTTAGTTTCCCTATTCTCTGAATGAAACATTCATTTTCTGAATTAATCTTGTTGGGAGAGAAGGGGGATTATTGGTCTGTGAGCTCCACTGAAGGGTATATGAAGGAACAATCTGATGAATATTTTATTAGAAAAATAGTATATGAAAATAAAATTGAATCTGAAAAAAAAATGAAAAAACAAAATCACAAGATAAACTCCTTATATCAAAAGTTAAAATTCTCCACTTGCTTTTGACGGCTGCTGTTTTTATTATTAAAGGTTTTGCTGAGAGTCTGCATTTGATGTTAACATATGAAAATACGTTGACTGGCACAGAAAAACAAACTCATAAATTTCAACTTTAAGTATCTGCTTTAATGTATTATTGTACTTTATTGGCAATATTCCACCAGCAAATGTCTTTTTATTATTGTATCCCCTCTTTGCAATAAAGAGGAATGCTGTTGACTGGCTTCCACTTTGGGAAATATGAAATCATTGTTTCTTGCTAGCTGTGGGCAAGAAATAGTTTTCAAGCCTTGCTGAAGTTACAAAAGTGTGCTCAGAAAAAATAAATATATATATAGCAAGAAATATGCTAGTACTTTTCATAAATTTTCGATACATGGATACAGCAAGATAATTTCCAAGCATAAACAGACCCAGCAGAGAAAATATATTATCTTAAATTCCACTGCGTGACAAAAGATGGGATGTTTAATACTGTAAAACAAGTACACTTCAGTCTAGTACGGCATGACACTCACAGCAGAAAGAGCAACTTCACTATTTTACATAAGGAGTCTCACATCTTTGGCTCTACCCCTAACCGAGGCAAATCTCCCATCAGCTTCAGAGAAATCTTTGCCTGACTACCGATGTACTGCTGAATTAATTCAAAGCTTTAAGGTGTTTGAGTAGCTGGAAAACAAGTAGAAAGGAGACTTGAGGCATTTATCCTAAACTCCACTAATAGGAAAAAGTTGTGAAACCTATAGTCTTTACGAGAGAAAGAAAAACCCAAAGCCATAGCTATTACCCCAAACGCTTGTATCAGCTAATCCTACAGCACACAAGTAGAGCTCTACCATCAGACAAGGACAACGCTATGCCCTTCCTTTAATTTTGTGTCTTTTCTCCAGTTAATAAAGCACAACAAAACCTTGTCTTTCATCAAGTGAAACATAATTACACGAAAAAGCTCTTAAGAGATTTCTATTTTTATTTTTTTTTAAAGCTGGGTAATAACATCATTACCACAAATTAGTGCACTCCCTTTCACTGGGCAAACCCTACTGCCACGCTTAGTTATACCTCAGTTCTCTGCACACTAACATACT
Organism: Anser anser; assembly: GCF_964211835.1. Classification (NCBI taxonomy): domain Eukaryota; kingdom Metazoa; phylum Chordata; class Aves; order Anseriformes; family Anatidae; genus Anser; species Anser anser. The sequence continues at coordinate 14,399,198 of NC_139736.1, forward strand.
CACACACCGCTTTGCCCAGTCTGCATATAGGCCCATGAACCTAGATATCTTCCTTGCAAACTGAGTAACACATCAGCCTGCAGTCCACCAGTTAGCAAACCTATTGTTACAGTTATTCTGTAAACAGAGGGTTGACAAACTGATTTCAGAAGGTTTTTGCTGAAAGTTATTTATGATTAGCTAGTAAGGTTCATTATAGAACAACTCGTATTAACATTAGGTAACACAGGTCTAAGTTAAACCTACAATCTTTTATGGGCAGTATTTGCATTGTTTTAGGGCAGTCTTTCAGCATTTTTAAATTTTTCATATGTAGTGGTTGGTACGAATATTTTAACTACATCCAAGGATCCACTACAGACCCCAGTGATTTATTGACATATAGAAAGTTGGTTGTAGGAGGAGGCAGTGTCCTGCTCTAAACAACAATTGATGGTTTCAGTCCAGTTCCCACTGGACATGGGTCAATTGTGCTGTAAAAATCTTTGACACTAATTGGTGATCCTCCAGGTTAGCTTATTGGCAGAGACCTACAGGGAAATTTCTTTTGCTTTTCCTTCTGTTACACTTGTTCTGTGGACAGATAAAAAAGGCATTTTGGAGCCTTGTGAATCTAACATGTTTCACAAGCACTAAGTGCAGTGAAATGTGATGGTTGGAGGCTACCTTGGGCACAGTGACCCTAAAATGATAGCTTTGGTGAATTAAGGAGGCAATTAGTAGAACTGCTGCTGTGGATTTCCAGAGGGCAGGCTTTGGCCCACTTAGAGGCCTGGCTGGCAGAGTCCCTTGGGAGGTGGTTCAGAAAGGTGAAGGACTCCAGGATGGACCTTCTTCAAGAACAAAAAGGCGCAGGAGCAGGCTGTCCCAACGTGCCTGCAGTTCTGGTGGTGGGGGAGAAGACCTGCCCGGCTAACAGAGCTTTCTTCAGGGGCTTGGGAGGAAAAAGAGAGTTTATGAAGTCTGGAAGAAGGGGAAGGCAATTCAGCAGGGCTATAGAGCTGCTGTCTAACTGGGTGCAGAGAAAATTAGAAGGGCCAAAACCCAACTGGATCTCAATTTGGCTTATGCAGTAAAAGATGATTAAAAATGCTTTTATAAATTCATTGACAGCTAAAGGAGGTTTAATCTGGGAAGATATGCCAAGTGCTCCACTCCATTTGTCCTTCTCCACACAGCGCAAGTAGAGTGTAAGTTCCTAACCCAGGTTATGATCCTGAAAAAAACAACATGGTAACTTCCAGTCTATGAGTTTTCCCCTCTCCTCACTCCAGTATCTGAAACACAGAAGGTAAAAATCAACCCACACAATGTTTGTATGCAGCTCCTTTTCTTAGTGGCTGAATTTTCTTACTGACTTACTGAGGAGTCTACCTTTGGTCTGTGTTAGTACTGTGCGTTATTCATTATCAAGAAATTCTAAGGCATTTGTTGTTTACCTGGAAAAATGTTATTCTTCTATTTGCATTCAGTGTGAACATTAGTATTATTCCTCAGAACCATCAAACATTGGATTAGTCTAGCCTGAAATAAAATATTAATTATACTATTACCATGCAAACAAAAAAATAATCTTGTGTGGTTTGGCTCCCCAAAACCTCACAGCCTAAATACATGAATATAAAGAACCGTAAGTAGTCACCTATTGATCAAAATCAGTTCTGAACTACAGCTTCAGGGGGAACACACAGTAATGCACACATTGGAAGTACCACAAGAAAATTTACATCTCCACCAAATATTAGCATAAAAGTCTGAATCCACTTAAAAATGCACCACTGACTCTGTTTCTATTTGCAGCAGATACATTTAGCTTTTCAATTATGATCCTGGGTACCAGGATTCAAATGTAAAAGATAAATAATATGCGGTGAACTTGAAAGAGGTCTGCATTCCACATTCCAGCACAGCTTTCAATACCGTCCTGAGTTACACCTACTGCCATGTCAAATGATGCTGCTGCATCACCTAGATGCAGATTTCATCTCCCACTGTGTCTCTGAGAGGTTCATTAAAATGCAGATTTTGCAATATATCTTTGTGCAATGTTGTCTCTTCCAAGTCTTTCCAGATATCTCTAAATCCGAGAGCCCAAAGAAATCTGTCTTTCCTGAGCAGTATCTGGCCCCCTTTCATTTTATCCTTTCAATGCACATGAAGTTGCCAAGTGCTAATATTGTACTTTACTCCCAATGAACTCTTGAGAAATTTAGGAACAGGTGAAATGACATGGCCAAACTCATAACAAGTTTTTGTATTTATGGTTTACGTTAGAGTTTTTTATTTGTAAATCTGGAAATTAAAAAATAAAATAAAATCAGATTTGCCCTGACTTCTGAAGCATTCTTCCTTTCTAAATGGAAGACAACATCAGCTAACAACATATCCCAAAGATGTCAAAATTCCTGTTTCCCAGTCTCTTCCAGTTACTCTCATTATTCTCATCAAACTTGAAAGTCATCATATCTCCTTATGTGACTTTAAATCTTGCTCTAGCTCTATGCATGCACTTCCTGTTCCTGTGCTTGCACCGGAATTTGTCTGCCATTGTCACCGTTGTTGCAAGACCCAGTAACATGCTATGATTGTTTCACAGCTACAGACCCAATGCATTGAAAAGCAACCACGACCAAGATTTGAAATCCAACACAAGATTCTGTTTACAGATGCAATGCCAACATGTCCATCTCAACCTCTCAGCATTCTTTAAGAAATTTTTGCAAATGAAATTCATAAGAAAACAATGTAGTTGCGCAAAGAATCTCACGTAAATTCTCTAGACTAAGTTTCGATGTTAGGAATCATTTCTATGAAAATTTGGAAACAGAAGAAAAGACGTATCAATTTAAGATGTTATTTAGAATTAAATTAATTTTAGTTTCTTTATAAACCACTTTAATCTTATCATACAGTTCTTTTCAAAATTCTGTTTTCCCAGACTCAATCCTGATAACTTCAGGTCAATCATGTCATTCACTGTCATTCATTTTCCCACTATTTCCAACACTCACTAGTCACCATAGTATTCAGGAACCATGAACACATCTGTTTTACTTGCTTCACTGAACAGATTGAAGGCAATCTTAGCATACAGCCATGACCTTAAGGCTGCCAGCCAAGTTCAATATGGCAAATGATCCAACACAGATGTGCACAGAAAGAACACTTCACCTAAGATACAGTAGAATACAGTTTATAGGGAGATAATAATGCTCCTCCTACCTGTTACTGATAAAGGTGGTGAAAGGTGCTGCCAGCCAACAGCAAGAATCCTTGAAATTCACTAACACGGAGAGCTGTATATCCTTTCTAGAAAGACCTGTGTCCTTTAGAAGTGGACATCCTGGATTCACTCTTCTAATAAAAGATGACAAGTAAATAGATAAGCTCCAGGCTTCCAAACTATACAGCTTCCTTCCAGTGAGCGTCAGGAAAAAAAGAAGCTGCTTAACAAGCAGCAGCTAGACTTCTTCCAGACGAACTTATACAGATATGCACATCACCAGTACGCAGGTTGTGTTCTTCTGAGCTCAGATCTTGCCTGGCAGTGCTTGCAGTGGTATGTGCTGCAGTTCTCCATGCTTTGCATCAAGGCAATCAGTTGTTCTACTTTTTTCATCTCTTCTCAACTGTAAAGTTTCAGATGTGCCAGATATCAAGAAAGGTGGTGGAAGGTGATATATGATACATTCTTCATGTGACTCATGTAATTTTCTTCTCCCATTTACAAATATTCCATATCCATATTCCAGTGTAGGCACCTCAAAAGCAGGATTTAGTTCAATGCAAAGGTAGATACAAGAATCCTGGACAAACAGCAATAGAAGCATGACTTTGATGAATGCAGAGTCTGCTTAGGGGGCTCCAAATAGGGCTTGTGAACAAACATACAAGTAGTCTAAAAACAGCAGCCAGAATTCACATCTCTGATGGAAACGTATTTCAGGATGCCACTTATGCTCTGCAGAGTATAGTCTAATAAGTGCAGGGAATCCACTCTGGCTACCTCATCATGCCTTTTATAGATCCATTTGGAAATGTGGTTCTGTTTAATAGTCAGATGGAATCCACTCCTTACAGCTGGGAAGTGTGGTCAGGCAAGCTTGTCTGGCTTCTGCTTTTATTGGCATTAACGAGGAAGTCCTCCAGGCAATGCTCTTCTGTTCACAAACAAAGTAAAATACTCTGTCCTTCTTGGCTAGAATTCAGTATTTTCTGTATGTGAGGGCTGAATGCACAATGGCCAGTGTATCTGGAAAAAAACAAAACAAAACAAAATAACTTTATATAAGTTTGCTCAAGTCTGTCAGTCAAAGACAGAGAGCTTCACCTTGAACTGAGATGGTTCACAGGACTAAGGATTAGATAAACCCATTTCCCTTTTATGCCCTTGTTCCAAAGGGGGAATACAAGGTCCCATTATAACAAGGTCACATAAATAAGCAAAGCAACAAACAAAACTTCATTTGATTTGCAAAAAGTCACAGCTGCAGGTGGAAAGCTGTTCAAAAGACAAACTCCGTTTATCCCTTGGAAACTTTCCTTTCATTAAGATTATTTTAACAACAAGGATTGAGGCGGAGAAGCAAATATCTAAAAGCCGAAAAAAATATGAACTGCTTGCTTCCTGATCTGTCCCATTCTAGGGACAGACAGATAGACAGACAAACAGATAAATGGCATTTTTAACGCAACTTTGAGTATAGTTAGATTCTGCATGTGTCTTTATTTTCTCCAATATTTTTGTTCTTAACAGACGGATGGATGGGATGACTTTACTTGATTCATTGGCACTGCTAAAGCACTGACTTCTTTAACAGCGATCATAAATGGTTTCAAGATATGAAACAAGTGTTCCAGCATGGTCCATTGAGCAGAATGGAGAACAATGCCTTTCCCACTGTCACCACACAAGATATATTTAATGATTGCTACCGTACATTCTGATCAAAAGTCGGTTTAGTCATGTACTACATGGAATTCCATCTTGTTTATATACTCTGAAAAAGCTGCACAGACAATAGCAGTTGCCTTTCTGGATTCAGAACTTTGAACTGTTCAGAGAAGCATCTTTTACAGACTAAATCTTCCTAGCTCCTTTTAATTCCTTTTGTTATTACCATATATTTATACAAATACCTCAAAGTACAACACCTCAGTGTTAGAAAATGTTAATTATTGGCTGGAAAAGATCATTCAGTCTGGAACAATTTAAGTTTACTACAGCTATAAATATATTACACCAGCACTCCACTTGCAGCTGTTCATGAAAGCCACAATACACAACTATCATTGTCAACATCTTGAAACATTTTTCAGCAAATAGCATTTAGAGCTGATAGTGGGGAATGAACTTTTATCAGAACATTTCAAAATTTTTATTTTTGTTTGTTTGCAGATGAAAATTAGTATTTGGAAAATTCCTAGAAAACAGTTTTAATTAATTTTGATCCCACTCAAGTATTGTATTTGACTATGTGATAACATATTTTAAAGAAAACAATCAATTTAAACAATGTTAAACACTGATACCATATGAAATAAATGTTTATGTAAATTGAGAAGTTGATTTGTGAAGAAAATATGTTATGACATAATATTTTTATTGAGCAATTTATTAGATGTCTTCTCTTTCCTAATATCTCTATTGGGCTAATATAGCTGATCAAAGAAAAAAGTCAAATTTCAAACAGGAGTGAAGGTGACATTAAATATAATGAGAAGAAATATACCTTAAGAAATATGATTCTAATTTCCCATTCGCAGGAAACAGAAGTTTCTCCAGTATTTAGCAGCTAAAGGTTTCTCCATGTTACACGTTTCTCTTCATTTATTTTAATTTTGATTTTTTAAACACAGTTTCCAGTGTATATACCTGTTTACTCAGAAGTTTTATAATAGAAGAGCTCCCATGGCATTACTTGTCTGTCTTGTAAAGAATATTAACTACTGGCGAAGTTCGAGAAGACAGCTTGAGATCATGTTATTTCAGCAAGAAATTCAATAGGTAATTGAAAACTGACCCACAGGCAACCGAGTGGAGAGAGACACCCCAGTGACCACGAGTGACTGACCTACAGGCACTCCCTGGGCAGGCCATCCCCTGAAATCCTGTCCCCAAGGCTGGATGTGTATCGTCTGCTTGCTTCTCTTTCAGACTCGAAGCACAACCACCAAGTGTGCTCCAAAGCCTCTCCCTTGGCAGTCTGCATGCCCCTGGCCTTCCTTGCAGGAAGAAGCCAGGACAATCAGAGTCGCGTGCGGGTTAACCACTAGCCAGCTCAGACTCCAGAACCTGAATACAACCCTCATCAGCCTCGCCACTGGCACACACAAGATGCCTTTGTACCTGTGTCGAGATATTAAAAGTGGATGGACTTGCAAATTGCTCGCAAAAACAAGGAAAAACATAACACAACCACTTCTATGGAAGAGACAATGCACATTCTGACTCAGGCATCTTTCTCCGAGGCCTGTGTAAAACCATACATAATCTAAAGTGTTATTCTTTTGAAACATACAACAATCCAGTTTATAACCACTCCTCCACTCCTCTGAGCAGCCATTTTTGCACACAATTCCATGAATTTTAGAAAAACACGTCTCTACTCCGGGTAAAGTAGATCGCTTATTTCTGAATGACAGATCCTGTTCTCAGATTATGTACTGTACCCTTAATTGTGCAGTTTGGAAAAGGTAGTTGATATCCTCAGGATTTCTCTAACCTTTATGTTAGCACACTTCAGGATAGTAACACGGTAATCAATTAAAGCATGCTGATGGCACATGGGGAGCCCTAAATCTCCTATTGACAGCTCATCGGTTAAGTCAGCACTTTTTTTTTGGGTAATTTTCCATTTAAATGATTCCTTGGTAAAAAGCAGTCTCAAAGACTCTTAAACTGTTTGCTCACTGTGCCATGATGCTGTAATGGACTTTACAAAATTTATGCATTTTTATTTATCTTTTATATATTTTTAGCTTTCTTGGTTTGGAGTTTTTGTGGACTTTACAAAGATAGGTAGATTTACCTCCAGACAAGAAAAAGTATTTGACAAAAAATAAAGATAAGTAAAACTTCATTTTTTAAAAAAATCAGTTCTTATTTTTGTACTATATTCTCAATGTCAGGGAACTAATAGAAAACACAACTCTGTTCTTTAAAAGAATTTCATTTCATGGGATCCAGCCTATAGTGGTAATTTATACACTGATATATTACATAAATTCTTCCACTAATCCATTTCAGCAACTAAATTCATTAAATTTTTCTAAATTGCTAGATAATACCTGTGAAACTAGTTATATATTAATCTTTCTATTAATACCACATGAATTCCTCTTGATCAATAAGCTACAGCAAATGTCAAACACATTCATTAAAAAAAACAAACCAACTCAGCAAAATTTAAATGATCAAAACCACAAGCAAGGCACAGTAAGAAAAACAGCTGTGAAAATTCTTTTCAAATGTAGAACAATGTGTAGAGCACACACTTTCCACTATGAAGAAATCTCATCACTATGTGGCAGAAACACTTGGAAATAAGAGGTGTTGTTTTATTTGATATTTATTACAAAGTACAGTACAGAGAAGGAAACAAAAGGTGAAGCCTTTTGTTAGCTAAGACTCACTTTCCATGCAACTGCAGTGCTGTGACATTTGCAACAAAGCACAAGAACACAATAAATGTGATATACTGAGCAAGCTTTCTGACATACCTTTTGTATCCTTGAGCTCTAAACAAAGACTCCTCCCTCCCCCTCCACCATTATAAACACACTTGAAGTATTAAAATTGAGTAACTTTGGATGGACTTGAATGGTTGTGCAACAAGGAATTGCTCTTCTTTGGAACAGCTGTTTCAAAGTGAGGAATAGGAACTATCAATCTGGAGCATTCGCTGAGCCTTATGTAAAGGTCAGTTGGTTTCTGCTGTAAATGCAAACATTCTACATGGTGTCTCCATTTCATTTTCTCTATTGAAAATAACACTTTGGGCAGATGAGGAGATTTAACTGCATAATTAAAGGAAGAAACTATTACTAACACAAGTGGTGGTGTAGTAAGATGCCTAACGAAGTCATTAAATATCTCAAAGAATCAAAACAGTTTTGTTAACTCAAAATGGTAGCTTCTTACTCAAAATTGCTCCTCCATGTTTGGCTTTTTGTGCAGAGAGACTTGCAGAGAGTAAGACCTTGAACATAGTATACCCCACAACTATGAATTAAAAAAAGGTGTAGATTGTACTTTGCACACTGCAAAGGAAAGGAACAGATAGACTCTGACTGAAGAAGTCACTGAAGTTTAATAACAGAAGAAGTTCAAACTCAGACATATCCTCATTCTGTTTGGATATATGCAAATTGTTTAGTACACTTGGAGGTAAATGACAATATAGCAGATGAAAGACTCCATCCAGAGTTTCAGTCTGCAGGTGGATTTGAAAGGGTAGAGGGAAAAAATAAGAATCTGAGTATTAACTGACGAAATGTTATTCCAATATAGAACCCAAGAATTCATTTTAGGGTTACATAAATGACATTATATATATCAGGGCAAGAAAGGCTGTGAGAACATCAATGCTGGAATCTTTGAGCCATTCGAGTAAGGGCCTGGGGCATCCCACAGAAAGGCGTGCTGCAGATAGTGCTCAACCAGCCTTGCAGCTCCATCAGCCCAGCACCAGTCAACAAAAGGAGGTGCAGCATTTCCCCAGACAGACAGAGAGCTTAAGAAATTGCAGGAGCACCAAAAAAAAAAACCACACACAAAAAACCAAACAAGAACCGCAAAGTCCAGGGATAACATTTAAGCAAAGGTTATGGAGTTTTGATGGCTGCTCTCTGGACAAATCCTGAAGAGGAGACATACTTGCCCCCTCTGCTGTGCACGTCCCACCCCAGTATATTTAGGAGCATGCTCTGTTTCAGGCTGACATAATCACAGGCCTGCTTGCAAGTTGGTATAACAAACAACAGAAGCACAAACAATAAGCATGCAGACCTTGCCAATATTTTTTGCTTCACCAGCGATGATTTTGTATTCTTCCTTTGAGCATCACACTGTTTCACTTCTACAGCCATCAAATCCCTTTCTGTTTTGTAGTGATTTCAGTAAAAAGAGGAGTTGTTCAAACAGTTAGGCAGGAGATTGGCAATTCAAACAATCCTTGTCTAAAGAACAACCATTTTCTTTTCCACTGTAGCATCTGCATGCATCTAAATCATAACATAGTATTTTAAGACTAAAGATATACCTTAAACCCAAATGGTAATTTCTTAGGAAATGGATTTCTTCTCTGAGGACTGAGAATATAAGGGGCTTAGGAACCTGTACCCATCATGTTACAGATACCTGCTACTAATTTCAATTATTGCATCTCTCTGAATCAGTATCAAACAAAGCATCAACATCCTTAGAAATACATTTGCTTTTTCTTTGAAATTCCTGAACAACAACGTGCCAGATGGCATTCTTCTGAGGATCCATTCAGAAATAGGATGGTAACAATTGAACAGCAATGGCATGGACTTCTAGCTTTCTCTTCTTATTTGTACATTTCAGCATGACAGTTCATAAATACCAAAGTTTAAGGCACATTAGCCAAATTCACTACTAAGGAAGATGAAGAAAGTTTGGTAAGTGGTAGGGGAATAAATAAGTCAGTCACATTACAGAAAAAAATGAAATGCATCAAATGCAGAGTCATTTCACATTCGGCAACACTATGAATTAATACCGTTCTAAAGCATTTCTAAAGCATTAATACCTTTCTAAAGTATTTTTTGTATCTGGTGGTTTTACTTGGGTGGGCAGCCAAGCTCCACGACAGCCGCTCTCTCACTCCCCCTCCTCAAAGGGAAAGGGGAGAAAATACAATGCAAAGGGCTCAAGTTTTTGTCCTGATAAGGACAGGGAGATTGCTCAACAATTATCGTGACAGGCAAAACAGACTCAGCATTGGGAGATAGTAAGATTTATTGCCTATTGCTAACAAGCTAGAGAAGTGAGAAACAAAGGAAAGAAACCAAAAATACCTTCCTCCCATCCACCCTCTTCCACCTCCTCCCCCTGAGTAACGCAGGGGAATAGGGAAATGGGGGTTGAGGTCAGTCCGTAGCACTTCATCTCCGCCGCTCCTTCTTGGTCACCCTCTTCCCCTGCTCTACGTGGGGTCCCTCCCATGGGATGCCGTCCTTCCTGAACTGATCCTGCGGGGGCTGCCCACAGGCAGCAGCTCTTCAAGAACTGCTCCAGATATGGGTCCATACCACAGGGTCCATCCATCAGGAGCACACTGCTCCAAAATGGGTCCCCCACGGGCATCACCTCCTGCCAGGTCACCTGCTCCTGCATGGGCTCTTCTACACAGGCTACAGGTCTGGCCTGGGACCTGCTCCTGTGGGGGTCCTCCACAGGCCGCAGCCTCTGTCAGTGCAGGTCCACCTGCTGCACCACGGTCTCCTCCATGGGCTGCAGCGTGGAACCCTGCTCCACCATGGTCCTCACCACAGGCCGCAGGGGACTTCTGCTCCGGCGCCTGGAGCACCTCTCCCCCTCCTTCTTCACTGACCTTGGCGCCTGCAAGGCTGTTTCTCACTCCTCTCTCTCTCCCAGCTGCTGTGTAGCAGCGTTTTTTCCCCCTTACTTAAATATGCTCTCACAGAGGCGCAAACATCGCTTACTGGCTCGGCTCTGGTCAGCAGCAGGGCCCTTATCTAGCATTGGGCAGCTTCTAGATTCTTCTCACAGAAGCCACCCCTATGGCCCCCTGCTACCAAAACCTTGCCACGTAAACCTGCTACATTTGGAGAATCCATGCTGTCTACTCCCAATGATTTCCTTGTCCTTCCTGCACCTGGAAATGGTTTCCAGGATGAGCGCTTCCAGCACCTTCCCAGGGAAGGAGGTGAGTGTGACCGGCCTGGGGTTCCCCAGGTCCTCCTCCTTGCCTGTCTTGTGGATGAGAGTGATGTTTGCTTCCCTGCACTCTTGGGGCACTTCTTGCAGTTGCCAGGAACAAGCAACGATTCCTGAGAGTGGCCTTGCAATGGCATCAGCCAGCTCCCTCCACGCTCATGGGGGAATCCCATCGGGGTTCCTGGACTTCTCTCTCTTGGTTTTCTCAAGGCTTGCCCGACCCCATAGATGGGGTTTCCGTGGCAAGGTTGAGGTAGCGGGCTGGGGGGATGCAGAGGTGGGCTCTGTGAGAAGAGACCGGGGGCTGCCTCTTCTCACGGCAAGCCCCCATCAGCTGCCTGGGCCTCCTACTGCAGGCCCCTGAGCCCGAGGTCTCAGCTGTCGTGTGATGGGCTGGTGCAACAGCCCCGAGGCAGCCGGGCTCTCTCCGCTCCTCTCCCTGAGGGCGGCGTGCAGCAGAGATGCCCCCTGCGCAGTCTCCAGGACTGCATGGGGGTGCAGTGAGGGATGGGGAAGGAGGACTCAAACACCACTTCAAAGTTCACTGTTCTTTATTGGCGGCCGGGAGACGAACGCAGGCCGGCTGCGCTGCGCTGTCTCCACTTCCTCCACCTGCGGGACACCCATCTTGGCGGCCCCGGCATCTGCCTGCTGTTGGGGTGCTGAGCCATGGGCAAGGAGCTGGGCCCAGCCTGAGGCTCCGTGTCATGCCAGGGCCTCCAGGAACGGCGTGAGCGGTGATTCCTTGCACGCATCCCAGGCCTGGCATCGTAGTGAGGCCTTGCCAGCCTTTCTGGAGGTGGTCTTACCTGCCTTGGCTGGATCTCACCTTCTGGAGAGTCCACATCCATGGACAGGACATCACCCTCTGTGGGTGGCACCTGCACAGTCTGCACCCGCTGTTTTAGCCAGTCCCTGTTCATGGCCTGGCCGTTGTCCTTAAAGGGTGCCACGTTGCCTGTACTCTCCCATTTTTTCTCAGGGTCCCTGTGTGTGGACTGGATGTGGTCTTGCACAGGTGTCACCATGATGGTCCTCACCCATTTTTTTGATGAATTGCATTTTGTGGGCTGGCCGTTGTCTCCTGCAGGTGACACCACGGTGGTCTGCAGACTTTGATTTGTCCGGCTGCCGTGCCTTGGCTGTCTCAGGGGCTGGGTGTTGTCTTCCACAGGCGCCCCCTTGACAGCTCTCACCCATTGAGTTGGTGGGCCCCCGTGCCTTCTGTGGAAGTTGTCTTCCAGAGCCGGTACCCTGCTGGTCTGCCCCCATTCTTTGGGTGGGTACCTGCTCGCGGGCCGCGTGTTCTCTTGCACAGGAGGCACGTTTATGTTCCGCACCCACTTGTTGGGTTGGCCTCCATGCCTTGGATGGTATTTGTTCCTCCTGGGGCGCACCTGATGGTTTTGCGCCCATTTGTTAAGTGTGCTCCCTTCCACCGCTGGGTGTTCATCCATCCTTGGACGTTTAGCGGGGGGTTGCCACTGGAGGTCCCTCCTGTCTTGGCTGTACTTCCTCTTCCTCCCCAGCTGCACTCGTTCCTCCATTCTAGAACGTTTGGCAGGGGGTTGCCATCGGAGGTCCTTCCTTTCTACGCTGTGTTTCCTATTCTTTGCATGACGCCCCACTCCTCTCATCCTTCAGGCTTAGCAGGACAGCACCCAAAGACTAGCAATCCCTGCCTGAAGCTTCCCGGCACCTGGGCTGCTCCAAGTCTCCTCGGTGCTCCAGGAGCGAGTGGTGGCCAGCTGCAGGGCTGCCCTTTTTATGGGGCCGGGGACAATGGGCACCAAGGGCAACAGTGACATCAGGAGGCCGCTGTGGTGGCAGCCCAGGCACCATCACAGTGACCTTCTGACATCACCAGCCTCTGGGTGCAGCCGCTCAGAGGCTCAGTTATCAGTGCACTCTACCATCTGCTCATCCAGTCCAGCCTTCAGCAGCTTCTCTTGGAGGAGCTAACAGGAGACAGTGTTGCCAGTCTTCCTGGAGAGCAGGTAGACAACATCTACCCAGCTCTCCACTGGTGGCTAGACAGAAGTGCTGAGGGTACTAACCGGCCTCACAACTGCTGCCATCAGAGTGGCTCCCAAGACTGTTTATCAATACGGCAATAGGCTCTTTATACATAGAAATACACAGAAAACAAAGGGCCTGTTGTTTCATCGTGAATGTTTCATGCGTTGGTCAAGCACCCCTTCCCCTCAGTGTGGTGGTTTCACTCGGGTGGGCGGCTGAGCCCCACCTCAGCTGCTCTCTCACTTCCCCTCTTCAAAGGGAAAGGGAGAGAAAATAAGATGCAAAGGGTTCAAGGGTTGAGGTAAGGACAGGGAGATTGCTCTTTCTCTCCCAGCTGCTGTTGAGCAGCAGTTCTTTTTTCTCTTTCTTAAATGTGCTCTCACAGATCGCTTACTGGCTTGGCTCTGGCCAGCAGCGGGGCCCTTACGTAACATGGAGCAGCTTCAGGATTCTTCTTGTTGAAGCCACCCCTAGGGCCCCCTGCTACCAAAACCTTGCCACGTAAACCCACTACAGATACCCATCCTCAGTTTGAATAGACCAGAAGCAGAAGCACTAAAGTATTAATGCAAACTACTTTACAGAAACACACCTTTAACTTGGAAAAAACAACAACAAAAACAAACAAACAAAAAACAAACAAACAAAAAAAACAGTCAGTTCTTTTGTGTGAGACTTCAGAAATCTTGTTCTAATCTTTGTTTTTAGAAATTTGGAAACATGTCATAGAATCATAGAATATCCCCAGTTGGAAGGGACCCATAAGGATCATCCAGGGAATCATGTCCAGATCATGTCCAGGGAAGGGCAACAAATTTGGTGAAAGGACTCGAGGCAAGACTTCGGAGGACCTGCTTTGCTCAGCCCAGAGCAGAGCAGGCCGAGGGGAGGCCTCATGGCGGCCTGCAGCTCCCTCACGAGGGGAGCGGAGGGGCAGGCGCTGAGCTCTGCTCTCTGGGGACAGCGACAGGACAGGAGGGAACGGCATGGAGCTGGGACAGGGGAGGGTCAGGATGGATGTAAGGGAAAGGTTCTTTACCTGAGAGCTCCCCAGGCCCTGAGCCTGCTGGTCAAGGAGTGTTTGCCCTTAGATAAATGGTTTAACTCTTAGGTTGCCCTGTGCGGAGTAAGGAGTTGGACTTGATCCTAGCAGATCCCTTCCAACTCAGGACATTCTATGATTCTATTAAAGTAAGAACAGTTTTCTAACTTTTTGAACAACAGCAGCACAAGTTACTACCACCAAAAATCAAGCCAACAGAGTTTAAATTTTCTCAGGGTCAGATATCCTTACATATCAGTTCTCATCACACCTTCACTGCATGAATTTGGACAGATTTGCACTTAGATGCACAACCCTGCCAGAATAATAACAGAAAACTTAGCTTTACCAGCTGCCTCCAGTAATCCAAAACAAATGAAATATTTGACTAACAAGAATTGATTTTATCATTGTTTCATCAGCAAATGAATGGGAAAACTGGAAGTATATTTCAAGAGGGTTTAGGCTCTTATTGCTACCAAGAAAAGGCTTTTATTTATATGTAAATAAATTTTATAGGGATGAACCTTGGAAGCTTCTTTCATTATACATTCCACAGCTAAGCTCTCCCTCTAAGACAACATTAACAGAAGCCAGCAATAGGTGGACTGTGCAAAGAAGCAGCACAGCCCATTTGTTGTGATATTTAGTGTTTGGCATAAAATACATGAGAAGTTATGCCAAGTTATTGTTTTTCCTTTTTAAAATTTTCTTCCATGTCTTTTCTGGCGTTCAACCCCTTGGTTTTGCTATGTATGTTTTATCCTGAACTTTCCTGTGTCTATACAAACATCAGGAATACCTTTACTAAATTTAAGGAATATTTTATAGATGTCAGTTTTGAGTTATCTGAACAACAGGTACAGCATAAAATATAGAAAGGCTGCTATTCTCATCAGCAGTTATAGCGATCTTTAAATCCTAAACCACATGTATCAGTCCCTGGGTAAAAGCAGATATAGTGTGAAACATCCTGTGCATGCAGATTTATGTTTCAAGTTAGGGTCCAGGGGAAAACAAAGGTCCATCTGAAACTTATCTGCTGTGGCCTCTGGAAGCCAAGAAGTCTCTTGATTATTTTTTTAAGCATCACAAACCATTTTTTTTTTTAAATGATGTTAACAGGAACTGTTCAGGAAAAGTATATATTCAAAGATTTCCACTTTCATGGTGTAATGATTCAGCAGCCTCCAAACAAACTCCAAACTCAGGTGAGTTGAACAAGCTGCAATTTTTCTGAATAAAACATTACTTCCATACAATATACTTCCAACAGTGTGCCGTGTGTTTGTATCTTGTATGTATGGAGATAAACAGTTGCAATTGAACCCCACATAAGTACAATGCAAAATTCTCCGGCATTAAACAAACAAAAAAAAAAAAAAAAGGAGGGGGGAAGGCAAAGGATTGTTGTAATAAAAGTTACATTTGATCATTTTCTCAGAATATGTGAGAACATATCTGTTGCTGCAAAAATGCTGAGAGTTTCCTGCTTTCAGTGAGTGTGTTGTACTATGGCTAAAACAAGAGTCAAGGTACATCACCAAATATCTAGTAAAATTACAATTAAAACCAGTAATTTAAACTCTTCTGAGACAGTAAAATCTCAGACTGAAGACTCAAATAACAGTTTTGCCATACAATGAAGGCATTTTATCCCAAAATTCAGATACAATTTCCTTACATAAACAAACCTTACAGGCACCACCAAGACTTTGTAATCTCTTATCATTGTTCTTTAAAACCACAGATTTTATGGAAAAATTTAAGACCAGACACAGAATTCCTAATTACTGTAGACTATTTTACTGTATTCAAGAACACAAACAACACACTGTTGCCTAAAAAATGGGTTACACTTTCAAACTGCTCAAAGCCGGAGTCACAAGATTTGGCGCTGTATCCAGATTTTTTTCTGTTCAGTTTGCTTTACAATTTTTTCCCTGGTAGAGTGGTTTTTTTTTTTTTTTTTTTTTTTTTTTTGTGGTGTCACCTTGCTTTACAGCAATTTTACTGAAAAAGAGATCGATTTCATAAAGATGAGGTAACCATAGCAAAGCATGAGGATATGCTGACAGCCTTGCAAGGAAATAAGATATCTAATTCAAACTTTAAATGTAACTCCCAAATAAAAGCTTCCTCAGACTGGAAAGACCACATCCAGCAAAATTCTGGTCTGTAGCTTCCCGTCTGACTTCAGCCACAATCCATGACTGCTGAACAGTTCTGTCTTTTCAGAGATATGTTACAGAGATAAGAAAAACCCAGAGATGATAGAGTATCAATAAGCTGAACTAACTTTATTGCTTCTGATAGGAAACTCTCTCAGGGTTTTACAGAAGCTTAATAGCTATGACCAATGCAATATTCATGGTGCAACACGACGCATATGACCGTATTGGAAGATTTCCCAGAGCACAACTCCTCCGTGAATTATCAGGGAAGTAATTAAGCAGTTAAACTTTAGTGCTTTTGATGAAACAGTCTCACAAGGATACTATGATGACCAGCAAATAGGAAGAAACATGTCCTGCTTCTCTTCCTACTTTCACTGTTGTATTTGTAGTGCTTTTAACTGCTTCTGATGTACAAAAAGGTAAAAGCAATAATCATATTGACATTTACTGACTGTGGCTAGCTCACTGAGCACATCTAATGCATTCACTCTTGTCCATACTTTCATTAATGAGGAAGCTTTAATTCTGGACAGTATTAGTCACATCAGCCTTATTGTTACGCCTATCTGAACTTCTTAGTTAATGACTCTCTGCTATTACTATAGGTAACACAGTTAGTTTGAAAAACATCGATAAGTCCCAAAGATCCTATACAGTCAGGATATAAAGCCCGCGTATGCAGAGCTACCACATTAACAAAGCTGCAGCAAAGATAATCAGTGCCAACATTAGTCCACAAACTTTATTTTAAATTTTTGAAATATTCCAAAAATGTTCCAAACATCCTTGCTACCCAGATATCAACTGATACCTTTTCTAAGAGTGCTGAACATTACTTTAGGAGTTCGCCCAACTCCTACTCTTAAGCAAGGTCTTGTCTTAATTGTCATGTAATATTTTCTACTTCTAAATATCTTATTTAGCTCTATGTCAAATCTCTCCACCAAAACACACAAACTATTACTAAGTTCTTTGATATCAGGAATTTATGTTTTCCTTGAACATCATTACCTACAATTATTTACACAGCACTGTCTGACACAAACAAGATGTTATCTGTGAAGCATACATTTTACCACATGGAAATCCATAAAAGCAATTTCTCAGGGAACAGTTTAAATATACTGTTCCCAAGGTAAAATTCTTTGCTATAACATAAATATGAATTTGTAAAAGCTTCTAAGCAATAATTTACTACCTTGCAAGGTTGGTTTGGTAAGCGGTTGTGCAGCAGCTGTAGCTGAAACACATTTAATTCCACACCTAAAAGGTGGCATTCTCAGTAAACTTTGTTCTTAACACTTATTCTCAAGACGAGCTTGCCAAATTTCTACTACAGATTCATACACATATTAATGACACCTAGTTTTAGGACTTTCAGACCAATGTATAACCAAAATAACTTAGGTGATCTTACTTATTCAAACCATGGTTACCTGGAGCACAGCTTTTACTAAATCTTTGAAACCTCACCTTGCTCTACATAAATAGATGGAGTTTTAATGCTGCTTCTCAAGGTCATGCTTCGTGCTTGTGACCTAATGGACTTTGATGTCAATCAGTATAAAGGAGAAGATATTCCCCTCCAGGGCACGATCCCTTCCTGCAATTAGAACCAAGATTTATTTGCACACTAGCAGAATTCTACGCGGGAGCCTGCTGGTAGGTCATGCTGCGGTTAGAAAGATCAACAAGATATTCTCCACCTCAGCAAACACTCTGCACAGGGCTGCAACCGACCTGTTCCCTACACAAATTAGAGCACAAGAAGGGCATAGGCATACTTCTGTCTCTGCAAACAATGGAGCAACCACAGAATTATTCAGCTGCCAGATTGTCTGCGCTGGCCCATTTTCTTTGGGCAGGATCACACTTGGAAAAGCGGGATGCCTTTTAATCCCTCTTTCCATGGTTTCACACCCCAGCATCCATCCCCAAGTGGGTATTCTCCAAAGTTCTCCACTGAAAACCATCAGCCCTCAACAATGACAGATCTCAACAAGCTTTTATAACTGTTGTCTGTTTACTGATGACCCTGAAAGTCCCCATCAGCTTTCGATAACATATTGGAAAGCAAGTAGGGAGGCAAGGAACATAAGAAAATCCATGTTCAGAAGCAGGACAGCAAATAGAGATCACTGTCATTTTCAAATGCTATGGAATTGAACTCACAACTCCTGAACTGAGGCTGCTTTGCTGGGGGAGGAGAAGGGAACACAACAAATCTCTGTGAGCACCATGTCACTTGCTGGCATGCTGGGCAACCTACCCAAGTACACAGCTACCCAGCTCAGACAACAGCATCATCTGCTGCTTGACTTTTCTGCCCAGCCTCTTTCCTGAATTACGCCACTGGTCTCTTTGCAGTCCTCAGTAGTAGCTGTGTCCTGCTTTGCAATAACAAAGTCCATTTCACCATATTGAGTTTAGCAAAAGAAGAATAGGTATCTGTTGCAGATTATGGCAATAAATGAGAATAAAAGCTTGTTTTTTTTTTTTTTCCTAGTCTGTGGGAAGCTGAACTGATAGAATATGTTTGGTGGATTTCTCTGCAGAAATCATAACATGAGCAAATGACCCAGTTCTTTGAAAACTACAATCACCTTTGACGATGGAAACAGTAAATAACAAAGAATTCCCAGTCTTCTAATTAACATGAGAAATGTTTGCAGCTCTTTAGATATGCCAGTGCAATGTGACTAGCAAAATCAGGAGAGGAAGACTGAATAGCTGAATATTCTGACAGTTTAATAGGAATTTATTAGGAGAAAGTACTGCTGCATCATCCAGAGAATTAATCACAGACTCAAAACATAAAAGTGCCCAAGTTCCAAGTGTATTCTGAGAGTCAGTTCATTTCTTTCTTTTCTTTCGCCCTGAAAATAAGCGTAATGCTTATAGTATCTACTATAAACACAGGTTAACCCGTATATTTGTCTATCAACGTTAAAGCACTATGTTCATACAGAAAATAATACCACTTGTGTAGCCGATGGTTCCTTGTCATCTTCATCTGGTAAGTACTAGCACAACATTTTCACGTGAACACACACTGTTAGAGGAAGACTAAAGACAGGCCAATGTAAGTGACTAAAAAAATTCTATATAATCTATTTAGTACCATAAGCACATCAAAATAGAGAAATTTTACCTTGAGTCTAAAACATTTTTTTTTTAAGTTATAAGAAACCCTCTTCTAAGACAGATTCAGAGATAAAAATGTTCCATCTGTTTGATCACTGGAAGCAGCAAATTTAACAGACTAACACATCTCCATGTAGAAGGAACTACCACGTGGCAGGGTAACACGACTGAAAATGGCTTACAAAGCAGGGAGCCACCTACCGCATCCCCAGCCTCTTCCCTACCATGCTTGTGCCTCCTGGTCAAAGACAAATTTCAGGCATATCCACGTTTGAGCTGCAAAGGGCAACTCACTTCAGCTCCTGCGGAGCACCTGGAGCTCTGCGGGGCAGCTGCCCTCAGCAGCAGCTCCTCTTCACTGTCGCAGCCCAAGCAGTCTCAGCCCTGCTGTCCGCTGCAGGGCTCCCAGCCCTGGAGGTAAGCGATGGCCACTGTAATGGCCCTGCCTTTGGGTGGTGAATCTGGCCTCCAAACCCAAACTAAGCACCAGAGATCAGGTCATGACTCAGTATGGATTTGGCTATGTCTTTCAAGCCCTACCCTTCCGCACACAGACAAAAAGGCCAAAAAACAACCAAAGCTGCTCTCTTCAGCGCTAAATATATGCCTTGATCCTGTATGTGTTTCTTCTCATCTGCCAGTTGTGGGTATTTTTTTTTTTCCCCTTTTGGGTGGGGGGCAGTGGGTAGGAAGGGGAGACCTTCCCCTTTCATGAATTAAGCATAATAATCATTCCCATAGACTGAACTGAGAGTGAAACACAGCTCTTGTCTTTGAATAATATTAGGGATGTCCAAACAGGGTCATTTGAATCACTGGCCACGCAGTACAGAGAACGTGTACTTGTCAGTGTTAGCGAGCAGTGTGTTCTGTTAATTTTGTTATGGAGCCAGAGCTGCAGGATACAAAATTCACAATATTGAGCCACTGAAGTGATAAAAGATTTAAGGGCTAGCATGGTGGAAAGAGAGAATGCAAAGCTTTTAAACCTCATATAAAGGATAACAGAAAACCATCTTTAACATTCTAGTTGGCTTTGCTTTATTACACTGATTACAAAAGACAAGATTTTGACTCGAGATCTCTAGTGGTATAAATAAATGCTGAGCTCTCAAAGTATTTCCAGGAAAAAGCTTCCATGAGAGAGAGAAATGGAATATCCTGAATTTGACTGTACTTTTGTAATTAGGTAAAAGTTAATTAAAACTCTTGTGTGAAGAGAGGTGGACTGAAAACTGGCTGGATGGCCACAGCCAGAAGGTGGTGGCACAAAGTCTGGCTGGAGGCCAGAAACTAGTGGTGTACCCAGGGGTCAATCATAGAAACACAAGGTTCGAAAGGACCTACAAGATCATGTAGTCCAACCGTCCTCCTATGACCAATACTATCCACTAAGCTACTAAATCATATCTCAAATTGGCTTGAAGGTTGCACCCAGAGAGTGGTGGTCAACGGCTCTATGTCCAAGTGGAGGCTGGTGACAAGTGGTGTCCCTCAGGGGTCTGTCCTGGGACCTATGGTTCTATGATATCCCTTCAGGCAGTTGGCCTCAGCTGTCCCGCCTGTGCCCCCTCCCTGTTTCTTGTGCGCCTCCAGTCTCCTGAAGGGCAGTGCAACAAACAGAAGTCCTTGATGTCCTGTAAGCACTGTTCAGCAACAATTAAAACACTGATATGTTATCAACAGTCTTGGCATCACAAATCCAAAACATAGCAGCATAGAAGCTACTATGATGAAAATTAACTCTATCCCAGGAAAACCGCTGAAGTTCATCAGCATAACAGAGGCATGGACATACAGGACAGAGTCCAACATAAGGCCACAAGGATGAGGAAGGGGCGGGAGCCCCTCTCCTGTAAGGAGAGGCTGTGAGAGCTGGGCCTGCCTGGCCTGGAGAAGAGGAGGCTCAGGGGGATCTCACTGATGTCTACAAATTGGAGATCTCCCAAAGCCACCTGGACATGGGCCTGGGCCCCCTGCTCGGGGTGGCCCTGCTGGGGCAGGGGGAGCAGATGGGCCCAGGGGGGCTCTGGCCTCAGCCATGCTGTGATGCTATGAATAGACTGCTCCCTTGTTTTAGCAACCAATTTGCTATAAGGATTAAATGCCAAGATATCCTCCAGTGAAGTTGTAAAAGATTTTTTTTTTTTTAAAAAAAAACGAGCATTCTTTGGATTAGATATCCCCCTCCACATTTTTTTTTCAAACTTCATGAAGATTATAAACTTAATTTGCAAACAAATAGCAGTTATAGCTTTCTCTTTCACAGTGCAATTTACAGGATCACTGCTAGCGCATCACTTACTTTGTATGTACAATTTATAATGCTATTACATCTTTATGTAGTATTTACTTTAAATTCTTCTGTCATATTTTGACACACACACACTCATATCCCATTAAAATAAATGGAGTTAGGAAGCTCAGCCACTGAAGTCAGAGCCATCAAGCTTCAGTAGGGGCATGATTTCACCCAGTGTGCTTGTTAAGTGAATTTCTGAACTTAGAAAATTTGAGTTAAATGCATATATAAGTATTTTGCTGAAGAGGGACCATTAAACAGGAAAGGAAAGAGGACACAGTCCAGTAAACTTTCAAAATTATATAGTCTACTGAGGTTTCAAATCCTAATTATATGCATAAAAGCATATGAAAGAAAAAGATAAAAAGTAAAGCTTTGTCCACCCTCAGACACACCTCAGAAGAAATATGTATTATATTCAACTAAATTCTTCAATGCAGATGAGAGAAACGGAGTGATTCACAGAAGAAAGGACCTCTGCACATCAGTACTGCTCCACAGTTCACCAAAGTTCTCCACCCGAGAAGAGCTGATGAACAATGCAAGCTGGAAGGGCCATCTCAAGCAGACAACCTGTGCGCTGACAGAAAGATGGGGCTGAAGGACAGAAATCCATCCAGACTGTCTTTGAACATGAATGGGACAAAGCAACCCTAGAGGAGGTATTAAGGGAAACATTTTTTTGTCTGGATGTCCTGAGCCCCATTACTAAGAAAATACTACTTTGAGGAAGAACTACCGTATTTCTGGAAGGGAACCAGTATTTATCCAATTAGAATCATAGAATATCCCGAGTTGGAAGGGACCCATAAGGATCATCAACTCCAACTCCTGGCACCGCACAGGTCTGCCCAAAAGTTTAGACCATGTGACTAAGTGCACAGTCCAATCGCTTCTTAAATTCAGACAGGCTTGGTGCAGTGACTACTTCACTGGGGAGCCTGTTCCAGTGTGCAACCACACTCTCGGTGAAGAACCTCTTCCTGATGTCCAGCCTAAACTTCCCGTGCCTCAGCTTGACACCGTTCCCATGGGTCCTGTCACTGGTGATTACGGAGAATAGGTCACCTGCCTCTCCACTCCCCCTCGTGAGGAAGCTGTAGACTGTGATGAGGTCCCCCCTCAGCCTCCTCTTCTCCAGGCTGAACAGGCCAAGTGACCTCAGCCGCTCCTCATGTGTCTTCCCCTCTAGGCCCTTCACCATCTTCGTTGCCCTCAGACGAACAGAGAGAACAGAAAAGAGCACCTATCTAGATGTCTCAATAAAATCAAAACCATTTGTTGCTGTGTCCTCCACCCACCAGGATTTCAGCTCAGAAGTCTTTTAGCAGTATGAACATAAGTAGATTTGCAGAGCACTTGAAACGTGAGTGCATCTGTACTGTGGGAAAACAGGTCAACAGCTACCAACAGATCCTTGAATATATAATGGTATAAGATATTTAAGGATGAGTTTGCTAGTCCCTGTTCAGGTTTACATGCTTCTTATTGATGACTTACTATGTTTAAACCATTCACAATTGCATTTAAGAATGGAAGAATCAAAATAAGCTACATGAATCTTCCCTTAAAAACTTGCACATCGAACTTAGCTGTTACTTAACAAACAAGTTTTTAACTAGGTATGTTCCTGTTTCAAAATATAGAACATAATTTTTCCTGTTCAGAAAAGTAAGGTATTTTACTCCAAGTTTGCCTTGCTAAATTTCCACACCAGGAGAACATTGCATAGCAATAAAAGGACATGTTCAGATTGCTTAAAGGCTTTGAACTTAGTACACTTTCCTTCCTCTCTAGTTACAAATAAATACATACCAGGATGGCAGCTGCTAAAGGAGGCGCCAGGTACATAAATCAAACAGACAGAGCCTTGAGGGGAGAAGCCCTCAAATGATAAATAATTACCAATTCTACTGAGGTTGATTACTGTAGAAGTAATGGCTGATTAAAACAAGACCTGGATTAAGGCACAGACCTGAGAAGATTTAAAAAAAAAAAAAAAACAGAAAGAAAGATTTAGCTGCAGTGCCGGAGCAGAGTCCCAGTGCAAGCCTTCCTGTGCTACCCTGGGAACCCTTTGCTATCAGGGCCTCATTTTAGCCACTTGCACGTTGGGTTGTTTAATATCCTGCAGAGCTCTGGAAAGTTCCAGTTTCCGGGTGTCTGTAATTTCATAGTTTTTAATTATTTATCCCACATTTATTCATTTATTGCTCTAGTACCCAAACATCCTCCACTAAAGCACTGAAAGGCCTAACATCTAACGTATCTTGTGGTTCAGTCTCTTTTTGGAGTAAAAGAACTCTTTTAAGTTGCTTTTCTGCAGTTACCAGTTACTTTTTTTTAGTTTTTTCCCTCCCTCTTTTTATTCCCTTTTAAAGAAACAACTTCACAATAAATATTGATACAGTTAAAATTGTTTACTCTTCCTTGATTTAATGGGAACACATTTTCTAATAAGTTCTTTAGCATTTTAGACTTATGCCAGTGATAATTTATTGTAATTGCTCTGAGTTAAATCAGAGCACGTCTTTTCAAATGCAACATTTTTACATACTGTCAGAAGCTTAATATTTTAGTTTTAAAGGAATGAATCTGAAGCACCAGACTTCACTTGACTTTTCCAATACTGAACCAATAAAGTGAAATTATGACACTATGAAATTTTTAGTCAGACAGGGCTCTGAATAATCCAAATGTGTCTTAGGACACCAAATAGTTAGCTAAAAGGATGAATGGAATAGCTTATATTAAAAAGAAAGGCAGATACCAAAATCTAAAAATATGACTCCTAAACTTTGTTTACTAAACACACAACATGATTTTCAAAACCAATTAATACCAAAGCAATTAATCAGAAGTGTGATAGCACTTTTAACTTCAGACCACTTATTCAGACTCTTTAACCCAATCTTTAGGTATTATGATCTTGACCAAAATTCCAGGGAAACCTGGCATGGGGAGCTGATAAAGCTAGAAATAACAATTCACATAAGGATGTATACTTAGCCTAGATGAGCAGTAATGCAGATAGATAATCATGCATTCATTGAATCATGAAAGTTGCCAAAGTTTGGAAAAACTCACGCACTAATTCCTATGCAGTATACCATAATACCATACTTGAAGCAGCAGGCCAGGATCACATCGCTTGAACTTGAAAAAGCAATTCAATATCTCCCAAGCCCACAGATAAATCTGAACTGTGCTTAATCACAAGAGTAATTAAAGCTCGGTAATATATTTCTGTCACAGAAAGGGGGAAAAATACCCCAAAGTAGTGAGTCATAGAAGGGCCTGGAATCTGCCAAGAGAAAAAGAAAGGATTGCTAGAACGGGAGCCATGGCCAAGACTGATGCTCAAAATGTGTAGGCCTCAGTTTTCTCTTATGAAAGGCAAGGTGATTTTACAGAAGGAAAAGAAAAATCCATAAAGACAAAGCGTTATTTAATGACACTAGCTACTTCGCCATTCTGAAATTCTTGCCACATTTACTCATAGAGTTCCCCAGCCTTCAGGAGGTTTAGGACCAAGGTTATCGAGGAAGGCCACTGATCAGGCCTGGTGAAAATACTCCGCTCCCTTACTGGTGATGGAATAAATGCGTTTGCTGAAACATCCTGGTTATATCTCACTACTAGTAAATCTATGTCTAATACCAATACAGGGAGATTACAAACATCCTAGCAGCCCTTTTGGCGTAAAGTTGTAAATGTAGATTTTTTTTTTTTTTTTACCAGTGTCTTTATAGATATTTGAGTACCCAACATAAAATATTCCATTACAAAGGGAAGAACTAATAAGAAGCTATAACACAGCACAGCAAGGACAATGATCACGCAAATGGGGAGAATTACAAAAGACATATAAATAAATTTGGTTTCTCACTCTGAAAGGTTACAGCACATACATGCACATAATCGGTAAGTCTGCCACTTGCAGCACTGCCATTTGCTGATCTGTGCTACTAGTGCACTCCTTTTAGGAAAGATGAACTAAGTCATACCTATTACAAATAAAGCATGGACTGCGTGACAAAGAACAAGAGACTTGTAATACATTTTGACACTGTTTTCTTAATGCTGGAGTGGCAGAGTTTTAACTTCAAAGAAGTGGGTGCCAGTAAAGATACTTCCTGTGATGCTTTGCCTGGAGTCTCAGCAGAATGGAAAGCTTTGTAATAACATGAGGGTTTTATGACAGATGCCTAGAGGAATATGCACACATGCACAGTCAAAGGAGAGTTAAAGCAAAGTAGCCTCATGGCACTGCCAAATTCCAATGGGTTTTAAATGTTCCATTATGTTAACAAGACAGATAGAAAAAAAATATCTACCGGAATTAGCCAACACATTTCTAACCTTAAAAAAAAAAATAAAAAAATTATACATCTTTGTAAATCTCCATGGGAGTTGAAAAAAACAACAAAACAAACAAACAGCACTGATATCGTGCATATTGGCAGTAATTTAGAGCTCTGCAGTGCAAAAGCCCTAGTATAACACGCCTTGTGGAACAGACCTTCTAATCCCTGGGTTCATCATGCTCCCTTTTGCTAGAATTTGCAAAGGAAACATTATAGGATTCATGATGCTAACTTCAGTTTAGTATGGTACTATGAGAAATTTGCCTCCAGCTCCTCTGTATGTTTTTAACCCAAATGCCCCCAAACTGATTTGCATACAAGAACATGTTGAGACAAAACTACTTCTGTACTTTACTGAACTGAACAGCTGCAATGGCACCATACAACAAAATAGTGGAACAGGGAAAAAAGTACAAGAAGCACCAAATTTTCAAGAGGAACAAAAGTCTGAATTCCTCCAGAGTCAGAGTTACACCCAAAACTAATTTGGTCCAAATCAGTATGTCAAAGTTCAATAGTAATTTCTTCTATATTTTCAGTCAAAAGGAAACCCAAGCAAGCACACTCCGTGAATGTGAAGTAAAACAAATGTATTAATTTACAGCACAACTAAACTGAGTAGCTGCATTATCCTGAAGGCAGCCTGCTGCCTCACAAAGAGTCGGAAGCAAATAAATCATATATGACTGTGATAAATGATCAGTGGAGGATGTGTCAGAGTGCAGGCCTGATCAGCCATCATGCTGAAATGCAGGAACTACCATGGGAGGTTTGGGAGCCTGCAAATATGAAAGACCCTTGTTAGTGTCAGAACTAGGCAAATGATTTGCCATGAATTAGTACAGAAGCAGAGCTCAGCCCACTTCGCATTTCTGAATGTTCAAAAAGTGGGTAGTAGGGTTTTTTCTTTTTTTTTTTCCTGTCTCTAATATGCTAGCTAGCATTGTCCCACTCTTCCCCCAGCATTGTATATTCCAGTATTTTTTCCTATAGTTACTTATTAACAATATAACGAATGATTTAACTCAATAAATAATTTACTTTATCCTCAAAGTCCTAGTGCTTCATGCCAGCGTTAACAAAAATTCATTCTGAGAACACTTCCAACCCCAAATAAAACATTGCTAAGATAGCCTATATGTCAGAAAGAGCTATTTAACTAAGGGAATGGATCCCACCCCTTTTACATTCCTCAATAATGTTTGTGTTGCATTTTGGATCTTTGTATATCCTTGACAGGTGCAGAGACATATGACTTGCAGTTCCATGCTTCAGGGCACATGGAGAAGAAAAGCTTTTTTTCTTTCTTTCTTTTTTATTAAAAAGAGATTAACAAGAAAAACTGTCAAAACAAACAAAAAAAGCCATATCATCAATATGAACACTGAAAAAAACACCAGGTGACATTTCACAAAATTCACAAAAACATCAATAACGAAAGTAGATTATAAACAGCATTTACCTCAGTAAATCACAGGACAGATTAGCACAGTGGCAGCTCTACCACACTTGGGCTGGGGCAGCACTCCCCACACTGAGGGCTACGTGCAATTGCAGTGCAGATCTTTTGCCAGTGCATACTGCAGATTCTAGTCCATACTACCAGGTCAGTACTGAGTGGGACACTGCCATCATGTATCAGAGCATGCAGGAGTAACGTGATTCAGAAAGCCAGAGGGGGCTACGTTTCTGGTGGGGCTGGACTCCCAGTCCTCAGTCCTCAATATAAGATTCACCAAAGTTGCCAAACATACTAGGCAGAGACTAAGGCTGTGGGATCCTGATTGCTCAGGGGATAACTCCAGTAGCAGGCCTCAGCAGACATTTGCAGTCCCTCCTCAGCCCCATGCCTGCTATTGGTGTCCTGCGTATTCTCCTTGGAACTCTAACCCTAACTGCAAGCTGAGACTAACGGCACAGGATGGTATCTCTAAGGCTGAGGACTGCAAGGAGAATGTATGTAGAAACAGCCCTCATCTGACCTTGGCAAAGTCGGCCTCACAGTATCACATTTCTCCTTCTTTGAACCCTAAGCATAGGCCATGACAAATGCCAGTCCCAGAGATACAGGCCTACACAGGTAACAACTGTAATGCCTCCCAAGGGGCTTATACTGCTCCTTTTCAGAAGCCTGACTCTGAGAATAGCATCGTGGGATGCTGTTATCTCCCAGGCTAAGACTGTACAGAAGACATGCAGGTGTAATCCATTCGTGACTATCTGAAGTATCTCCTCTCCTTTAGGCCTTTAAATAGGCCAAACTGTAGGCTGAGGCTAAAGCCCACAGGACACTCCAGTGCTCTTGGTGAAGAAACACACAGCCAGCACTTTTACTACTTGCATACAGCCACTTCTCAGACACACTGTTCCTCTGTAACTTGGCTTTCTCCTTCTTCATCACTGAATGTCACTCTAGGCTGAGACAAGAGCCATGGGCCTCCCCAGTCTCTGAACTTCATTGTTTCAAACACTGGCCTAATTTCACTCCTTACTTTGCTGCAGCAACATCTTCTGTTCCCTGCTCTTGCTATGTATCTGAGATTTATTGTTCTCAGAAGCCTCACTCCGATCTCATCCCCAAGCACAGCCCGAGCCCCAGGCCAGCAACTCAACCTGTTTAATCAGTGCAGAGAGCACAGTTCCTCTAGCAGCTGTCAAATTACCTTGGCAGCCCTTCTAAGCCCCATCGTTACTGTGTGTTCTGAATCTGTATTTTTCAGTACCTTTCTGCACTGGCTTTTGTTGTGCTTTTTAGCTGATGGGGATTTTGAAAGGGAGGTGCTAAATCCTTCCTCTTCTACGTGTTGTGATGCTGGGCAGGTTATTGACACATATACTATGGCTGCCTGCCTCTGGCATCCTTGCTGAGTGCAAGAGACAAGTAATTCAGGAAGACTTCATTGTTGCTACCCTCAATAAAATTCTCATGGCGGGACACCCCCACACCCCCTTGGTACCTTGAAGGAACCAACTCTTGTTCAGCATTTAAATGTGCCTGTAATATCTTACTTTAAGATAACAGTTGAATGATGTATTTTTATTTTTAGTCATGTGAAAATAAATACACGTGAAGTCTGTCAAATATCCACCTTCAATGAACCTTTTTCAGCCAGACAAAGAAGCACAAATAAATCCATTGATCTTTCAGGGTATCTTCTTGATTGGTAATGCTTTAGACTAAATTGTCTTTACAGTTTACCATAGAACCAGAGAATGGTTTGGGTTGGAAGAGACCTTAAAGACCATCCAATTCCATCCCCTGCCATGGGCAAGGACCACTCCCACCAGCTGAGGCTACCCAAAGCCCCATCAAGACTGGGCTTGGACATTGCCAGGGATGGGGCAATCACAGCTCCCCTGGGCAGCCTGGGCCAGGGCCTCACCACCCTTAAAGTAAAGAATTTCTTCCTAATATCTAATCTGAGTCTACCCTTTTTTAGTTTAAAGCCAGTACCCCTTGCCCTATCTCTGTACCCCCATCAAAGAGTCCCTCCCTGGCTGTCCTGTAGGCCCCCTGTAGGCACTGGAAGGCCGCCAAGAGGCCTCCCTGAGGCCTCCTCTTCTCCAGGCTGAACAGCCCCAGCTCCCTCAGCCTCCCTTCACAGCAGAGGAGCTCCAGCCCCCTGACCATCCTCGTGGCCTCCTCTGGACCTGCTCCAACAGGTCCTGCCTCTTGTGCTGGGCCCAGAGCTGAACACAGGCTCCAGGTGGGGTCTCATGAGAGCGGAGCAGAGGGGCAGAATCCCCTCCCTGCCTTGCTGGGCACGCTGCTGCTGGTGCAGCCCAGGGTACGGGTGGCATTCTGGCTGCCAACGCACATTGCTGGCTCATGTAGAACTTCTCATCAACCAACAACCCCAGGTCCTTCTCCTCAGGGCTAGTTTCAATCCATCTGACTTACTATGATACTACAGTTATCACAGTTACTATTATCATTCTACTGTAAATTTCTCCCTTCACTTTGATATTATTGGCAAAATAAGAAAGTTAGGGCCATAAAATTAATTAAAATCTTAATTACATAGATTCTTCCTTGCATTCTGCAATTAGAAAAAGTAGTAAGTTATCATAATTCCCTTTAAAAGAAAGACTTGGAGGAAGAGAGTAACCTAGCAAGTGATGGGAGAAGATAAAGGATTTGATTTTTATATTAGATATGTGGGCACAAAGAGCTGTATATCTTGTAGAATCAGCTAATGTGAATGCATTACCAAGTTGACAAGACATGGTACAGAACAAAGGTATGAATCTATTTGTCTTAGATGCCATCACTGATACTGAGCTTGGTTTATATTCCACATATCTCTGAAGTTTGAAATTATTTAGACCTAGGGTATTGAAATGTATGAAATTTATCAGAGAAAACAAGCCCAAACCTTTCCTTCTAAGTTAATATGAAGGAGTTTTTGTCCTTCTGGGAACAGAGCGGACAGTCAAAACCCATCAGAATATTTTTTCTAGTATTTCTCACCTGGGAAAAAAAATGGAAATGTTACAACAAATAGTTTTACCATCTCTTGTGACCAAACTGAAAGTCTCATTACTCTTAGTGCTGGCTAAAGCTATCATTTTCAGATGCTAGCAATAACTTGAGACCCTCAGTTTTCATTATTAGAAAATAAAAGTTTCTAAGCTGTCATATCGAGTACAGAAACATGATAAAATGATCAATGAATGGCTCAAAAAAAAATCGTAAAAATCATTATTTAAAATAAAATTGTGACTTTGATGAAGGGTATTAATATTAAATATAACTTAGGAACACCGGACTGTATCCTCAAATGCTGTATCCAATACTCAACAAACAATAACAGTTAAGACTGCACAGTAAAAGTTAGCAGCAATAATAAAATGTCACAGAGTGAGTGGACATAGGAGCAAAGACATCACCATGGTATTAGGTTCCTGAAGTAGCAGGGGATTAGGTAGACACATTTTTCAGATGACACTAAATGGCTGACTACACCACGCACCCACATTGCCCCCCCTTTTCTGTAGAAGAATTGAAAAACCTGCAACAGGTATGGCTACTCTAAGCTAGGGTAAGCTAGGGTAAAATTTCTATACATACCCCCCCCCCCCTCCCCCCCGCCCCAGGAATTAGTTTAAGCTTTAGCTCATCATCAGTACAAAGCAGAAAAGTACTGTAATAGCACAGGGCACAACAACACACATTATCATATATTTGGTCCTAATTTGTCAGTGTTCAGTGTTTCTGAATTAAAGCAGGACAAAAATGTCAACTCAAAAACTGCATTATGTATCAAGAGAAAAATACTGGCTTATTCAAGTATGCACTGCAACCCTCTAAAACTTAATGCAGTATAATGTGGTGTAGACTAACAGTATTTTCATCTCTTTTTAAATAACACTGGTGACACCAATTTGCTGAGTGCCCAAGGATTTATGCCCCACACTCAATTTTCTCCTTCTAAAAGCATACCTTTTGTGTTATATAAGCCTTTCTATACACTTGCCAAGATGCTGGCAAGATGAAACATCATTGCACTTTCCTAAGATGATGGTTAAGTGAAATACTGCTTGTAAGTCGTGTTTTTCTGTTACAGCAAATTAACAAGGAAAAAAAAAAGAAAAATGAATGATAAAATTTGAAGCAAACAATTTGCTCAAAATTAGCAAGATGTGGTCAAAATAGTTGTAATTTTGAACAGCATTCAGTACACAAAGACGGGTCTCTGTGACTGAAAGGAAGTGCTAAATTCATAGAACTAATAACCCCCTAACAATTCAACCAGCTCCAAACCTTTTCAGGTTCACAGGCCACTAACTAATATTCAGCTAAGAGGCTTTAAAAATGTAGATTAATGTTTTATGCTCTAGGGAAGAAACTCATCACCAACTGTGTTGAGAAACTCTTTTTTCCCCTCTAGGGAATAGAATTACATAATCAGTTAAGTATATTATAGTTTCTTAGCTCTTTCTAAGCCCTTGGTAGAGGCAATAACTTTTATTGAGGTAGGTGGACGAGTGGTCTTTGCTACAATGCCCGTTATGCAGGAGTATGGTACAAAATAAATACATTAGCAGCATTCCATCCATGCTACTCTTATTCCATTTAATTTCATCCATTAAAAAGTAGCACCACTTTTCTATATGTGCTTCTTGACAATCGTCAAACAACCGTGAAAAGGACCATGCTTGCAATCACACGCCCCAGTGTTCCCCTGAACGACCAACAAACCCAAGAGCAAAAGTGTATTTTGGGATTCCTACCAGTGCCTTCCCTTTGTCATACAGAGATCGAAAACAGAAAAAGAATTAAGTTCCAAAGCTACACTCATTATTATTGCCATATCTTACGGGAGATACGGCTACTGCAACCAATTCGTGTTGCAACTTGAAATGAACATGCAGCCATGTGATGAGAGATATAATGAGATTTTTAACAGAGGGTTGCATCTGAGTGTTTGACAAAAAAAGATTCAGCTGGGGTACTATGAACTGTTATTTATTTCCATTTGAGTTTAGCAAAGGTTGTCCTACACAACTGTGAAACAATTTTACACTTTTTAAATGTATTAGCTTTGAACTGGAACAGTAAATAAACTATTTTATTTTTTTAAAATCTCAAAATGGATTAACAAGGCTGTGTAGAGAGTTTGCCACCACAGAGAACAATTTTTGATAGCATGCTAATGGGATTGCAAAGGGTTATTTTGCCGGAGAGAAGATTTTCAGATGCTTTCTCTCTAATGAAGGTTTTGTTCCTCACTTATGAAGTGCTTTTTGCCTTTCCTTTTCACCTCATTTTTTCCCTCCTTTTAAACAAGTCAGGGAAAGGTGAATTGCCTTGGAGAACCATGTTGTCATTGGACTAAATTAAGCCTTAAAAGATCAAAGCTTTCAAAATCATGCTGAGATCAAACTGGGATCTTTGGAAGACTTAGAGGGAAGGAAAAACACTGATCTTTACAATTTGTCCACAAACATGTTGCTCTTCAGCTGCTGAAAATATGCAGGAGGAGTATACTGTGTGAAAAAAACAATCTTCAGTGATAGCACAGTAGCTTTTAGAGAAATCGATCTTTCCTGAGAATGGGTAAAATTCACCTCTGTCTGAGAGTCACAGGTCTTGTTCTGGCCATGTATGCTATTCATTTAATTCTCTAATAGTTCAGTGGTTGTGCTATAAATTTTATCCCATGCGATCTCCTAAATCTACACCCCACCAAAGATTGCCATACATAGAGAAATGTTAAAATAAACAAAGAAAACTTCCACAGCAGTGGAGAAAACTATCATTAAGCCACATACATACCCATTATCTTAAGCTAGTCAAAAGCTCTAGTGATTAGAATAGACTTTTAATGGTCCATGGAGGCTAAAATTATTTTTCTGAAGTCTATAACTGTCTAGCAATGCCCGCAAACTGCCCTAGCAGTGGTGCATCTCCATGCCAGTTAAGACAGTCTCCTACCTTCCTGACTAATCAGAAAGGCCAGGTGCACTCTTAGTCAGGTTTTAATTCAATGACTTTAGCAAGGTCAAGCCATGCTAGTTTTAAAATGTACGACTGTGTTTTACTACATGAAATATTTAGTTGTGCAAAAACAGAAGCTTCCTGGAAAGATGAAAGAAGGCTTATAAGGAATATTTATTATTATTATTATTATCAATAGCTGGAAACTTATGGCCCAAAACTAAAGAGGGTTATATTCTTGGACAGACACAGGAGACCTTTTATGTCTCTTACTTCCAGCCTTTCTTATCAGAGCTTGCTCGTAGCATCTATTGCACAAAATTATGCTTATGCATTACAGCAAGTGCAGCAGCAATCTCACATGCCATTCTCTGTAACAACATTATTTGTGAATCTCCTTTAATGTGGTCCTGCTCATTGCAGATATAAGTTTTTAGGTCACCCAAGTCACAGAACTCAAAAACTAGGAGGTAAGGAATGGCTTCCACACGTTGCCCAATACACTGGAAAACATTTGGATGCTGAAGAATGTAGTACGGTTCTCCCTTTCTTAAAAACTTTTTGGGCTCCTGGAGACCCGCACTTGCCTTCAACTCTCTCACTATTACTCTTGCCACACTAGTGCCTGTATAGATCTCTCCAAGCAGAACCTTTCCAAACCAGCTGTTTCCAATGTCCTGGATGTAGTTTAGACTCTGATGCGCAACTCGAGACTTTGATCCATCTGCATGAGATGGAAACTGGGAGGGAGTTGGTAATGCAATACTGCGAACTGAAAGAGTAAAAACCTTCTGCTGGAGACTGAACTGATGGAGTATCTTCTACTGGAGGTGTAAAATCTATTTCATCATCAAAG
Source organism: Anser anser (assembly GCF_964211835.1). NCBI lineage: Eukaryota > Metazoa > Chordata > Aves > Anseriformes > Anatidae > Anser > Anser anser. The sequence continues at coordinate 14,433,473 of NC_139736.1, forward strand.
TTATCTTCAAATTCCTTGAAATCTATCTCAGGGTCATTGCAGCAGAAGACAGACTTTGCAAGCAGCATTACCAGTACTACTAGAGTACACAGACACAGAATCACAAAAGATGAGGAAACTTCAGCTGCAGCTCCTTGTCCTGCCCCTGCTGGCGGAAACGGAGCCACCCCGTGAGCCGGAGGGCAGCCGGGAGGCCAGGCCCGAGGGGCTGCGGGCCGGCCCCGCCGCCCGGCCCAACCGCGACCCCTCCCCGCGCTGCCAGCCGGCACCGAGCCCGGGGCTCTCGGCGGCTCTCAGCGGCCCCCCGCCTGGCGGCGCGGCCGCTCGCGGCGTCGGCCCCGCTCCCCTCACATAGCCCAGCCCCCGTACAAAGACAGACGGGTCTCCTGGAAAGAGTCCAGCGGAGGGCCACAAAGATGATACGGGCCTGGAGCATCCCCGCTGTGAGGAAAGGCTGAGAGACTGGGTCTGTTCAGCCCGGAGAAAATAAGACTGAGGGGGGATCTTATCAATGTTTATAAATCCTTTAAGTGTGGGAGACAGAGGGATTTGGCCAACCTCTTTTCAGTGGTTTGTGGGGACAAGCCAAGCGGCAATGGCCACACAAAATGGAGCACAGGAGTTCCGCACTAACATGCAAAAGAACTTCTTCACGGTGAGGGTGACGGAGCACTGGCACAGGCTGCCCAGGGAGGTTGTGGAGTCACCTTCTCTGGATATACTCAAGACCCATCTGGACGCCTACCTGGGCAACCTGCTCTAGAGAACCTGCTTTAGCAGAGGGGTTGGACCCGATGATCTCTGGGGGTCCCTTCCAATCCCTACAATTCTGATTCTGTGATCTATTGTATAAAACTGCTTCTTGACCTGATGGACATGGCCTTGTGCATCTGTCAACAGCCACACCGTAGCTCGTGCTGTTGAACTCCTAACTAAGCATCAGATGAAGTCCCACCAGGCCGCCAGCCCTTCCACGTATCAAATTTCTGATAATAACACTGGGTACCAGACGCAAAGACAGCATCACTGCAAGACCCTTTCGCAGTCCAGGTTATCCTGGACTATATTCAGAGTTCAGAGATCTTATTAGGAAATACCCTCTTAGAAGTGTATTCCCCACCCCCCCCCCTCCGGAAGGGACAGGGCTCTCCCCCTGTGACAGTCCAACCTTTCCCTGGCCACAGGCTGCTCTGACATGCCCTGCTGCTGGGGCCAGGCAGGCCGGAACTGCCTGCTCCTGGCCGTACTTGAGGCCACCCTGAAGACAGCAGCCACCTTTGGCCTGTGAGAGCTGAGGAGAACCCTGAGCACAAGCAGCCTGCCCAGCCCCAGAAGAGCAGGCGGAGGGGTCGAGCCTTGGGGTGGAGCAGCCAGCACAGGCCCAGAGCTGCCAGGCCCCGAGGTGACAGAGTGTGCCAAGTGGCAACCTGAATTCCTGCCCGTGACTGACAGGGCCAGAGCAAGGCAGGAGGCACCTCCTCTTCCTCTGGGTGATATGTAAAATGGTGGCTCTGCTCGTGGGTGCTCAAGCTAGGCCTGCGTGTCTGTTCGAGCTTAAATTGCGACACGGTTGTAAACAGTGCGCACACACCTCTCCCCAGCATGGAAAAAAATCTGCTTCTATCCTTTTAGTTTTAGTTTAATTTATTAATTTCAGTTCTGCTGAGGAAACTTTACTTCCAGAACGGCATCCTGCCTCATGAAGGTTTCCCAACAAGAATGCCCAGCTTGCCTCTGAAATCAGCTGCAAATGTTTGTGTCCCCCCCCCCATTTACAACAAGTGATCGGACAGCAATTCCATGCCAAGAGGATGGCGTTCACAAACAACTATGCATGTTGCTTTGCCTCATCTGTTTTTACATTAAACAAATTATCCATCCACCTTTTTTCCTTCAATCTTTTTGACCTCTGTACCTTTTTGTACCACAAGACACATGAGGTGATAGGCAGGGGCATAAGAAAGGACAAGGCAACGATGAAGGTCATGTATTTCTTTCTTGCTTGCCCTCCCTCCTCCCCCCCCATCCCCCCCCGGGGCATTTTGGGTTTATATTCCCTTTTCACTAGTGTCAGAGGAGAGCACTGACACAGTGTTAGAAAGCTGGTCTTGCCTGCACTAAGATGGGATTTCACCCAGAGAAATTTCTTCCATGCTTCACAGGCTAAGTAGAACTGTCCATTTTAAGGCAGTAGCTCTGATGATTAAACCTTCCTTATAAAGCTCATTGCCTCCCAGCCAGGTGCCAAGGATTGTACCTGTCATGTTTTTTCTATTTGCAGACCAAGTAGAAAAATCCAACCAACCATAATAAAACAAAAACTAAAACAAAAAATGACCTAGCATTTATTCATACTCTGAATGGTGAGCAGCAATAGTTGCACTTCAGCAGCCCCTTGGTTGGAAACCTATGATGATGCTGATCATAATCATTGCTCTTTAGACAACTTCATATGTTTTTGCATATATTTTGAGAAAATTTGTAAGAAAACTGCTGCAAATGTAAAGCAATTGTAGAATCATAGAATCATTTAGGTTGGAAAAGACCTCCAAGATCATTAAGTCCAACCTAGCACTGCCAAGTCTACCACTAAAGTATGTCCCTAAGCAAGACATCTACACGTCTTTCGAATATCTCCAGGGATGGTGACTCAACCACTTCCCTGGGCAGAGGGTTCCAATGCTCCACAACCCTTTCAGATCTGTATAAGGGGAAAGATTTAGCTTTTCAAATGAAAAAGAGCCAAATGAATCTGATTTCAATATCGTAAAGAAGCATGAAAATATCAAGTCAAACTTAAATCTGTCTTCATCATATCCACAAGCCTTTAGCTTTCTTTTCCATCAAAACCATTATTCTTAGAATTTGTTTTCCAGTGTGAATATTTAAACAATAGCTGCATAGTCTACTCAAGGGTTTTCCTTAAAGAAATTATGGTCGCAAACCTTCCTGAACTAAGTTAATTCTTTAGAATATTGAGAGAAAAGGAGTGCAAGGTGAAAGGCATTCGTTAAAGTCCTCAACTTTTGATTATCTAGTACTCACAATCAATTTAAACTAGTTACAAATAATTATTTAGTCTTTAAAATAAAAAAAAAAAATCAATCTGACAACTTGTATTGGGAAAAAAGAATATTATGTTCATCATATTAGTTCAGCAGTATTCTCAGTGGATGTAAATTACCATGAAATTCAATACATATACGGAATGATCACATTTTACAACACTGAATCGTATGTTCTAAAAGGAATTCAGAGTTCTAGCAATGTCAATAAAGAATTAAAATATATACTCTATTTTACAAAGCAATTCACTTATCTTTAAAATAGGACAGCAGTTACAAAATCATTATTTCACAAAATTGTGAACTGTAATATTGACCAGATTTAATCATAATTTAATTCAGAATAATTATGTCACATTAAATTTGTTTCATTTCTTGAACATTTTCATGTCCCTTTAAGAAAAGCATCCTAATGCTCCAAAGGCTAAATGGAAATCCACATTTTTTGTAGCAGAATACTGGGAGTGTGTGTGTGTGGGGGGGGGGGGCTGTGTGGAGTGGGGGCAGCTAGATCAGGTCAGTATTTCTGAGACTTCGGTAGCTATGTTTTTTGCATCCAAAGGTATCAAAAATGTATTATGTTTTGTTACAATGAATTTTTGTGGACTCACAAATGAGTCCCTCCCCAAAAAATGATAAATCCAAGTATTATTCATGCATGAATGCTACTGCAAATCAGGATGCGAAATTATTTGACATACAAAATACAATAGATGGAGTATATAAAAAAGAGTAAAAGGAAGGCTTAGTCTGGGATTTTCTCACAGTCCACCTGAACTATGGTGCATATAGCAAGACAAAAAGGAATAATAATTATATATATATATATATATATATGTAACCTAGAAGCTGCTAGAAATTAGAAATCCTGGGCATGTTCTTATGTGTTCATTTTCACATGAAAGCACTACTGTTAAAAGCAGAGAAAACAGCTTACACTCCCAAACGTTGATTTACAAAACCAGAAAAGTGAAAGAGAACATTGTCATCATTCTGATTTTCAAGGAAGAGTTGCTGTGCTTCAGACCACACACCTTATTCAGTGTTTCTATCAAAACTTGTGAAGTATCAAACAGATCGTGTTTTGCTTCCACCACTTTTTACATATTAGCATGATTTTTGCAACAAGACACGTAACAATATTCTCAGTTGCAGAACTACCTCCAAACGTGGATAAATAGCATTTCTAGACATATCAAATCCAAATCACACACACAAAAAAAACCCACACACTGTATTTTACCCAAAGTTTGTGAATTCCCTGAGAAAGAATAGTGTTACTTGAAATGCACAGCACTTCAACAGCCCTTTGAGACAAATCAAACTGAGCCTTTAAACACATGCATAGCAAATTGTGTGGGCAGGAACATCTCCACCAATGTCATCAATTCTTCAGCAGCCTTAAAATTAAAAATGGGCTTAAAGCGTTTTCTAGATTAGGCCCTCTTTCCTTTCTTTTATTAAAATGGGACAGTGGCTATACGCCAGCAGAAACTCTAGTGATAAAGTAGAAGACATAAAGTTGGTGAGAGATGTGATAAAATTCACTTCTATACAAGAGGGAATGACTTCCATAACTCATTCTGGGTTCTACTTCTTGTAAATAGCATAGAACTGTTAAAAAAAAAAAGCATACTCTGTATCATTTCTAGATGCACACACTACATTGATTGCTTACTTGCTTACTAGTTTTAATTTGACAAAGCATGGAGCATTCTGAACATTCTTCCCTTTTGTTTAATTATTGAAAAATATAGGAAAAAAACAACAATAAATTAGTTTCAGAAGTGAGACAGATCTACTGAAGGGGCAAAATTCACATTGCAATTTTTCTGCTGTTCAGTGGGCTGAATGGGTGATCTACCTTTCTTTCAGCTTGCCGTTTCTGGAGGCAAGAAGAGTGACAGTATGGTATAGAACTAGCTGAACTGCACAGCAGCCAGATTCCTCAGACTTTTGTAAAAAGCCCAACAGGATGAATTTTGTTAAGGTCTTACACTATCAATTACCTTTACATAGCTCTTGCAACATCGACTGCTGAGATATATAATCTGGAGAAAGTTCTACTGGCCAAATACACATTCTCCATTTTACTGTATCGTGTAGCTGTCAAAGAGGTATCTATCCAAATCTTGGAACACATTGCTGTGAACAGACTTTTATGGGATGCACAAAATCCCAAGGCCACTGTGACTTTGTGTTACTTGGGGGTCATTACTTATTTGTCATCCCCTTGTACTAGGTACCATTAAATCAGAGAAAAAAGACTCCCACCTTCATGGATCAAGTCTTCAGTGGCAATAAAGGCACAGAAGACAACTTGAACAAATGTATTTTTGCTACAAAATGAATTTGGAACCTTATTCACATTAGAAAGTAAAGTGGGGTGCTCTTAAAATAAAGCTTTACAACATATATAAATAAAAATGAGGTGTATATAGGTATATTGTAGTTACAGATATCTGTTAAACCAGAAGAGAAAATCACTCAAAATTATTTTAAGCTATCTTGAATCCTCATAATTTGAATCCTCTGCATGCATATTTTCAATTTACACTTTAGATAGCTCTTACACAGGAAACCATATTTGAACAACAGGGAGAGACAGAAATTATTATCTAGAACTCTGGGACTGACATCTATCATCTTTTACACATCTGCACTGCAGTGCAGTTTCATAAAGCTGTTCGGGTTAGGCCCCATTCAACTTCACCAGGACTTTATCAAAACAGCCTTAGACTGGATTTAGAACACGACTGGATTTACAACAAATTGGGTATAGATTTGTTGCCAGTTTAATTTCAATACAGAACTGTAGATGTAAAGTACCTCAATTTGTTGTTGGTGTTTTTTTTTGACTTTTAAGATGAGCAGGCCCAACCTTTATGTGGCAGGCCACTCTTTCATTTAGTAGAATGCTGGTAGATCTGTTGAGTTTAACATATGCTTCTCTCATCCTGCTTGGGAAGACAAATAAATGCATGTTCCAGAAGGGTATTTAGTACCAGAACTACAATGCTTCAGAATAAGCAGAAACTAACAGGCTTGATTCAGAAGAGTGCTAACACTTGGCAGTCTCCTGGAATCATTTGTGGTTTCAAATGGTTGTACCATAGCTGCTGCTGAGCTTTGCTCATTATGGTCTGCAGTTATGAAGGGAGATAATGGAACAGTCTATTGCCTTGACAAAGATAAAAGGGAAAAAAAAAGAAAAAAGTGAATGGTCAAGTTTGATGTATAAATGCAAAGGAAGGTTTTGTTAACTAGAAATGCAAAGCCCAATGAGAAATGAGATCCTGCAGTAAAGTTTTCCTAGCAGAAAACTGAGATATTCTGAAGATGTGCTATATTATGACAAGTAAATACTTCTCTTTCCAATTAGGAATCTTAGTATATGGCATTCTGGACCATTTAGCTCTCTCTATATCACTTGCTATATAACTTTCCCCACTGAGGTTTTGCTGCCTGAGTGTCAGGGATTCAAGGCTCAGCTCTAATGCAGTCAAGCTACACAACATTGGCTCAGATTTCTAATAAAGTTGTGAGAAAGGGATTCATGAAAGCTTGTAGAAAGGTAAAATTACAAGCAGAGTTAGGACTGGGGAGACCAGGGATCATTAGTAGCTCAAGGATTTGAAAGTAATAATACCAGTATGAAAAGGTACAAACTCCTGAAGGAAGAAAACCAGGAAAACCAAGAAAACGGTTGGGTAATCAGGTCACGTCAGCGTTACCATTTTGATGGACCTGGAGACAGAAAGCAACTCAGTCATGCTGAAGGTTCGTCCCAGGAGGCTCAGCCTTCCTCTCGCAATGGATGCCTCCTGGGAGGGCATGTACTCCCAGGGCACCACATCAGGGCCAGCGAGCGTGCTGGAATTTTGCTTGTTAAGTCCTAGCTGTCTTCTGCGTGTGATAGCCACTAAGTTATTACTTTAAACATATTAGTTGTATGTATTATGCTCGTAGTCTCTTCTTGTTCCTAGCTAACGATGCCCAAACAAAGTGACCCAGAAAAGGGACGGTAACAGCCACTGATTCCAGCTACCGTCTGTTGAGAAATAATGAAGTAGAAATTCACTTTACAGAGAGATAGCAAAACTGTTCTTTGATAGCTGAATTTTACCTTGAAATAGATGGACCTAATCCATGCTCTCTACCAATGAGCAGCACTTTGCCAGATAGCTGAAGTCGCTGCCTCATTGAGTGGCTGTACCTATATCTCTGCAGTAATGTAAAAGATCAAAGATAATGTAAAATTTATGGGAGGAGAAAGTCAAGTAGAGGATTCTGCTGTATGTACCTTGCAGTACTAACAGTAGTGGGGGAACAATTTCTGCACCAATCTCTAGTCTAGGACAGAGGCAATGACACCACAGAGACAAACCTAAACCTTTTTCTGCTCCAGACCAAAACACAACCAGAGAGGAGAGAACAGCATTAGCTACCATCCGTCACATGCCTAGCCGATAACAAAAAAGGGAAGAGAAGCTCCTTCATAGACGCACAACAAATCCCCAAAAGCACCATAATGAAAATAAAACATGCTATTTTCTATTACTAGAAAATTCAAGTATAATTGCATGTTCAAAATCACATTAGTTTTAGTGTGAGCCTCTGAATATGAAAATATCCTCTGATCTCCTTCAGGGTACGCATACATGTATGTATATATATATATATATATATATATATATATATATATATATAAATATACATGCTACCAGAATTTCATTGTGGGAATAAAAACAATGGTCAAGGCATGTTGAATTTGTTTTCCTTTTGGTTGGCTATCAGGTAGTGATAATATTATTGTAACCTATATGACACTTCCTAAAAACTGTGTTAATAAACAGCATTTTAGGACAAGATGGAATGGCCTCAAGTTATGTCAGGGGAGGTTCAGGTTGGGAATCAGGAAAAAATTCTTCTCAGGAAGAGTGGTTAGGCATTGGAAAGGGTTGCCCGGGGAGGTGGTGGCATCACCGTCCCTGGGGGTGTTTAAGGAAAGGTTGGAGGTGGTGCTTGGGGACATGGTTTAGCGGGTGACATTGGCAGTAGGGTGATGGTTGGACCAGATGATCCTGAAGGTCATTTCCAACCTTAATGATTCTATGATTCAATCACATTTATCTGTATTTATATGATATTTCATTAATAAAACAATCTTCAGAACGCACAGCTACTGGTGTAACCTGCGGTGAAATGGTATCTTCCCCCCTGTATCGCATTAATTTATTTGTCTGCCATCCCGGGATTCTCCTCCCTGCTGTCTTCCAGGGAGTGGAGCTGAGGTGACCTGCTGGTTCTCTACAGCAGGGAAGTATCTTCAGAAGTGGTCCTCGCAACCCAGGCTTGGCTCTCTAGCAGCACAGAGAAGAGCCAGAATGAGTAACTACTTTATTAATGCTTCTTGCAGTTATGACTTGACCTGTTTGTTATAAGTATAGCTTTCTCAGTTATGGAAGAGGACTGGCCTAAATAATTAGATAAAAGACTGCCAAGTAATGATAATGCATAATGATTTTTCTGTTTAAATTATAGGGACAGTGAATAAGGGAAAAATTGTGGCTTCTCTTTAAATCCCAGCAGGCAATGAATGAAGCCCTCAACTTTTATCTACAGGATACAAAGGAAGTCAGAAATTGCTTTCATGCCAATAAATATCTGAATTGCCTTGTAGTTCTAGAGAGTTATTATTGTTTTTTGGTCAGATCTTATCTGTACTTAAAGCAGTCTGAATCTGAGTCAATTTACATACTCCCTATATATCCAAGATATGCATAATTTCATGAAAAACGTAAGAGTGACAGCCCTCAATCTTCTGGCATTCTCATTTATTCCACAACTATTCTATTCTCCACAAGCATGATGTGTAATCTAAATTTTATTAAAATTGTAGAGGTTCATTTAGCAGACTCTGAAGGGTTCTTATTTGGAGTTTTCTGTTTGTTTTTAATAGAAATTCATTAAGATAAGTAATAATTAAGGAGAAGATGAGTTTTGTTTTTTAAACAATAAATATACTGAAAGTTTAAGCTGTGACAAACACTTGGATGTTTTTTCAGGCCCAGAGGATACTCCAAAATTTTAAGTACCTCAATAAAATGAGATTGTTAGCCTTACTCAAACAAATAACATCACTAGCATGTAAATCCACCTTTTGTATTATTACTGTCCTATCATAATGCTACCATCCAAATATGGAGTTAAGTCCTGAAAATTCTTAAATCCTGGTATAGCAGGTGTTTTCAGGCCAATGGGTCTGCAAAAAGGAGACCATAATCAGTGCCAAACATGACTTGACTTACATGTGTAAAATAGCTTTCAGAGACTTAACAAGGTGTCGTCATAGACCTTAAGAGCCAAGTGCTGGGAATGCCCAAAACGCCACCCTAACCATGTCATGACTGTTACCTACTTCGGAAAGGTACCTAACAATCATCCATAGCGAAGGCAGAAGCTAATGCCAATGACTTCTGAGGGCCTGCCGATATCTTCTGCTGATACATGATTACACAGTCACCTTTCCTTTTGGGAGTGCAGTGCCTTCCGTTCCTTTCAGGAATTGAGTCAGATAGGCAACAAATCATCTGGATGATCAGAAGATATCTGAAACAAGTCCCAGGACACCAGTTATCAATAACCTGAGGCTATCAGAGCCTCATTAACACATTAATGACAAATTAGGAGCAGCAGACTGAAAGTCATCTGGCTGTCTGCCTATTGATTGCTAGAGTGGACTTAGCTGATCTGGCTGCCAGGGTGAATTTTTCATCTCTCCTCACAGCATCTTTACACAAACCTCACAAAGCTGCATCCTGAGATGAAGAGCGAGTGTGATGCTCTCTGTCAGGCGCACAAGTATCTCCTTCTAGACCCTCCAAACAAGATTAAAGTCCAACTGCAGAATACAGACCCACCAAGCCTCCAAGTCTTGAGATATTGAAATGAAAATTTATATACAGCAATGTGCTTTTCACTACTGGAGTCATTTGGTTCCTCAGCTTGTCCTGTCTCCCCCTTTTTAAAGAGCTCTAAAGTTTGTTTGGATGGGCAAACCCTGTGGAGCAGACAAGTCTCCAGGTGAGCTCAAGGCTAAACGAGCATCTCTGTAACCGTGACAAAAAGCCCTAAGGTCCAAAGGCTGATACTAGCAGATACTTCATTATGGAAGAGCCTGCATCGCCTGCAGCAAGTGTAACAGAAGTGTTTCCTCATCACCATCCCAACACACCTATTTGTCTACAACATGCCTTCTGATTGCTATCATGTCTTCTTAGCGACACAAAGTAACAGCTTATCCTTTCCAAATAATTTTGCCACATGGCTGACTACACGTTGGCATGCTGAGAACTTCAGGGTGCCAATGCCTGCGACGGACAAATGTTCTCATACTCCTGTGCTCTTACCTAACTTCTTATTGCCCAAATGACAACTTGTAAAGCATGGCAAAAAACTCTGGTGGAGCTTTTCAACTCCCATGCTGGTAGGTTTTTTTTCCCCTCTTTTTATGATTAATAATTAAATGTATCTAATAACATGACAAAATCCAAAGTGTGTGGTAGACCGGATAATTAGCAGAATCACACAAGAGCTCTGCAGCAAGAGAACCCTGTACACATTTTGGTAACAAACAGAGTTTTCTATCTGAAAGACTGATGCAATTTTCAGCCAAAATCCACATAAAATATCAAGTGGTGCTTTCAAAATTAAGATTGGAGTTTAAGATTTTATTTTAAGAGCCTGGAAACCTGGCAAATGTTTGTGCAGCATACTTTAATAAGGAAAACATACTTCAATAAGAAAAACTACTACTTCCATGTTTGCCTTTTTGCTGATAATTCAGAATACTCAAAAACTAATAACCAGCTTTGGACCATACGGTAGATTCACAGATAATTCAATGAGAAGTGCTGTTAATCCAAAAAGAAAGCTTGACAGTTCTGTAGATCTGGCATTCATTATTAGTTTATTAATATTCAATTAATCTCATACAAGGAAATGATTAGCGCAGGAGCAAATGTCTAGAGCAGTGCAGACAATTCAATTTCAGCAACGTTTGAGCTGGTTTTTGTTGTTGTTGTTTGCTTTTTTCAGAAAACCAGAAAAATTCTAATTTATGACAGACCTTGCATGGTTTATATATGCCAATACTTTAGCAGAAGAAAAAGATACTAACTAAACTCAGAGAATCTGAGATAAATTTTAGCATTCACTAGCATGTGACAATGTGTGTACCCTTATCACATCAATATCTATGCAATTTTGATAGCCATTCTAGGATTGACTTTTTGACTTTTTCAAAGACTAACTCAGTCCTCGCTTTTCTGATTATCAGCATTATAACCTAAATGAAATGCAAAAACTGAAATACCTGTCAAAAAGAATAGTTGATGACTTCAAACTACCCCAAACATAAAATGTCATGCTAAATTTTTTGATTATTTATTTGGATTTGCAACCAAGTTTAATAGGTCCAGGCCTTCCTTATAAGCCTTAGAGAAGTACCCTACAATGAGATACTTAGCTGCCTAAGCGAAGCTCCACACAACTTTCTGGGACTGGCAAATCACTAACAGTAACATCACAAGTGTTCCAGAAGCATGCGCAAAGCCTAATGCCTAACCTACACAACAGGCTGAATGTTTACTACAATGTTTTATTACAAAAGCTTATATTGCATTACAAGGAAGGAAAAAGATTAAAAACAAAAATACCATAGACTATTAATTAAAAATAAAAAAAGAAAAACAGCAGCAACAACAAAAAAAGTAGCTCAAATTGGCAACAAATTAATGCTGTGCCTGAAACTATCAACACAAGAAATCAGATTGGCATCTGTTACAGCAGCAGGGGTTGGATGAAAACATGGAAAAAAATAGGAGTATATGACTGAGAAGAAGAAGCTTCTTTCTACAGGACTGCCTCTCCAATTCGTTGTGAAAGATACAAGGGGAAAGGAGAGCCTTTTAGGAGAAATTTCCCAAGCTATCTTGGAAATTACACATTCATAGATTTCAAGGCAGGCAGAGGCCTACATGCCCATAACTGCCTGTGCAGCAAGCCAAAACACACTCCACATTCACACATCCCAGTCTTTTGGCATTCCTGGAAATCCTTTTCCAGATCTCTGATGCTTTTCTTTGCCCTGCTCTAATCTCTCTATAGGAAGTCAATTCTTGTCTTCCCTTGCCCTTCCGTGCCAGGAAAGCCTTGTGAAGTTCAAGGCATACATAAGCTCTCTGTAACACTAGACCACTAGTGTGTTATGTTGATCTTTTACAGAATTACAGAATCATCTAGGTTGGAAGAGACCTCCAAGATCACCCAGTCCAACCTCTGACCTAACACTAACAAGTCCTCCACTAAACCATATCACTGAGCTCTACATCTAAAAATCTTTTAAAGACCTCCAGGGATGGTGACTCAACCACCCCCCTGGGCAGCCCATTCCAATGCCTAACAACACTTTCAGTAAAGAAGTCCTTCCTAATATCCAACTTAAACCTCCCCTGGCACAACTTTAGCCCATTCCCCCTCGTCCTGTCACCAGGCACGTGGGAGAATAGACCAACCCCAACCTTGCTACAGCCTCCTTTAAGGTACCTATAGAGAGCGATGAGGTCTCCCCTGAGCCTCCTCTTCTCCAGGCTGAACAACCCCAGCTCCCTCAGCCGCTCCTCATAAGACTTGTTCTCCAGACCCCTCACCAGCTTCGTTGCCCTTCTCTGGACTCGCTCGAGCACGTCCATGTCCTTCTTGTAGAGAGGGGCCCAAAACTGAACACAGTGCTCAACGTGTGGCCTCACCAGAGCCAAGTACAAGGGGACAATCACTTCCCTAGCCCTGCTGGCCACACTGCTTCTTATGCAAGCCAGGATGCTGTTGGCCTTCTTGGCCACCTGAGCACACTGCTGGCTCATATTCAGCCGACTATCAACCAATACTCCCAGGTCCTTCTCTGCCAGGCAGCTTTCCAGCCACTCATCTCCCAGCCTGTAGCTCTGCTTGGGGTTGTTGCGCCCCAGGTGCAGGACCCGGCACTTGGCCTTGTTGAACCTCATACAGTTGGCCTCAGCCCATCGGTCCAGCCTATCCAGATCCTCCTGCAGAGCCTTCCTACCCTCGAGCAGATCGACACACGCACTTAGCTTGGTGTGGTCTGCAAACTTACTGAGGGTGCACTCGATCCCCTCATCCAGGTCATCAATAAAGATATTAAAGAGGACCGGCCCCAGCACTGAGCCCTGGGGGACTCCACTAGTAACCGGCCTCCAACTGGATTTGGCTCCATTCACCACAACTCTCTGGGCCCGGCTATCCAGCCAGTTTTTAACCCAACGAAGCGTACGCCAGTCCAAGCCACGAGCAGCCAGTTTCTGGAGGAGAATATTGTGGGAAACGGTGTCAAAAACCTTACTGAAGTCAAGATAGACCACATCCACAGCCTTTCCCTCATCCTCTAAGCGCGTCACTTTGTCATAGAAGGAGATCAGATTTGTCAAGCACGACCTGCCTTTCACAAACCCAAGCTGACTGGGCCTGATCACCCGGTTGCCCTGCACGTGCCGCGTGATGACACTCAAGCTAATCTGCTCCATGAGCTTTCCTGGCACTGAGGTCAAACTAACAGGCCTATAGTTTCCGAGGTCTACCCTCCGGCCCTTCCTGTAGATGGGCATCACATTTGCTAGCCGCCAGTTGACTGGGACCTCCCCTGATAGCCAGGACTGCTGATAAATGATGGAAAGCCTTTTATCAATGCTATTACTGCATCACCAAAATCAAACCCATAGATAGAGCTTACATCAGTGACATTTATAATTTCTTGAAAAGCTCATCACGAGTCTGACACGATCTATTTCTCAGAAAGCTGCACCAACCTGCATTGCTAACTTCAATTCCACATTTAACAGTTGTCCCACAATTCATATTGTTATCAGCTATGCAGCCAGTGTTACAGAGAACAGTGTGTTTCTTCACAGACCATAATCTGGCAGTAAAGTCCTCCTGATATCAAAAAAAGAAAAAAAAAAAAGCCCCTTTTGAATCAGGAACAGTGTAGCCTGTAGGACCACAGAGGTGATCGTACCCCTGTACTCTGCTCTGGTGTGGCCAGACCTTGAGTACTATGCGCCCCTTACTACAAGAAAGAAAACAAGGCCATGCGGTGTGTTCAGAGAAGGGCCTGGAGCACAAGTCCTGTGAGGAGCGGCTGAGGGAACTGGGGGTGTTTGGTCTGGAGCAGAGGAGGCTCAGGGGAGACCTCATTGCTCTCTGCAACTACCTGAAAGGAAGGTGTGGGGAGCTGGGGGTCGGCCTCTTCTCGCAGATAACTAGTGATAGGACTGGAGGGAATGGCCTTAAGTTGCACCAGGGGAGGTTCAGGTTGGAAATGAGGAGACATTTCTTCTCAGAAAGAGCAGTCAGGCATTGGGAAGAGGTTGCCCAGGGAGATGGGGGAGGCACCGTCCCTGGGGGTGTTTAAGGAAAGGTTGGATGTGGTGCTTCGGGAGATGGTTTAGTGGGTGATATTGGTGGTAGGGGAATGATTGGACCAGATGATCTTGAAGGTTTTTTCCAAGCTTAGTGATTCTATGATTCTGGTAAAGCCCAGGAAAGACCAGTTCCAATGCAGTGATGTTCATTGCAGCTGAGCAAAGGGACGCAGTGACATGCCCAGTGGCAAACCCAGGGCTTGATCTGAAACACCCCAGAGCAAGAAGCAGGCAGCAGTCAGGGAGGCCGCTTCACTTGCGCTGTGCTCTTCGAGCATTCAGCCAGGCAAAGTTTCCAGAAAGAACTGCATGAAAAACAGTGGCCTCTGAATTAATTGTCCCATATGAGATCTCGAACAGCATCTTGTAAGTCCTTAAACCAGCAATTTATTTTGCTATGCTGATCATGGGTGGTTCCTGGATAAATTTTGATATAGATTTTGATATAATTCAGTCCACTGAAATACTAGCCTTCTCCTTTCAAAAGCAGGATTAAAACTGTCTGAAGCTGCCTCTGGCTTCTGCAGCAATTTTCTAACATGCAGATGCAAACTTTCCAAGAAACATAGCATGTTGACCTGTTCTCTATTATTTTGTCAATAGGCATGGCTCGATTCCCTACAAAATCCTCTCATAGCCAACTAGTCTGCCTTTTCATGCAGCAATAAAACGAGAAAGTTCATAAAGCTGGACATGCAAGCAGCTTTCTGTAAGTTTTGCAATCTATATTTCAATTCAGAATTCCTAACAGGCTGTGGCTGTTTTTTGTGGTTGTTTTTTTCTTTTTTTTTCCCCAGATACTGTACTCTAAGATACAACACTAAATTACACTGATTCATTATTCCTATTAAAACAAACAATAACCTCAAATTGCTTAGCAAACCAAACAATTGCAAACAGTAAATTTAAACAGTAAAACAGGGAGCACGTTGGGTAAATGTTATTTCCCTGAACAAGGAAAGCTTTTGGCAAAGTGCTTAACTTGAATACAACAAAAGGCAATTTAATTTAGTAATACAGCTGGATGAAAAATGGAGACCTCAGGTTTAATAAGAAGGGGAAAAAAGACAAGCATATATCATCCAAAAGGATAATTATGAGAAACTATTTTGTATGATCCAGCTAAATCAAAGCTTTTAATGCTTTCTTACTCCTGTCAAAGGATGGAGATTTAGTACTTTAAAAATGGGGATTTTGCAGACTCCACTGCCAAGAAAAAATGATTTGTCTCTTGATAAATTACTATTGGGCTTTCTACTTGAAAAAAAATACACTTACATTGAAATAAATGCCAAGGAATGGCTAGAGAATTTATATTATTCACTTGTATCTGCCACCGGATTGGTTGAAAAGCGACAGTGCTATTAAAAATGTCTTCTTGCTTCTAGATATAATGGCACAAAGGGGCCATGTGAGCCTTTCGTGAATGGGAAGGATATGTATACAAAAATAAGAGTAAGCAAATCTTTATTCCCTTCTACCCTCCTGATATGGGGGGGGGGGGGGGGGGGGGGGATTAGGAGGAGAGAGAGAATTTTGTATTTAGAAGCTGCCAATTCCATGCAAATTGTGAGCACTGGGAGAGAAAACGTCCATTCATTTTTCCTAAGGATTTTCTATTGTTCTTAAATAAATCCTCGAAAAGTTTTCCGTTCTCTGAAGGAGAGGAAAAACATACAAATATATCTCTCACATCTATAGTGATGTTAGCTTGAGAGCTGAGTTGCAGTAAGAGCAATTTTTACCCTAAAGGAACCCCTCTCAGAGTCTGTTCTATGCTTTTTCGCTAGCTCACTCTGCTTTCTTTTATCCCAGACCTTGCGGGTCATCAAGGAGCGGAAAAACTAGACAGCCACAGACTGGGAACAGCAAGTGACACTTGCTGGGGAGTCGTCCTCTCTGGTGGCAACTTGAGCAGGGCTTCTGGGGGGACCACTGGGACGTCACTGCCCACAGCCAGCTCCTTTCAGGCCTGCGGGCAGTGATGCCCAGAAGCCCCTCGGGTAGCCACGGAGAAGTCTGTGTGTGCTGCAACTGGCTGGAGACATAGAGGTTGCAGCAGGCTGCAGCCCGGCACCCCGTGTATGAGTTGCTGCTGACAAGCTGCTCCCCATGGGTGCTGAAAGCCACCCTGGCTCTCATCTGTCAAGTGTCAGTCTCTTTAAATCTAAGGTACTGGTTGGCAAGAGGTTGGCCTCCTGTCCACAGCCAAAGTGAGAGCAGAATTTACAGAATACATGCAGATGGCAAGCAAACAAACAGAAAAGGCCATTAATGAAGCTGGACACCAGCACGCAGGGTTAATAGATCCACACAGGCTTGCAGGAGTGGGATATGAGGATTACATAGTGCTTAACCTCTACCTGAATTAGAGCTTACTTTATGCATGCTTATCATTAGAGCCTGAGAGGATACCTGAAATTTCTTCACCCATTTCTGTTGCTGAGGTCATCTCGATACATAGTTTTTTCATTCTGTTCCATCTGAAAGATTTCCTCTTTCTGATTAATTGTAACATCAAGTTTCTACCAACCTACAGGAGATTTCTTGCTTTTTTAAATCACTGATTGCTATAGACATTTATCTATCTACTGAGAATAGCATCAACTACAAATTTTCATAGAAGTCCAGAAAATGTTTCTTTGGGCCCTGAACACTTTAGTGCCTGCTCATGAAATCTGTATCAGCGAGACAGTTCCAAATGCACAACAATCCAAAAGCAAGAATAAGAGCTTTTTTTTTTTATAGATGCACAAAGTTATATTTCATTACAATCATCCAACATATGACATTCAGAGCATAGAACTAGTCTATAAAACGTTTGCAAGAGCAACAAACTTCTTTATCCTCTATGCACAGGAACCTGCCATCATGGGACCTGATGCATGAGGTGAACATTTGGAAACTGCCACAGTATCAGGACAATATCAAGAAATAAAGTCTACCATTAAAACATTAAATTTCACTTGAAAAAGGAATTCAATATTTAGAAACCATGATTACAGATAAGGTGAAGTTAGAGGTATTTCTGCAGTAATTTCAAAACCACCTGGCTTACAGAGTTGTAAAGTGCCTCCCATTAACACCAGGTGGGCAGTGCCACCAAACCTGACCTACAGATCCTTAGGCATAATTTTACATAGTTGTGCATGATTATGCCAGGTACTAAGTACTAGAAATTTCATATTTATTCTTCTTTCCATCAAAACCCAAAGATGATTTCACTGCAAAGTCACTATTTGCTCCAGTGGCTGTCTCACTTTTAAATGTAGGAAATGATATTTAATTTTACTGCAGCCCAGAAAATGCAACATTTGCATGAACCTAGTGAGCTGCAAACAGCAGTCAAGCCTGTCTTGTTCAAACCCCTCCAGCCACCCCCAGTAGATCCCGATCTATTCTTTTATTCATATGGATAATGCTAAAAACAAACAGACAAAAACAATGAAAAAAAATCACAATTTCAATTTCTATCTTGCGACAAGGGCTTCTCATAGAATTCATAATTATATAATTTCTGGCCATTTAACTTAAATCAGTAATCCCACAGCCATTCTGAAACAGGCATTTTGCAAATATGCTACAGAAGCTACTTGAGGCAGTAATTTATTTTTCAAATAACATCTTTAAGTTATCCTTTAACGTGTAGGCTTAAGTGGTTTGTTTATTTATGAAAAATCAATCTAGTAGGAAGTTTACTTCCCAAAATAAGTTTTGTTAGAAAAACAAATTTCTTCCTAGAAAATTCAGTTCTAATCACTAATTAGCATGCAAATACTAATATTACACGGAGAAACAAAGAATAAGTAGGGATTAGAGCAGAATAATCCTAACAGAGTTTCTTCTAATATATTGTTTTCATGTTACAATATCTTTGAAGAATTAAAAAATGAAGTAACTCATTGTTTCTCTGTGTTCACTCACGGTAGATATTTCTTCAAACTACTTCCAAAGAAAGCTCTATCACTACTACAGCCAACGGTTCCTTTCAAGATAGCAGTTATGGTTTTGGTAGAAGGCACTTTACCAGGACACATCATAATGGGAATCAATTTTTGGAAGTTGATGAGGAATAAATAAATTATTGTTTAGTTGCTAGGATAATTAACTTCTAGAAACATTCTAAGATGAGGTAGACTCTCAATCCCTCAGTATCTTTACACAACTGAAAATAAAAAAGCAGGGAACGTGGCCTTACTAGAAATATGAGAAACAGTCCTTCAGTCTGTGCTTCTGCAGGTCAGCGCGGCGCATCCACAGACCCTCCTGACTGCAGCCACAAGCCTACTACCAGTTCCTTGCCCCCCCCCCCTTCTCTAACTGAGCAGTGGTGAGATTAGTATTACAGCAGTCCTCTGCCATTACAACAGCTCTGTATCAGCTACCAACTGAGCTTGAGCTACCAACTACCAGCTACCAACTGAACGGACACCCTGTCAGGTCAGCCTTAGTCATGCAGAAGACAGAGAGCAGGCCAGCCTCCTTTAGGCACGGGCTGAGCCTCAGCGAGGCTGTTCCCACCAGCTCATGGAGGCCTGATGGTACCCGTGATCAAAGAGCTCCCTTGCACGAGATCCCTGACATTGCAACTTCGTAATTGCTTTGAGTGTATGTACAGAGCTCACAGCACCTCTGAGGCAGCTTTCGATCTCTGCATCATTAAAACAAATCAGCTGATGATTGCACACTCGATTTAGTGATCTCTGCTGGAATTTATGAGGCTGCAGGACATTTTCTGTTCAAAGGCATTTAATCTTCAAATCTCTTCCCCTTTGATCTTGAAGTGCTATGTCTGCAGACAGTCAAGACAAAGGATAAATCCACAAAATCAAAATGGTTTTCTAAAGCTATCTTTGTCAAAGGAGTTCAGAACAGAGGACACCGGTGGAGTTTCTCTTACATTCTAAGATCAATTCTGTGGGCCAAATCCTCAACCAACATAAATCTGCGCGACTTCATTTCCGATAAAGATGACAGGGTTTTATACAGTGTGTGGGACTGGTCTTACCTGTTTGCTGTTCCGTGATTTTGTGAGACTTGAACGTCTGCAAAGGCTCTTAATGAAAAATAGAGTTTAACAAATATAATGCACCTCCTCATAAATCTTTCTTTAAAAAATGCTAATAATCTAGCCTGATACACATGCAAACAAAGTAATCAATTAAACCAGGCTAGAGAGATAATTTTACATGAAACAGCAAGCTCAGGAAAAGGTAGAAGACAATACATTCACAGGGCTACTATTTATTTTTTTAAAATTACAGCCCTGTAAATTTTTCTGGACTGTTTATACAACATGCAAAAAAGGCAGTCTATGCATGAAGTAGCCATTGTGAATTTCCTCATTTCTCTACCCATTAGCTGAAAGTATACAGCCAATTCTCAGCCTTGTATTTTAGGTCATAAATCTGCTCCCTCTGTTCCTTGGGCAAATTAAAAGCTATATATCTTTTGTCAAAGTCTTTCTGACACAGAGCTCCTACCTTCACAGCCTAAGGCTAGCTGTGTGTCTAGGAAAATTATATACAATAGGCAGTGACAGCCATGGAGTCTAGCATTTAAGTACTAGTCAACATATTTTTATACGTGTAAAAATCATTCTACCTTATAACTTGAGCACAGTTTATACATATTTAAAAGGATTACAGGAGTATGAAATAAGAAAACACTTTGGAAAGGATAGGAAGGTGGTCCAAATTTGATATCCTAGCAATCTTTAAAACTGTGCTGCATTAAGCTTATGCATTAACTTTTGCATTACACTAATACAGACTATGCTATCAGAACCACAACCTATTTTCTTGTGCATTAACAGTTGCCGTGCTTCAGATGAATATGTGGGTACCACTTTTGATTTCAGCTGAATGTGCAAACCGTATATGTGCTTTAATTAAATGCATACAAAATTACATTGTTTGTGAATGCCAGCTTTGTCATGTATCACAGCAATGGCTTGTCTACTTATATTGGAGTTTTATGGCCTTGAAATGAGGCATTGCAAAATGGCAGTATTTAAGATGCCCCACATGAATTGCTGCATTGTGGAAGATTTCCTAAGCAATGCACTCCTGAACTTCTTTTAAAAGCTTCAAGAAGCTTGCAAAGTCATTTTAATTCTTAAAACTTAGAGAAATATTTCTAAAAAAATGATGTTTTACTCTATTTGCTCAGAAACTATGCCAGGCTGCCCAAGGCTGTAGCTTTTAACAGTATATGCTTCTCTTTCCCCTTATGCTCAAGTAACCCTTGTTTCATACTGCTATCTGAAGCACTCTTTGCCCTCCTCAGACCTCTTTGGTTTATAGCTGCCATTTTCACTGTGTCATATCTCTTACACTGTGATTAGAGGTGTTCATCTTTTTCCTTTCCAAAGTGATATTGTTGTCATGTAATTTACTTTCTCAGTTATTCTGACAGGAAAAGCTGGAAGGCCTGTCTTGGTTACACTTAACACATGCCCATGATCTCAATAGAGCTTGTATATTTGATCTGCAATTTCCATTTACTGTCCATCTTGAAATAAATACACAGTGGTGCTACTATCTGAAAATACTTCTTGTTCCTATTTTTGAACGCATGGCTTATATTCCTTAGGAAAGTGGTTTACTTTCCGTCATCTCTCACCCTGTCTCAGCAGCTTTAGGATCCTTTTATGGGCCATTCAATTTATCAATGCTGATAATGGCAGTCAAATCTGGGGATGTGTCATCGCCCTTAAAGCAGCACTACAATGAGGAATGCCATATCTCATGTAAAATAAGAGTTATTTATGGAATACAATTTGACAGAAAAACATCATTAGAACTGTTTGCAGATAGTCCTGTAGTGGGACATGGTCACAAAACAGGAACGCAAATTCAGGTGGTAAAATCCAGGACTTGCCTGTCTTAAACTGCTTACAGGTTCTTATTGTGCATTTCACACCAATTCAATTTCAAATCCCCAAGTCTGATTTAATTAGAAAGGCAGCACAATCCAGGAAAGCAACCAGGCATCTAGAACAGCTACACTGTGTAGTTGGAAGTAGATGATGTTTATTGGGCTCCCAGAACATATAAAATGCTAAGTATCTCTAGCACTTCTAAACTGAAGGCAGCTTCCCCAATGAATTAAATAGCACACTTTTAATAATGTAAGTCTCAAATAAATGAGGCTTCAGTGGGCCCAATCCACAGCTGGCACAGCTGTACCAAAGTCATTACCACACCTGCAGGGATGTGCACTCCTGCAAACACTCACACCAGCAAAACAGTTCTTAAGCAAGTGTATACATACAGCATGAGTGTGCAAGTCTGCAGCCTCCAAAATACCCATATTGCCAAGAATTCATAGCAAAACCCATCATTTGTTTCTGAACACCTCTGCATATGCAGATGGAAAACTTAATTTAGTTTATCAAAAATGTAATTTTATATTGTTGCCTCATGCTATACAGGTAGAATTTTATGTATTTCTTGTGGAGGCAGCATTTTGCAACACACATTTCTGTTTGCGTTGCTTACATTGCTAATAAGCCTTCACTACCTCTTACCATACCAGCAACTTTGCTCATCTGATGCAGTCTTCAGTAAACTTACTGATCTTAGTAGGTGCATTTAAGTAATAAAGTACTGCTTCACGTGACAAGGACTATCAAACTATGATCCCAAGCACACAGAAATTATTCTCTTTTTAACTTCCTTGAAATGAAAACCACCACAATACTTGCATATCTGCTTGCATGGTTATTTCAAATTACATACACACAGCATCTTAATAGAAGAAATTATTTGCTCGCTAGCTGACACATTTCACAGAAACAGATTTTAAAACTGTTTTCAACTAACAAATTGACAATCTTACTCCTGCCTTCCATGTGGGCACACTCCTTAAAAGCACAACCAGAAGGGGGAGTACAAAATTTGATTTACTATAATCCACTGTTTACAGAATTTGCAATCAAGTTTTTTTAATCACTCAATTGAAATAAATACTTTTTTCCAATTTCCTTTTAAACTTCTGCTAGAGGTCACCAAAATGAAGATAGGAAGCTAGAGCAAAGGCACAGAAAGCATGTATGCATTTTAACTGCATTTAAAAAAAAAAAAGTGCTTCTGAATAGCATTCCAATTTGTAAACTGTCCATTTTTTTTTCTAAAATAACTTGCTGCCCACATTCACAAAGAGAAGATGTGTGTGTCTGCAGTATAAATTTACTAACTTTAAAATTTCCAAAGTAGAAAGACTGTCAGATGCAGTAGTAAAAGAAAACACAAGTGTAGTAGCTAGCTGTGGAACTACAACTTGAGACTACTGGAAAAGGAGTAAACAAAGTTTAGGAGAAACACAAGACAAATCTCTTGTACACTGAGGTGAAGAGTCTGTGGATACTTGCAGTTATAAAACTTCTCTTTCACTGTGGTTTGGTGGTCCAAAACTGTACTGGACTTCCACTATGGTAGATACAAAACGAATGTGGTAATAGTCGTTTCTGAACTAGCATAGTCTAGAACTGAAATTTGGAAACTGTAGCTTAAAGTATTAGCATAGCCATCAACAACTCCTCTGAAT
This sequence comes from Anser anser, assembly GCF_964211835.1. Lineage (NCBI taxonomy): Eukaryota > Metazoa > Chordata > Aves > Anseriformes > Anatidae > Anser > Anser anser. The sequence goes on from NC_139736.1 coordinate 14,456,589, forward strand.
TGGGCATCCAATATTTTATGATTCCTGTGCAAGTGGGATGTTCTTCTTTCTCTTGCAAGAATGGAAAGTCTCCTGTGTAAGTTTGTGCTCTTAAGTGTTTTGCCTTTGTCACTTGTGTTCTCCTTTTTTTTTTTTTTCCTACCTAAAAGCAATTTTTTTCCCCCCATAAACCTTGAAAATACAGTGTCTGTAACCTCCCTGGAATGGTGAAGAACCTGAAAGCAAGGAGGATAGGGAATATGGCCAAACATCCAGGTCATTTACTTGGCAGCAGGGTTTTCAAGAATGCAACACTTTTTCATAAAAAAAAAAAAAAAAAAACAAAAAAAAACAACCTGTGTACTTTCCTTGAATTTAGAGAGAACTGTCAAAAATAAATCTCAAATATTTAGATATGGCAAAACAGCAGTGGTGTCTCTTGGGATTAACATCATTTTATAGCTCCTGCTGAGATCTGTCTAAACATTCTCTTCTATGAATTTAGAACTAACAAAATAGTCTCTTTCCCACGATGCACTACCCTGAATTGCTCCCATGACACAGAAGTATTTGTGCCCCAGAGACTTTGGAGCATCATGAGACTTACAGTCTGACCAGGGAGCCTGCTCCATACAGCAGAATATCAGCAGGAAGCAAATAAACAGGGACATAAAACAGTTTTGACATGCTAGAAACTGTATCTTTTGGAAATGTATTCAGAAATGAGATATTCCACACTGGTTGGTATTTCTGATTAAGATCTCCAGAAGGGGTCATGATTTTAGCCAGTGCTACTACTGACATCCTCTTCCATGCTATTTTACAGACAAGCAGCACCAACAGGATTCATCTCTCCGAAGCTGGAGCACACAAGTGCAGTGCTACAGACAGTAAGCACATCAAATTAATTTATTAGGTGGACTGAACACCAAAGAGACAGTCATTTTCTCAGAGAAGCTAGAAATGGGAGTAAAGAGATAGTACAACCTCAATCCTGGAGATGTATGAAACAAGGAATACAAAGAGGAATGGGGGAAAAAAAAGTTATTCTCACCCACAGCAGCACAGGAAATTTTTGCAGAGCAAAAGTTAAGTATGGACTTCACCCGTCACTACCTCACAACTAACCACCACTACTATCTTTTTTTTAATTATTATTATTGAGTAGAAACAGTTTCCCTGAATATCACGCTATTATCAGTTAGGAAAAGGCTAATTATGATAAGAAAAAAAAATAAAAAAGATCATAGTCTTCAAGCCCTGCTTTTCCAAGCCCTGCTTTCCTTCCATATTTTAACTTGAATGGAATGAGCTTAAACAAAGCAGGGAAATCAAACCTTCCCATAATCAACAAATTAAGAACTGGCAAATTATACTTCATTAAGTACTCTAAAATTAATAGAGTACAATTAAAAGGAAAGGCAGAAATTGTCTTAAGCTCTGCAGCAGATTCTTAAGATACGTTCTTGTCTTCCTTGCAGCTGAAAATGAAATACAATATTTCTGATAAATTAAGGTGATAACATTATTAATGAAGTCATTCACCACTACCAATGGAATTCTCTGTCAATGCTTACAGATCCTACTAAGTGAACTCAGAAGAGGCATTTTCACATTTTTCTCAGAACTAAGCCTGGTCAAAACTTTTTCAGCATTAATTTTGCTATGGAAATATACCAACTTTAATTTCTAACTTTACATGTACAATTAACTGTAGTTTGGGATTTATCTTCAAAAAAATCAAATAATTTTGATTTAACTGAATCAGAAGAAGAAAGAAAGATTTAACTGAAGCAATCTTGGAAGACAGATTGCTGGCCACCCAGCTGCCCTCTCCTCAGCAGGACAGAGAGAAGAAATAAAATGAAAAAGCTTGTGAGTCAAGTTAGTTTAATGGGAAAATAAAAAAGAAAAAAAAAGCCACATATTAGGAAGAAATGTTTCATTCAGAGGGCAGCGAGGCCTTGGCTCAGGCTGCCCAGAGGATCTGTGGGTGCCCCATCCCTGGCAGTGCCCAAGGCCAGGCTGGATGGGGTTTTAGAAGCCTGGGCTGGGGAACATGTCCCTGCCCATGCCAGGGGGTTGGAACTGAATAGTCCTTAATGTCCCTTCCAAACCAAACCATTCTCTGATTCTACAGTTCTATGCGGAAACAAAACAAATAACGGGAAGTGGAGAATAAATCTTTTGACAGGCCACTCCAGCCACTTCCAAGGAAGCTAGGCCTCAGGATGCATACTGGTTGGTTCTGAAGACAAACCCCTTAATAACTAATGCCCCCTTCTCCTCTTTCCTTCTCTGAGCTTCTGTGGCTGACTGGGACACCACATGTGGCATACGCCTTAGCTTGGTTTGGGCCAGGTGCCTCAGCCACATGAGCCTGGCCTCTGCCTGAGCCCTGGCCTCCTTCCTGTGGCGTCAGGCATGGGCGAGCAGACAGGTGGCCCTGGCACTGTGCAACCACAGAATCACAGAATCGTCTAGGCTGGAAGAGACCTCCAAGATCACCCAGTCCAACCTCTGACCTAACACTAACAAGTCCTCCACTAAACCATATCACTAAGCTCTACATCTAAAAATCTTTTAAAGACCTCCAGGGATGGTGACTCAACCACTTCCCTGGGCAGCCCATTCCAATGCCTAACAACCTTTTCAGTAAAGTTCTTCCTAATATCCAACCTAAACCTCCCCTGGCACAACTTTAGCCCATTCCCCCTCGTCGTGTCACCAGGCACGTGGGAGAATAGACCAACCCCCACCTCGCTACAGCCTCCTTTAAGGTAACTGTAGAGAGCGATAAGGTCGCCCCTGAGCCTCCTCTTCTCCAGGCTGAACAACCCCAGCTCCCTCAGCCGCTCCTCATAAGACTTGTTCTCCAGACCCCTCACCAGCTTTGTTGCCCTTCTCTGGACTTGCTCGAGCACCTCCACGTCCTTCTTGTAGCGAGGGGCCCAAAACTGAACACAGTGCTCAACGTGTGGCCTCACCAGAGCCAAGTACAGGGGGACAATCACTTTCTTAGTCCTGCTGGCCACACTGCTTCTTATGCAAGCCAGGATGCTCTTGGCCTTCTTGGCCACCTGAGCACACTGCTGGCTCATATTCAGCCGACTATCAACCAATACTCCCAGGTCCTTCTCTGCCAGGCAGCTTTCCAGCCACTCATCTCCCAGCCTGTAGCTCTGCTTGGGGTTGTTGCGCCCCAGGTGCAGGACCCGGCACTTGGCCTTGTTGAACCTCATACAGTTGGCCTCAGCCCATCGGTCCAGCCTATCCAGATCCTCCTGCAGAGCCTTCCTACCCTCGAGCAGATCGACACACGCACTTAGCTTGGTGTCGTCTGCAAGCTTACTGAGGGTGCACTCGATCCCCTCATCCAGATCATCGATAAAGATATTAAAGAGAACTGGCGCCAGTACTGAGCCCTGGGGGACTCCACTAGTGACCGGCCTCCAACTGGATTTGACTCCATTCACCACGACTCTTTGGGCCCGGCCATCCAGCCAGTTTTTAACCCAACGAAGCGTACGCCAGTCCAAGCCAAGAGCAGCCAGTTTCTGGAGGAGAACGCTGTGGGAAACGGTGTCAACCATTTCCGTGTGGGAAACAGTGCCCCATCTGGCCCCATCGACTTGCATATATCCAAGTGCTGTAGCAGGTCGCCAACCATTTCCTCATGGATAGCGAGGGCCACGTCCTGCTCCCCATCCCCTTCCACCAGCTCAGGGTACCAGGTATCCAGAGAACAACCGGTCTTGCCGCTAAAGACTGAGGCAAAGAAGGCATTAAGCACCTCAGCTTTTTCCTCATCCCTTGTAACTAAGTTTCCCCCCGCATCCAGTAAAGGATGGAGATTCTCCTTAGTCCTCCTTTTGGTGTTTATGTATTTATAAAAACATTTTTTGTTATCTTTAACAGCAGTAGCCAGACTGAGCTCCAGATGAGCTTTGACCCTTCTAATTTTGTCCCTGCACAGCCTCACAACAGCCTTATAGTCCTCCTGAGTGGCCCGCCCTCTTTTCCAAAGATTGTAAACCGTCTTTTTTCTCCTAAGCTCGAACCACATTTCTCTGTTCATCCAGGCCGGTCTTCTTCCGCGCCGGCTCGTCTTTGGGCACGTGGGTACAGACCTCTCCTGAGCCGTTAAGATTTCCTTCTTGAGGAGCGCCCAGCCTTCCTGGACTCCTCTGCCCTTCAGAACCACCTCCCAAGGGACTCTGCCAACCAGTGTCCCGAACAGCTCAAAGTCAGCCCTCCGGAAGTCCAAGACAGCGGTTTTACTCGTCCCCTTCCTGACTTCACCAAGAATAGAGAACTCTACCATTTCGTGGTCACTCTGCCCAAGACAGCTCCTGACCACCACATCTCCCACCAGTCCATCACTGTTTGTGAACAGAAGGTCTAGCGGGGCACCTCCCCTGGTAGGCTCTCTAACCAGCTGCGTCAGGAAGCTATCTTCCACGCTCTCCAGAAACCTCCTAGACTGCTTTCTCTGGGCTGCGTTGTGCTTCCAGGATATGTCTGGGAAGTTGAAGTCCCCCACGAGAACAAGCGCTGACAATTTTGCAACTTCTGCCAGCTGCCTGTAGAACTCCTCATCCATCTCCTCATCCTGGTTCGGCGGTCTATAACAGACCCCCCCACCAGGATGCTTGCCTTGTTGGCCTTCCCAGTGATCCTAACCCACAGAGACTCAACCTTATCATTCCCAGCCTCAAGTTCCACAACATCTAAACACTCTCTAATATAGAGAGCCACACCACTACCCCTTCTGTGCTGCCTGTCCCTTCTGAAGAGCCTATAGCCAGACATTGCAGCAATATTGCAGCCAGATATTGCAGCAACCACTCCAATATCAGCCCTGCGCTGGCCCCAGCAAAGCACCACGTTGGCCACTGTGGGGCAAGTCAGCTTCAGGCCCGCTGGACCCAGTACACTTCCACAGGCTGAGACCACTCAGTTTTCATCATGGACACTCTGGGTCTCTAAGGCTCCTGCTGTAAAAGCAGAGCTCTCCAGGACATCCTGGTGGTAGCGTTGCACACAGCTTACTCATGTATATAACAGACAAACAAACGAAGGTGTGAATAAACTGCAACTAAAGGTAAACAGAAAAATTTTGACCTTATAACAAAGCACTACATACTCAAACATACTCACAAACATCATGCAAGCTCCTCGTTGCCTGCTTACAATTACACTCGCATGGGAAAAAGCTGTCTCCAGAGTAAAACTAGACTAAAAGTAACAATCCCTTTTGGCAGGAATTCTCTATTTTCTGGCAACAATTTACATGAAGACCCTGATAAGATACAGTACCATTAATATTTTTGTTCATATTTAAGAGCTATCAAAATGCTTCAGCCCATGAGTAGCTCCTTGTTTGGATAAAAATCTGCTAGCCACTGACTAGAGCAGTCAGAATCTATCATATAGCTGATTTAAAATGAAGAGCTTTGTTAAAAGAACATTGATGTTCACTTCTCTGTTCCTAAAGATGAACTTGGATTGAAATACCAAATACTTATCATTAATCAGCAAGGAAAAAAAAGATTCAGGTTCCGTACTGGTTGTGATAGTAACGCAGTGCACTTCCAAATGAACTCAGGGGCATGATCTGTGACTGCTGTTACTTTTATTTATACTTAATACAATAACACATACTGGATTATAAAATTGTTTCCTCTGTAAAATCTACACATAAATACTTCATAATGAAAGAAACAATGCACAAGGAAGGAAGCGAAATGTGTGTGCCTCCTCTTGTTTCCAGACTGAGGAGCTCAGACCCATTCTAATAACAAATAGTTTAAGTTTCTATCTTGCAGAGCCCAGAAAAGAACACCAGAGAAGGCAATTAGTTTAGGGAGCAATTATCTTCCCTGAATGTCTTTACAGGAGGGAACTGTGAGACAAGACTTGGAAAAAAGCAGACTTTGATAAAGGTCAGTGACATATAACCTATTTTGGCAATTACTTGTCAAATATATGAATGGTTTAAAATACATTTAAGCAACTCAGCAAATGTAGTGACAGGACTGTTTTAAACAACTGGCTCACTTGTTCTTCAAAGGTAGCTGTGAACTCAGCACTGCTAATACTGAGATAAGGTTGGGGGAGGGAGGACAAAGAAAGAAGCAACATGCCCTCCCCCTGAGTTTAAGAGGTTAATGACATAGATTTGATCTGTAATCTATATGCTATTGGAGTGGCTGTTTGCACAGCAACTGAAAGCTCCACTCCCAATTCCTCTCTAGCCTTAATACAGATACAGTGCATCAGCGACCTAGCCGTACATGAAGAGGACAGGTTCCCTGTGAGCACCACGGCAGCTGGAATGCTTTCCAGTGGAATTCTGTAGCACATCGAACTGCTCGCAATCAAGCATCCTTATTTTGTTCTGTGTTGAATTACAGTATTTCTCCCTGGAGAGTCTCCCTTCTAGCTCCCCATGTAAAGATATGTGCTGTTTGGGGTCAGATTTGAAATGTTTGACCCACCTGCTGTTCAAAAGCTACACAGGCCACATTCCCCCTACCAGTTCTGCCGTTGTATGATTTTATCTGTGCCAGTGGTGGAAGCTGATTGAACATCAGGAGGGAGAGAGAACATTCTATAAAACTGCAGGCGGAAAAGGTTTGCCAATTATTTTTCTTCTTGTGACTTTTAGGATGCACAGATTCCTTTTGGCAGTTCCCCTTGTTTTGTGCCCATAAAATAAGTTTAATGGCTGAATTTTCTTTAGGATAATCAGAGGCAGTATAATTTATGCATCTGAATAGCATTGTAGCCAGATGTAATTTTGCTTGAAGTTTCAGCATTACAGTTAGTAATGACTCTGCTGGCTGTGTTTTGTAGAATTTGCAATTTATTTAACAGTTGACTGAGCACTGACCCCATATAATATCACCATAATCAAAGTGTGGTAAAAATTAAAAATGAAAGAAATCTGTGCCTTCTGGGAAACACACAGACTTTAAGTGGACAGGGTATAGAAACAATCTCTGAAGATGACAGGTAAGTAACATGGTCTTTAAAGTTTATAGCACAGACAGGCTATCCAATCAAACATTTATCTGAATTAAGGTCTGAAACACTTTCTCAGTAATAGCTATGACTTGAGGCATTTGTTTTGACAGTCTTTGCTGCCATTCAACTCCAGTCCCTTTCCCTGATTTGCAAGAGTTGATTATTCTCTGAAAAGACAAGAGAAATATCAGAGAGTATTCAGCACTTCCAAAGAGCAGAGGGACCTTAGGGGGAGACAAGTTAAATTTAAATTACCATCTATTTCTGCCGTGGCTTCAGGACGAGTAGCAGAGCGATGCTGACTAGAGCCCTGCATCATGACGAGGCATGCCGTGACACCGCGGTGAAGACATGCTGTGGCGCTTCCAGAGAGCAGCTCCCTCCCCGCAGCACCACACTGCTGACCCGTGCCAGGCTGCCGTGGCCTTCCCTGGCTCTCGAGCACTCAGCAGAGCTGTTCCCTGTTCCTCCCATCTCTGCTCAAGTCCTGTTTGCCTCTCCTGCTGCCCCTCATGCCAGATCCACAAGTCTGGTGCTTTATTTTGGTCCTGTTTGATCTGCAGTTAATCCACCTTTTTAGCCCACCTACTAGGTGATGTTTAATAAATTGTATTCTTCATTAACATTTCTGTCCCAAGCGTTACAGATGATTAATGGTGATAGAGAAATACAGTGTCATCAGCATAAAACAATGATTTATGGTGATAAAGAAAACAGCATCATCAGCATAAAAATTACTAAGTTATTTGAAGAACTAAAGTTAATGGAGAAGGAACAGATCCATAATTTCCTGCAAAGTCAGTTCACCTCTGTTGCATTCACGTATGTCCCTGGTTTGTCCAGTTGAAGTACCCGTGTGCCTGGGATTTAGAGATGTCTGTGTCCCCAACAGGTATGACAAAACCTATTTGAGACGCTGCACTGCAACAACAGCATTACACACTAAGAATGTTTTTCTCTTGAACTCCTTTACACTGTTAGTGAATCCTAACTGTATTCTTAAGCCAATTTAGATCAGAGGCTATTATTACATACAACTTGCAGCAGACTACGCTGCCATTTATGTGCCTTGTGGGATACAAAGAGCCCTGAAAGATTTCCTTTCAAAGCACTCAAAAGGCTGAAATGATTTCTCAGCTGGCTGCCATTTAAACTACCAATCCAACTGGAGCAAGAGCATTTCTAACTAAGTTAAAAAACAGCAAGACAATTTAAGATAGTGTCCTAAGACAGCGACTCAGCATTTTAAAAATGTAAAAAAATCTGTGAAAATGTTTTGCATCATGGCACACGGTCAGAGAGCGCTCGACGCAGTGTGGAACACGCAATCAAGTTTTTAAAGCTGTAAGATCTATGCAACTTCCTAAAGCTTCTCAGATCAGTGAAATTTTTTTTCCAAAGAAAAAAAAATCTTAAAATGATGACAAGGACAAAATGAACCGAAAAAATCCAATTAATACAATAGTCCATTAAAAATGGGACATCTGACTCTCTTAGGATTCTCTGAAACAGCAATGGGCTACAAAGCATGACAGCTGTTTTATCTCTAGGCCACAAAGGAAAACTAAACAACACCAGTTTCATAGAAGAACCTCCATAAGTCTGTTTTCTTCGTTAAGCAAGAGTCACTCATTCATCACAACAACAATAAAAAGTTCATGAAGGCTTATCATATAGAGCTAGGTGTTGGCATTAAGGCCGCTTCTTCTCTCTCAATAAAGAATTGTAAAGACTAAGTTGTTCAGTGATTTGTGGGAGGATTTCAGCCATTCATAATATTTTTCTTGGTTTGCAGAGGAATAACGTCTAGGGGGTTTAAATAGTTTCATCCAAGACCTCACTTTAAGCAATTAAAATAAGGGATAAAAGTTATTAGATAAATATTACTATGCTAAGGTAATGTCATGTGTTCATTCTGAAATGACAACAGCAATAGCTGGGTAAAGATTGTCTGGAGGTCTAGCAGGTCAGTAACTGAGAATTGCCTTTTCTGAGAGGGCAAGATTCAGGAAAAGGCTCAAACCCAAAGGCAGAGAGCTAAGTGATACGATTTTCAGCTGTTGTAACTTCATGCTAGTGGCAAAGTACAGGAATCACTGGAACTGCAACAGCATAAACCAGCCGTGGATCTGGCTGCTTGATTCTACAGCTTCTCTCTACAGGCAATTTGTACTTGGAGCTTCACTTTTAGGAATAATAATGACAAATCTTTTATTTCTCAACTGCACTAAAATAAATTATTGTCTATACTACTCCTAAGAAAATATCACCATGCCACTCAAATTGCTTTGGGAGGACTAAGTACCACCTGACCTATGCTTTAGATTCTGTAGGGGAGAGTGTTTGTTCCCCCCCCCCCCACACCCCCCCCCCCCATTTTTATTTACTTTGGGGGTGGGGGAAGTAAATGTAGTCTACTCTTATTTTCATTCTATACTCATATTCACTGCAGTTATGGGATTGGGTATTCCAGTAGTCAAAGCAGAGTACTTACCTACTTCATGGCATCATTCCTAATTATTTGCTGTTCCTTCTCGTTAATTTTCAAACTGGAGTATCTTGATTTTAACACTACTAAAACAGTCATTTAGAGAAATAATGGGGAAGAATGGTCCCAGTGCCAATTCGCACTGTCCTCATCCATAAATCTCTCTCCAACTTTAAACACTTTCATTTACAGCTACAATATTTTTGACCTTTATGTTGTTTCTAAGCCTTTTTCAACCATCAGCAGTAGACTGACTAGCATGAGATTTTCTTCTTGCATATTCCAAGTGTCTAGATACAATCGCCACTTTAAGGAGAAAGATAAATCTGAAACAAATTCTCCCCTCTTACACAGTAAAAACATCATAATTATTTCTTGAGAATTAACAGCGCACATTTAAAGCTACAGACTAAAGGTGCAGTACATTACTCTTATGCAAAAGAGTGCAAAAGGGAGGACGAAGAGAAAGGGATCCATTTTTTCCCCTCTCTGCTCAGGTACTAACCTATAGGCTTCTTCTAAAAAAGGGAGAAGTATTCAAATTCCAAGCAAAGAAGAGAAGACTACCGAGGAGCAAACATATCAATTCCATACATGCAGATGCATGTTTCTCTGTAATGTCAGCAAACACTTTTTAAATCCAAAACTCTCCTAGGTTTTTATGTATATAGTTTGGTGTTTTACACAGATACCAAGTATGTGATTTGCTAGACACACCCTTCAAAACTGTCTTTTCGAGTGAAGCAGAAGCCAGGGTCTTCCTACCAGGATGAAAAAATGCTCCCTGGGTGTACTAGGTGAGTTTAAGATATCCATCAACTATGTAAGGGGAGGAGTGGGAAGAACTGCCAGTATTTTCTATAAACTTGGATTTAAATACTTGAAACAACTTACTTTGACGACGTTCATACCAATGCATTTAAACTGTAGTATTAATGAGAACAGAGGATTTAAAATGAGTAATGGAAAATGTGCGCGCACGAAAATCCTAATTCACTCCAAGTGTACATGAATACTTAGCATACGCAGGCTCAGGGAAAAGCAAGACATCAGGTTGCTTTTGCATACAACAAACGAACCGAGTTTACAGACTAAAACTGATTCAGGGTGATCACTTTGTGAATTGCTTTAAACAACAAATTAAGCTCCATTCTCTGCCCCACTGCTTTATGGATTGTCTAGGGTGATCCAGTGTTTTAAAACTATTTTTTTCAAGTTAAATACATTCTAACTTGAAAATACTGTTTTTATAGGTGAAGTGGAAAGGAAAAAGACTAGAAGCTTAATCTACTTATTTCTTATTCAGCTGGGAAAGGTAGAATTGTTTTTCTCTGCCTACCGCACTTGCTGACAGTTTTATTTTCAATTCTGAAAGCAGTCTGTGTAACAGCAATTCAGTTCTTGCTCCTCAGACTATGCAGAGATCTATTCAGGCTTAGATAAAGGCCCAAAACATACTCCTGACTACCCCAGGTCTATGGAGTGTCTGAAAAGGAGCTACAGCATATCTTTTCAGAATTTAGGTCTTGTTATTTTAGTCTCACATGAAAGCGCACAAAGCTAAACAAGGAGTAACTGAGGAAAGTGATCTGAATTTACACAGAGATAAAGAATGGCTCCTTTAGAGCTTGGCTGGAGTTCTGGATGAATGACCATCTTAACTTTTGCCTTATTCCAACAATTCTTACAACAAGATATGGAAAAATCAGAACTTTGGTTACCCACGTAAAAGTGGAAGCTATATTGATGTGTGGGACCTATGTTTAAATAAAGCAGAGGTGTATGCAAAGTGCTGTTATTTTTGCATTATAAGACAAAGACAACATAGTACCGACACAGTCAACTTGCTCTTTAAAATAAGACATTTATTAACTTACTCCTTTTCAAAATCTTTGTTAATGAATGGCTTGCTTTTGTTGCTTCTGGCTTTTTTTAGCTCTTAAAAAACAACTTTAAGGTGAAAAACGTTCTATTTGATGTGACAGTACTCCCATCTCTTAATGTAGCTAATACTTAAATTTGGGTTTCGATACCATAATGCATAGATACTGTAAACAATAAAAAACATAATTCAAACATGCTTTTTATAAGAAATACAGCATCTCAATCACTTGTGCTCTAACCCAGAGCTTTTCCTTCATGAGGCACTTCTTGTTAATGTTGTTGTGTAGATGACCTGGCTATCCCCATTTCTAATCTGTGTGTGAATGCAAGGCAATATCACGTGAGTCAGCAGCAAGCTGGCAAGTACAGCAGTCTGTCACGATCACAACTGATCACCCCAATATCAATCATTCTTTGAATGTGAAAAAAACATTAGCTTGTTTTACTATTAAATTCCCTCCTTATTGCCTAAAAATGGCTTTACATGAGACCTGGATTGCTGTTTAGGTTAGTAGGCATGTCCAATTTCACAAAAAAAGAGAAGCCTGCATTATGATTACTTACATTTACAACAGCTGAACAGCAGAAGAGACCAGGCTTCTAGGAGTATTCAGTCATTGTTAATGTTCATTCATGCTTAATAAAAGTTCAGTTCATTCTTGTACACCACTCAGGTTCTCTTTTTACAAAATATTAGAATGGTCATGTTTCCATCTTTTAAATTATCTACCACTGTGCAAGAAGCTAATAAAATCCCTACTCTTCATTTACATACCTCTGCAATAGTGCTCAAAAGGAGAAGAGACCTGTCTCCCCAGGATACCTGGTCAAGCACTTTTAATAGGAATGGAAGAAAATACTCTGCTATGGCAGAGGCTGGGATTAAAAATGCCTCTTAATAACTTCCTCTTGAAGAAATTGAAGTGAGCCAGGTATAGGTTCCACTGCATCTTTTTCAGGAAGTAGCAACTCAGGCAAAATTTGAAGTCCTGTACTACAGGACTTTGATACTACAAATCAGCAAATTTGCGTTATGTACCTTATTCAGAGTCCAAAAATTACAGGAAGGAGCGAAAAGTGTGAAAGCTCTGGCAAGAAATTTCTGAGCAAGTCAATTCTACATCTGCCTCCACACTGTGCAGCTATGTTGTGCAGAACCACTATAGGTGGGGTCCTATTCAATTATGGTGAGAGTTTGCTTCCCTTTGCCTCAGGTTATGCTTATACCACAGCATAAAGTGGCCTGGGAATGCACTTGAGGACTAGCCTGCAATAGTCCACTCTACCCAACAGTTAGCTCTCTCATTTTGGACATCCCTGGACTGATTTCTCCAGCCATCACCTCTGCAGCCAAAACTCACCTGTCCCAGCTCAGGCATCCTCAGGTGTTTTGGCTGGGCCCAGGTAACACTGATGTAGGTGCAAAGATGCCAGCAAGGCAGCCCAGACACAGAAAGCAGTATAACCTCACAGCTCAGTGCTGCCTTGGGTATGTTTCAGCTTGGGACACCTTAAGCTGGGGGTTCTGCGTGATCTGCAGTCAGTTCTGGCACATGCCTTTCTCTGCTTGATCCCCCTCCCATGGCATGCTCTTTAACAATAGCACTGATAGGGTTTGGATTAGCAGTGCTGTTTGCTTTCTACAGAGACCTCCGTACCTTCCGCTAACACAACTGAGAGTCGTCTCAGCTTGATTTGTAGGGAAGCTCAGTACAAAACAGTCAAATCACCAAGCAAACAGGAGAAAAGAAACAGTTTAGCTCTAGCGGTTTTTGCATTTCTAATAGCTGGTAAATTGAAATGTAAAACAATCCTCTGGTTGGCATTCCACAAGTTAAATTTTACAAGAATATGCATTCAGAAAGGGGTATTTTTGAGCTTAACTGCTGACTGTGAAACCTTCCAAGATGCCAAAGACTAACCAGACTGCAGGAAGGCCACATAACCTTTGTTTCCAGAGAACAGTACAAGTCTCTGAACAAGAGCCAAGAAGAGTGATGCCTGCAGGCAGAGTGACAGGAAATCCCAACAGCGTTAGGTATTTGATTTTGAAAACAAGATCATTAAAAATGCAGGTGGTTAGAAGGATTTAAGTACAAAAAGAGAGCAAGACATGAAATGGAACACAAAGCCAGAGCAATGAAAGATACAGGAAAGAAGCAAGGAAAAGCGGATGCAGAAGTTCAGACACACAAAAAGAGAAACAAGGACAGAAGAAGGATTTCAGTAAAGAATATAAAAAAAACCTGTTTATTTTAGTCTGAAGCTAATGGAAGTAAGAAGTCCTAAAGGCATTGGAATAGTTTAATTTTCATAGCTGGTCTGGTTGACATTTTCTTTTGAACACCAGATTAAATAACACAACTCAGCTAACAGCATCTTTGCTATAAATGCTACGGGGCTAAAGACCAGATAAGCAGCAGCATTTAAAGCCTTTTTCCCTATGCAAATAAGTGCTGGTAAATAGTATCAACACATACATGTTTTGAGCAAGATGAAAATACAAAATTTGTTGACTGCTCAAGTCTGTTTTTCAACTTCAAAATCCTTATGCCAACACCTGACATGCATCAGCCTGAGGTTTACATATGAGATGATAATTAGAAAGTTGTCTTAAAAGAGAGAAATAGAAGACAGTAAATATATTTAACTAAGCATGTGTATTTAACTAAGCCTATTATTTTTACTATTGTATCACTTGGATTTCTCAGCAGTCCAGATCCCTTAACATGAAACATGAACAGATTAACACGAGTGCTGTGATACTAGATACTTTTTCACCTGAAGCTCCCATTCTCAAAGGCAACAGATTCATGAAAATATCAGCTCCTATGCTGAGGATAGACTATGGGCCTCAAAGTTATTAAATAAAAATGGAAAGCATTTGTGAGAAAAATCTCACTAGTTCAAGGACCATCAAATCTTCACGAGTTAGCAACAAATATTCAAAATGCCATTTTTATGTTACAACATAAAACTTCAGTATTTTGAACTTTTGAAGTGTGTAGTAAATATCATAAAAATGCAGAGTGAGCAGTATTTTTTGACTTGAAAAATAAATTCTAGAGAAATAAGGCAACACCAGAGAAGGAGGCAACATGGGAGATGCAGCGATTTTGGGAAGGTCAAGCAAGGTGTCACAGCAGTGCTGAAAATCACACCTTTGGGTACACCAGTGCTGTACATGTGCAGGCTGGGTCCAGAACCAGCACGTGCGTGCCCCATACAGACCTGGACACTGGTGAAACCCTGAAGAATTTGGTGGATCTTCCCTTGGAAAGATAGCTCTACAAAGAGCCAGTTCCAGGGAAAAGGACCTAAATTTTATTACCAATTTTGAATGCAGATAAGTTTTATATTGTAATTTAACTGCTGTAATGTCTGATATATCTGACTTAAAGGACAGAATTGTAATAAAGTTAGAAGCGTACAAAATTGCAGGAAGGACAATTTAAAGAGAAGCTCTCAACATTAACATCCAGGTTTTGAGTATTCAAAAGTGAGCTATGAAACATCAGAAAAATACATGTAACTTGAGGCCTTTGGTAAATGTCAACCAGGGAAAATATGACTTAGATTATTAGAGATACTCAAAGAATATAATCCACAGTAGATCACTTCAGCCCTGGCTAATTACTAAAGGCACTAGTGTATTACACTGCTGTAGCTGTATCTAATTTAGTTTGCTCTGCAGTTCATCTATTTTTTTTTTTTTTTAATGTATTACTGTACTGGCTGTTGTAGGGTAGAATCTGCTCCAAAAGTGCTTCTCAACCCTTCTGCTTTCTACTAAGCAAGTCCAGAAACTGTAACTGAGGTGTTCTCACTTTTAAACTGACTACTGATTAACAAAAGCAAAGGAAAACAAACAAAACAAAAAACACACTCCTCCCCCAGTAGGGATAAAAGCTTGCATTTAAAAACCAAGACCATCCTTCAGACATTTTCTATAATACGACCCAAGCAACTGGAATTGGTTAATAAGAAACCAAGGTCAGATGCAAATTTGAAATTCAGAAAAGCAAGGCTATGTGTATATTATTAACATGGTTTGATCACGGGATATTTCATTTTAAAGAAGTATTTATGGTTTATTCCCATGAGATTCTGTTGTTGTTGAAGTTTTACATGATACAAGACAAGCATATTCATATGTTATTGGGAGGGGTTAGAAGTAGCTCATCTGTAAAGATCCCTTCCAACCCAAACTATTCTATGATTCAGAGGAAAAAAAATTAAAAATCTCAATCTCATTCAGGGTTACTCCAAGAATCCAAAATTACTAAGTTACAGATCATTGAGGAAGTATCCTGAGAGTTTTGGTTTTTATTTGTCTTTTTCTTCTTCTCTTCCATGGGCACCTTTTATTGACTACTACTAATTTGCTGAACCTTTGATCTGGCCTAATATTATTGCTCAGGCATCTCACTACCCCCTGATTCATTGGTAAATGTTCTCAACACAACAGAGGACTATTTGCACGATTTGTATCTTTCCACAAAGTAAGCATAAGGTAGATATAGCTACATACATCTCACAAACCTATACAGCAATTAAAGATACCTCAAGCACTTCATAAGTAGAAGCAAAACACTTGTTAACAGGAACAAATGTTTTAAGTTCTGTGGTACGAAATGTCAGTTCAGGAAAATCCATACTACATATCAAAGAATATTTACTATTCACATCTGACTTTCCAGTAGTTAATAATAATGAAAAACAATTTTTTAAGTGGCCGTAACAAATCTATTTTACATGGTGCATGCCATTCTTGTCACATTTATGGCTTGGAAATACGGCAATGTAACAGATATTAAAACTGGCATAGTCTCACATTTTAAATAGTTGTAGCCTGCTTGTATTTTTTGTTTAACACATTTCTCAAAAGTCATTCACAACTAATTGGTATGAGTTTTAATTGAGCTTTGTCTAAGTATTAGAAGGAAAACTGAAAAAAAAAGTTTGCAACATTTTGCAGTGAATCAAAAACTGCAGTACTTTTGAAGATATGAGAAACTTGTTTCTGTATGAATTTAAAATGACTGAAAGGCATGGGAACCTGTTAGAATACTCAATATTAAGACAAATGTTATCTCTAAGTGAAATAGGTCCCATTTTCTTCTGTTTGTATAGTGCACAGAGTCCAATTATCTCAAGCACAGGTGAATGAGATAATAAAGTATCTTAAACCCTTCCTTGCAATAAAAAAATTAAGTCCAGACTGTACTGGAGTCACACTGGGCAGGCATTCTTGAAGAAAGCAGTCACTGATGACACTTTTGGAAAATTCCCTAAAATGTAAGCTACCTGCAGATGTATGTTCATTTTTTTTGGCCCTCCACTACTTTCAGCATTCAACTGCTAAAAGAAAACATTTCCTAAATTTGCCAGTTTCTGTAGTACCTGATAATATAGTGAATTCTAAAAGTATTAGTGTGTAAGAAAAGATGGACAGAAGAAAGTGCATTCAGCCCAAGAGAAACAGCACAACATTTTGAGATGGGCGACTGCTGGACCTCTACCCTGTCTACACCTTGAAATATGGCTGTCTACAGATTAATGTTACACAGATGGGGCAGCTTACTAGCCAGCAGCACCCTCATCACACCAGTTGCAAACATGCGCACACTTAACACTTTTTAAAAATGCTATGAGTTGAGGGCATCAGTCAGAGCCCCTTATCTAGATGAACCCTGAACAGAACCTTTCTTCTAAAGCCAGCTCCACTTTCTGGTTTTGATTTCACAAGAAGAACTGCTGAGGCATGTTTCCAAGGGGACAACACATATCTACTTACAGGATCTGGTCTAAGAAGTCATGATCACTCCTTGACTCTGCACGCAGATGTGCATGTTGTCGATTGTCTATGACTGAGTTCAGATAGCAGTTTCAGGAACATGATGGTGAAATCGTCAGATACATCTGAGCAAAGTTTAACTTATACAGCAAAGACTTTAACAGATTCCCCAAGCTGATTGCAAGCTGTAGGAATTTAGGCAGCTGATGATCATGCTATTGGGTTTTCCCTGCTTTTTAACCTTTATCAGCTAAAGGAGGGCAAGTTGTAATATATCTACTCACCCTTCAATTGCTCCTTTATCCAAGACAGCATAGACTGCCTTTATACTGCAGCAAATACATCAACTTTTCTTGTACCTCAGAGACTCTTAACACAATGAAAAGATATAAAACTGGAAAACCAACTGCATCATACAGAGCAATCCAATGGGGTACTTAGTGGGTGTTATCACCTCCTCGCTCTTAAGAGCTCACTTTCATGTCTCTTTTCCTCCTTTTAAGCCCAAACCTTCACAACAGAGAAGGTAAGGGACCAAGTAACATAAAGAAAATTATTTTATAACGTTATTCTAGACATGACAGCACTGCTAGAAAGTTAAACACAAGCACTCCTACCTGTGGCTGGGAACTGACACCAACGCCACCTGGGAGCGACCTCTCTTCCTGCCCCAGCAGAGCTGTGTCCTGCAGCTGCACCCACTTGGCTGCAATCAGCACACCGGGGGCAGGCCTCAAACGGGCTTTGTTTGTGTCCCCCATTCAGCCTAAAGTCCCCACAAGGATAATTAGCCTGCAAATAACCTCATCATCTGAAGTCTGGAATGTATGGTTTCAGTTGTACCCCTCTGCAATTAATTCTACAGGTGCTTATCTTCATTACTACTCTCCTACTACATTACACAAAAATGACGAGGACCTAATCACACTTTGGGGTTTGTTCTCCCATTTACCTCAACAGGGTTTCCATGGGTGAAGCAAATCTGCTAGTAACAACTGGTGGTATTGACTGCTGTATATTAAACCAAGCAGAATCATTTGTCCTCCAGGTTCTCCCTTCAACACAGTAGGCAAAGTTCTATTTTCTAAGGATAAAACAGTTCTGATGATGAAATAAAGGCTTTTTCTTAAGACAAGATGCAGAAAAAAAACCACTGACAGCTGACGGCTATGTTACAAAAATAGAAAAAGTTCAAACCCAGGTGTTTTATCGGCTCTTTTGCCTATGATCATAGTTCAGATAGCATACGTTACGGAAAGGAGTTTATTGGAACAATTTCTGCTAAAATATTAAAAGGCCTATCCATTACCATGTAACAAAAAATCCACAACATTCAGAGAACAGAAACTACCTTGCAAATGTATTGAAACAAAAACAACAAAAAAAAGAACCTTTCGAGGTAGCTCCTGCATATTGGCAATGGAAGTAAAAAGCTTAATAAAGTGAGACTAACATAATTTGTCAGGAATGTTGTACAGTACAACATCAGCAATGCTTGGCGACTGAGGATTCATTAAGGTGATGGTGAAATGTTTGGTGGTGGGAGGTTTGACATGTTTTTCATTTTCCAGCAAGATGTTATACTTCACACAGCTAGTAAGGCTACCAGCAGGTCTAAACATAGCTTATATTTAAAGTGTACATTCTTCTGATTTGAACCCTTATAGTGAATAGAAATGACTTTGCTATCTTTGTTCCAACATATTTTTTCTGTTTCTAATTACAGGTGCCAAAGTGTTTATCTTATCTATTTTTCTACCATATCACAGTTGCAGTCTGCTCCCACTGGTCTTAGATAAAACTGAACATTTGCACTCCTATAATAATTACAATTTCAAAAAGAGATTTTAGATTAACTTTCTGAATTAGAAACCTTGAAACATTTTCGTTTAGAAAACAATGTTTTTGACATGTTTTTTGCATGTTTTAATGTCCTATTCCATTTAGTTATTTTAGTTTTGAAACATATGTAAAACATCCTTTTAAAATGTGAAATGCTAACACTTGCTTTCATCAGCATTCCTTCGTAACTACCACAACCCTGCAAAATAGTTTTAGTGAGAAGATAACCG
The DNA here is from genome assembly GCF_964211835.1 of Anser anser. Lineage (NCBI taxonomy): Eukaryota > Metazoa > Chordata > Aves > Anseriformes > Anatidae > Anser > Anser anser. The sequence continues at coordinate 14,475,838 of NC_139736.1, forward strand.
TATTTTTGTGTGAATGACTTAGTTATCATTATTATTTGCCCAGTTACAGTTGTAGGTGGTAGCAGATTTCAGTTCATGCAAATCTGTATGAAGCAAAGTTGCTTAAGAAGCAAAGGGCATATGAGTCGGTGTGCATCCTTCCAAAGGTCATCTTCTAAAATACCAAGTACCACCTCTCCCGTGTTGAAGACTATACAAATTTTACAAATTTTTGCTTACAGAAGGCAGGTACTTTCCCACATGTCTCTCATTTCCTTTAGCTGCAACACAGCTGTAGATTTGCTTCTGTGTTATAGTGGAATAAGGAAAACTCAGTTGGAAAGCATTAAGCTTCTGAAAATGCCTGCAATTACAGGTCAGAATTAGAAACCTACTGAATACAGGTTGCCCTGGAGCCTGCTGTACCTGAATTTGGAGCAGTTTTTGACTGATGTCATCTCACATTAATATCAGTGCTACTTAACCCTGAAAGAGTGCCAGAGTTAGAAATGGAGCTGACACAACTAGGTTTTAATGGTCTCCAGCAACAATGTTTACTGCTTTGAGGTAAAAGGTGAAGTAAATATGTTGTCCTTCCATATACCATTTTAGCAGATCTAGGTAAAAAAAACTTTTGACACATGCCCCTAACAAAGAAATTGAATAAAAGTGTAATCTGCTGGCGATATTTTACCACACACTCCTACTTGCAAAGGATATTTCTGTTTCTTTTCTTTTCTGATTCATGTGCTTGAATGAACGATTCTCTCACAGCAGAGATTTTTTTTATTTTTTATCAGAACTGTAAAACTGGAAAAGCCAGTGGCATTTACTTGGCAGTGTATCCCTCGTTCATGAGCCTGAATGCAGCTACAAGGCTTGTAACAAAAAATACACAAATATCTCCAATTTCCATCTCCCGCATGCCTAAAAATGTTGCAGCCAGTGACAGGTAAGCAACTATTCAAATGAAATAAACTGGCAGAGCAGGTGAACAGCAAGAATGCAAATAGGATTGTCGTGTGCTGAATTAAATATATTGGAAAGAAAAGAATTGAGAAGAAAAGTGAGCAAAGCAAGCCAAAGCTAAGACGCTAGGCAGTGCAGGGCAGTTCAGAGGCTCTCAGCCCTTGTTTCTAAGCAAAGCTCCTGCAAGGTCTCACATACCATTTGCATGTTCCTCCCGCAAGAGTGAGTGGGCTGGTGCTATCATAAGGAGCAAGTCCAAGAAAAGAAAGATAGAACAGCTTTGAAGTAAAAACACCCTAGTATAAAAAGCTTTTCTCTAAGGAGTTTTTTTTTTTTTTTTTTTCCCCCTCAGGTATTAGAAAGACAGGTAACAGAGAAACAAGGGAGGTGGAAAAAGAGGGAAGCCTGAAATCAAATTCACTCTGAAGAAACTGCAGTCACAAATAACTCAACATTTCATAATATGGCTCCCTCCCCACTTACTTTTACATTGCAAAATTGAAGATAGTCAAGCTGGTGAGCTGGGAAAAACTTTTAAGTGCAAAATGAAGAAAGCTTGTTCAACATGACTTGCCTGGTATCACCCAAACTCTAGACATTCCTATTTTTAGCTGCAAAATAATTTGTGTATCAGTCATCTCTTTCCTCTTCAAGAGAGTTTTCTAATTACAGTTACATGCCAGGAGACAATATTTGAATCTAGTTTAATTTATAAATTACCATGAAGCAGGTTTGTCCCTGGTGAATTTAAAACATTATCTAAAATTTCATGTTTTATCCACAGCTGTCAAGTGAGCAATTTCCCTGCCTTGAAATATATATAATGCAAAGTGCTAACCTTGAAGAGAAAAGAAAAAAATTAATCAAATCTCTATTCAGGAAGAAAAAAAATCTGGTAATAGTCCCTTCCATCCCAGAAAATGATGATAAATTACTGATCCAAAATGTGTCTAAGTATTGAGCATATAAAGGTGGTAACACTGATTTAACTATTTTAGAATCTGGATAACACTGTGCATGGCATCACACAATATACAGAGAAACACAGCCTCCCCCTCCAAAAGCTTAGTCTCCTTGCAGACAATACCAGCCAAGGGTGAGTGAAGAGGAACTTTATTATCTCGAATTTGCAGAAGCACCCCGAGCACAGAGCATATGAGCTGACTGCACTCTTGAAGCCTTTGCCAAAAGATGAACCTGTGTGTCTTAATCCCAGTTTAACATTTTACCCATAAATCACTCCTCTCTCATCCTGTTGACTCCTGCCTGCAAATCCAGGCTGAGCACATGTGCAAAACCTTTATTTCTCCTCCTCTCCATATCCTTGTAACAATTTCCAGTTTTTCTTTATTATTTTTTTCTTTAACCAAATTTTTGAAACCTTTTCAGGACAACAGACAAGGAGAAGGGCCCCTGTACCTTTGATATTCACATACTTATTTCCATTATGAGGGCAGGTTGGTAATGGCCTGGCAAGGACTGGTAACTGCTTTGCATCAGATTTCCCCTGGCTGCTCTGACTGCAATCTGTACAACAACCGCTTGGAGAATGCATGGCCGAGTCCTTGCTCTCTGCTGTTACTTTTGTTAATCCTACTGACAACAATTTATGCCAGAAGAGACAGACCTGCAAAAAATCCCAGAAGTAATCAATACAAAAATTACAGTAGAACCACTTAAGGACTCTGCCTTTAACTTTATGTGCAGTGCTGTTACGTCAATAGAAGAGGTGACATAAATAATTTAGCTGCTGACCATAAATGAGACAAACTGTATTATCACCACAGAAGACATGACATGGTTTAATGAAACCTTGAAAAATAAATTAATATTTCCTTTGGGGGCACAAGAAATATTTACTCCCAGTGCAAATTAACTTTTCAGTAAAAAAGTAAAATTTCTTATTCAGTAAGAAAAAAAATAATATTAATTTTAAATATTTTGATGTAGAATAATGATACAAATAATCATAATCTTGTGATCATGCAATTTTACCTGCAAATTTTTACAATCTACTAGATCTTTACCAACAAATTTATCACACATCTTTTATCGTAAGAGATATGGAGGCGCAGCGCTGACAAAACCTGACACACGAAATCAATGGCAGAACTGACTAAATATTAAAATCCTCTGATTCCTATTGCAAACATTACTCCACATTACCAACATTATCAACTGCAAGAACAATTATCAACAACCAACATTATCAGCTCCAATCAATATATATGTACTTTTATTACCAAGTCTTAGCCATAAAGTAACTCCATTTCAACTCTATAAACCTAAAATGAATAACCTTATCTCTGATTTTAACTTGGTAAGATACTTTCTATTTCTTGGAGGTAGATGGCAGATCCTTGTCTTTGATGTTAAGAATTTCCCCGTGCCTGTCCTCACCTTACTCCTTTTTTAGGTCTGAATATAGCGTTTTATAATGCTTGTGCATTATCTCAAATCACAAAAATTTACTGCTGGCTGTAGAATCTGACACAGAACCAAAGACACTAACAGGCCTTTTCTAAGCTTTTTCAGAGCTCTTCAAACAATGGTAAAGTAATTAGGAGCAAAATGTAGCAGTAGATACCAATGTACTCTCAAGATCATGATATACATATCTCAAAATAATGAAACAGGCATGTCATTCAAAAAAAGCAAAATGTCTTCATTGAGGAGAATAATTTCCTCACCTTTTCGTATTATCTTCTTCATCACTTTAATAAATATGTTTAGCTCCCTGAGTGCCTAGAAAAAATCTGTAAAATTACAGACTTAAGTAGGAAATCCCCCCAAGCAACAATCAGCTACAAACCTAAAGGCCTTTCCACCACGGAGTGGATTTTTTTTATTATTTCACATACTCCAGAGCTTTGGGCACCACTCATTTCACAGGTGATCTCATAACTCCTGTTTTCTTTACATGAAGTATGCACTAGCATTTTGTACTCCCTGCTGCAGCATATCTGAGATTAAGTACTGATAGCCATTCAAAGATCACAGAATCATGGAATCATAGAATACCCTGAGTTGGAAGGGACCCATAATGATCATCGAGTCCAACTCTTAGCTCCACACAGGGTAACCTAAAAATTAAACCATTTATCTAAGAGCGCTGTTCAAATGCTTTTTGAATGCCATCAGGCTTGGGGCCATGGCCATACGGCCTCGGGAGCCCATTTCAGTGCCCGACCACCCTCTCGGTGCAGAACCTTTCCCTAACACCCAGCCTGACCCTCCCCTGTCCCAGCTCCAAGCCATTCCCTCCTGTCCTGTTGCTGTCCCCAGAGAGCAGAGCTCAGCGCCTGCCCCTCCGCTCCCCTCGTGAGGGAGCTGCAGGCCGCCATGAGGCCTCCCCTCGGCCTGCTCTGCTCTGGGCTGAGCAAAGCAAGGGACCTCAGCTGCTCCTCATGTGCTTGGCCCTCCAGACCCTACAATGTCTTCATAGCCCTCCTTTGGATGCACTTTGATAGTTTTATGTGCTTATATTTTGGTGTCCTATCTTGCACGAATTGCTCAAGGTGAGGCCGCACCAGGCAGAGCAGAGCAGGGCAATCCCTTCCGTTGACCAGCTGGCAGTGCCATGCCTGAGGCACCCCAGAACACAGCTGGCCTTTTTGTCTGCCACGGCATACCGTGACTCATGTTCAACTTGCCATCAGCTAGAACCCAGAAAGATACAAAGCCTTTCAAGTTTCTGAGACAACGGAGTCTGATTTGCTCAAGACAAAAAGAGAAACAAAACTAGGTCCTGTTGTATCTTTCCTTGTATGACCTGCACTTTGTGGGAGGTTTGTGGTAAGGTGACAATTCTCAATTCTGTAGCTGCTTCAGTTTAGCTGTGCTAATTGTAATATGCATGAAGCAAGAGATAATATACAGGCTTTCTATTGGGATAAAGACATGATTCTGGACTCTCATGCAATCCATCTGATGTTCACTGCTCTCTTTTTTTTTTTTTTCATAAAACACTCAAAGATGAGGATATTGGATTTGATGGAGTGGAACTGTTGAAAAATGTAGTACTTCGTGTTTCTTTTGTGCTATGCTCACACACAGTGCTTTAGAGGGCTAGACTAGCACTTGATGCACTTCAAAGACCAGAAAAACTCTTTTCTAGAAACTCTCCATATTGGAGATGGCTTGGTTGAGCATTATGGCAAAGGAACGAACTATGGCTGTTCACAAGTTTTTTAAGTACTGTGGTACTAAAACATAACCATTGCATACAAACTCATTGCATGACAGATCAACTACAAGTATTCTGCTCAACCAATGCCTATTCACATTTCAGATGAGTGGAAACACTCATATATTCCATGTTCAGTCTGACTGGCCTCAAAAATCCATTACTGAGACCGGTGGAATCTCACTTCAGGGACAAGCAGCATTCCTACCAATACATGCTTTCTCAGTGTACAAGATGGCTATTACTATCTACAGTCGATTAAGAAAAAATAATGGGGGAAAGGGGAAGTAAAATAATAGGGGAAAGGGGAAGTAAATCAAATATTATAAATTTAATCAGCTCAAAAAGCTATTGAATGGACCCTGTGACAATTGAGAAAAACGAGACTTTGTTCTTGGCACAAAAGACAGACAAAACAGCTCATCGTAAATCTTGGCACCTATTGCTACTGATGATACTTTTATTTCATGATGACTCACCATTTCTGAGTGCAGAGAACAGTGCTGGCAGGTTTCTCTCTGTAGCTGGCCCTCGTATCTCTGCCACTTAACTGCAAGGGCTTCTTGAATCAGAGATGGTTTTGCCCAGTCAGTGCACTATGCTTTGGTTGCCTTTACTTTTACATTTGGACTATGCCCCAAGCACCTTGTAGCCTCACCTTCTGTGCATGTTGCTTGGTTAAAACAAAAATAGTAACTCTTCTTCTACAGTTTCACATAACAGATGAATCACTAGTACATGGAACTTGCATGAGCAGTCCTCACTGCAGTAAAATGGAAGAGGGCAATGCTGCATTGCATAGCCGATCATCCAGACTATTCCTTCCTGACTTGAAGAGATTTTGAAAGTGTCTTATTTCATCCCCTATTTTATCAGTTGTTTAAAACAAATTTAAAAAACACCTCCAAATCCATCTTACCAATGAATGCTGCTGTCTTGAGAAAAGCCATGAAAGAGTTGGGGTTTATTTTTGCCTTCACTCTAAAGGTAAAAGCAATAAATTGATAATAAAAAAAAGAAAAAACAAACAACAGCAACAACAAAAACAGGGAGAGAGATGAATGTAATCCTTTGTATAGACATCAGTGGCAGGAGGAAGATTAAAAAAAGTAAGTGGCCTGCTTGCTCCTTGGTATTCTATCATTAATCCACTGTCTTATATATATATATATATATATAAATTAGTATTTTGATTAAATAAAAATTCGTAGTGCACAGTCTTAACACTGCTGACTTTAGATGTGAGTGCTGATGCTTCAATATGTTAGGCCCATAAATGCAAATTGAAGCAATCACACAAACATGGGAGCAGAGTGAAAATAGAGCTGAAAGGTTTTTTTTATCCAAACAAACTCAGTCACTTGATTAAAGTTCTTGAGTAATTTGCCCTTTGTGATGTTTATAGGAAATCTACTGATATACAGCATATAAATTCTCTTTTCTTTTGGGTACCATCTCTCTCTGTACTTGCAATACAGTGGAAATATATCCAAGCTCCCTGTAGCCTTGCAGGCTGTACTCAAGCTAACTTCATTTTGGGAGCAATATAGCCAGATTAGCACTGTGCTACACCCAAGCTATTTTTGCTTTCTTCACAGCAGCCTGCTACTAAATGTGCTAGGAAGAAGTTTCACTAGCGTTCTGGCACATTTTCCACAATAGTCAAAGAAACTAGCACTTCAAACTTTGAGTGAGAAGCAGAACTCACCTTGTGTATGTCAGTGCACATATAACACACAAGCTACCGGTCTGTATATCTATGACTACATTCATTTTTCCCATGAACCACAGCTAATTCAAGCTGAAAGAGCACTCCTACTGATGTCCATCCACTTGCCTTTGATAAAGCCACAAGGCCTAAGTAACTGCTCTTGTAATTTTTGTCCTAAGAATCTTGGATCAGATTCACCTTCCACAAACTCTAAGCAATTCCTATTGCTTAGTACAGCTTGCCATTCAAAACCACTCAGCTCATAGAAGAAAATGCAATAAATTCTTCCAAAAAATCATTCAGTAAAAGGTGGTCTTAGAATCTAAGTATATCCTGCAGAAGTAGATGTTCACATGTTATTATATAAACACACCACACAATGCAAGAAGATCCTAAATCACTTTAGGTCTGGAGATGAAGCTGCCATTTTATTTTTCTCCTTAAAGCAAGCACATCAAGAAACACCACAGACTTGTAATATCTCTGGACAGGTTTTTCAAGACCACAAACAATGGACTTAGAATAAGGTAACTTACAGTACAGAGAGCTGAGATTTACTGGGGGAAATAGATTAAAAGAAATTGCATCAAAGCTACCAAGTGTCAAGGATATCCCTGTAGGGCCAGTCCTTTTCTTGAGTCTTGCTTTCATTGTGGTGACTTCCAGCAGTCTCTTGAGTTAAAACAAACACTGCAAAATTCTTTCCAACACTTAGGGAAATCTTATTTCCATCTTTGAGCACCAGGTACTTGTGCACAAGGCTGCAGGAGCCCTGCTAGTTCTGGTTCCCCCCTCTGCCCAGCCAGGACATCCACCCTGCTGCCAGGACAGCCAAACAGGCCCCAGCACTCTGGGAAAATGCCATTTCTTCCTCCTTCTGCAGCCACTAACTTCAACCAGCTTGAGACTAGCATCCTCTCCCAACCACACTTTTTTTTAAACAAAAATTCCAATTTTAACTGTAAGATTATCTGAGTGCCTGCAGAGGAGAAAAGAACTATGTTTCCTGTGATGACTTTGATGCTTCCAAAGTGTGCTGAGGACAGAACCATGAAGTGCAGGCATAGAATTTAGGAAATAAATGGTGAAAAGCTTTTTGGAATCTGAGAAAAGACTTAATTCTCAACAAGCCTGGATGAAAATATCTCTTTTTCTGCATGGCTACCAAGTTGCAACAAGAAAAAAGCAGGGGTCTTTTTTTTGCCATGTACAGAACATAAAGCCTATCTTTTCTCAAAAGAAAGTAGGGACCATTTACTGATATTCAACTTTTTTATATACAAACAAACCTAGAGAATATACACCAATGACTTAAATGATTTTCAGAAACAAGCTTTCAGAACTAGTAATGCTTTTTTTTTTTTTTTTTTTGGGGGGGTAGTGCGGTCATTTATTTTTTTGCTAAACTGTCAACAGACTGAGGAAATCTAAAAGATTCAAGGATTGTTTTATTTATTTATTATTTTTAAATGTGAGCTGGAGAACTATAGGTTACTTACCATTCTGCTTAGTGGTATAGAAAGCATTTAAATGTTTCATCTGGGATATTACAAGCAATGAAAAAAAGTCACTTAGCACATTTGCGTAGGAGGTGTTGTTGCAAATCTATTGCCTTTGTAGTCTGTTTAAGCAATTTTGGGCCAGTTATAGAGGCAATGACAAGGCTTTATACCTTGTCTTTTAACTTGATTTCCACTGTACGATGTAAAGAAGACACACGAAAAAATTGATTGAATGAATGATTTCAAGATGCTGTTGTTAATATGTAGAAACCAGAGTCTGGTTACTTTACAGACTTTGGTCAGAGAAAGAGCTTGGTCCCCTCATTGGGGAGGTTTAGGCTGGACATCAGGAAGAGGTTCTTCACTGAAAGGGTGGGCGCACACTGGAACAGGCTCCCCAGTGAAGTGGTCACTGCACCAAGCCTGTCTGAATTTAAGAAGCGATTGGACTGTGCACTTAGGCATATGGTATAAACTTTTGGGCAGACCTGTGCAGTGCCAGGAGTTGGACTTGATGATCCTTATGGGTCCCTTCCAACTCGAGATATTCTATGATTCTATGATTCATCATTTCATATTTCTGTAAAGCAGTAAAACGATATCATAATTTTTTACTGGAAAAGTTTCTTGTTGCCACAAATCTTTGTGGAACAGTAAACAGAAAGGAAGTTACTATTACAGAGAGATCTGAATCACTTGCAACCTGAAAAATGCATTTTAATACAGCCAAATTCAACATAATACATCTGGGAACAGAGTAAATCTACTCAATCTACAAACAAATCTGCAAACTAAATCTAAAAGCTGAAAAAGCTTGTCTTGGAAAGCAGCAACAAAGAAGATTTAAAGGCCACTATAGAGAAAGTTTTGCAATTTTTCTGACAAATAGTTTCTTTGCTGGAAAATACACTTACCAAAGTCTATTTTAGGGGAGGAAAAAATTTGTTAAGTAATGCAGGCTGAATTTAAAATATCATTCAAAAGTGAAAATTCTGATTTTAGGTCTGCCTAATATTAATTTCCTGTAGTTTAATCATAAAATCTATGAATGTCATACATATTGCAATGTACATTTAACAACATGTATGCTAAACTGAATATACTTTACTGTTAGCAGCTGGCATATCCTGTGCTATCATGGAGTTGGGTTCTGAAGTACACTACACTTTCTTCCGCAACAAGACTAAGAAAGTCTGCTTTCTGAGTTGCATTAGAAATGGGAGGAGCAGTCCTGCTAGAACTTCTGTTACTTTGAAAGCAATTTTGTGGGAATTCACTTCTTTTTTTTTTTTTTTTAATCCAGTGGCCTTAAATGATCTGTTCATTCACATCTGCGTTCTCTCATATCATCCTTACATTGCCCCACAGAATTAATTGAGTGCAAGATTCACTGTCACACTCACTGCCCTTTGAAAAGAGGCACTGTTTCCTACCCACTTCACAGCTCCAGCAACAGTCAGGAATTATTAGTGTTTGATGATCTTTTGTTTCAAGACTTCAATCTCTTGTACTTTGAAATTGAAATTCCTTAGCCTGCAAGGGCCTCAGACTCTGACAGCTGACTTCTTGAACTTTCCTAAGCTGCAACAGCAAAGAAAGTAAATCTATCAGTTTTTCCCCTTACAGTAATAGCATTTGTTAAAAATAAAAATGAAAAAATAAAGCAGTGCTGGCAATGTCTACTGAAACTACTGTCCTCACTTTTTTTTTTTTAATTTTATTTCTCCATTAGTTGAATTAAATCTGATCTATTTACACATTTTTAAATAGATCTGTTGAAGCACTGGTGTATGTTGGATTCAGCAATGTGACATGTCAGAAATACAGCCAAAAGTCTTTAGCAGCTGCATTCTCATGGGCCTATCAACTGTTTTTTGTTTGTTTGTTTGTATTTCCGCAGAGGAAGAAATAGCTGGCATTGCTCTGCTTTCTTTTCCTTCCACATTCTCTACACAGCCCAACCTGTCCTAAGCCACTCCACAGACAGGAAAGCAGATAATGAAATAAGCTGGTAAGAAAAATTAAATATTCTTGATGCAATGAAGAATTGTACTACCAGATACAATTTCCTTCTAGTCTGAGAATTCATCTACTCCTTTCCATTGGTGTCACAGAACAAAACCCAAGTATTTACAGACACCAAACACCTTATTAACAGTGTCAGACTTCTCAACTCCTGATACGCCTTGGTCCTTCCTGAACCACAAACCTAGATGAAGCTCTTTAGGAATTGTAAGTGTAGAAGATTAAAGACAGTAGTATTTACATAGGTCTTAATGACACACGGTGGTATATTTCTGTGGTCACATACTGTCTGATCAGCAGTACCTCGCTTTTCCCCCTTAGATTGAATTGCCTCATTATATTCTGATATGAATATCATATCAGAAAAGATGGCATCCTTGTATGGCAGGAATGATCAAACCCCCCTTCATATAGCAACATATCACAGTAATAAAGAAATTACATTTTTTCAGCTAGAGGAAGCAGTAAGTCAAAAAACATACCCAAAATAACATAAGCCATGAGATTCTATTGTGATTTTCTTTCCCTAAAGGCATCACCAGTAGTTTAACTCTTAAAGCACTGACAACAAAGATAAAACTCCTATGAAATTCTAATTCAACTATTATTGATCCCTTTTGAGATTATTACTTTACTTGAAACACAGATGCATATATCTACAAGGCTAATGTTAGGAGTCGCTTAAGAAGGATTCAGGCATGCAGAGGATTTAGGATTTGATGGATGAAGAGGAAGGATTTATTGTACACAGAAGCAGTTATTGTATCTTCAGACCAGTGAGTATGAGAATAGAAGCCCAACTTGGAATCCAAAGAAAAAGCTGTGTAAGTGCAAAGAATCAAGGCAGAATAAACAAGAAAAATAGAAGGTCTTACATAAACCACAGATTTTCATTTTTAGTCCAATTTCAGCCATCATGTACCATTCACAGCATCTCTGAAAAGTGTTGTTTTTTGGAATAGAGAAAGGAAAGGTGCAAGCCTTTACCCAAGTTTAAACCTTTATGAACCTCCTTACAGCCCAGAGAATATTAAGACCTGAGACACTGGCAGAGAATTGCAGTGCTCTATTTTGGGAACAAGGATGATATCATGATTGCTTTCAATTTGAATAAGACTTCAGGCCGCAGAAGTTTCAGGTATACAGTTTGTGAAAAACTGATAGTTTTCTCTTTCAAAAGAGAACGCCGTTGCTTTTGGTTGGTCCCACCACTGAGGCAAGTAACACTGGTCCTTAGTGCTACAGGTCTCTAGTGAAGCCCAAGAGCCAAGGTGTGCAGAAGGGGGAGCAGAACATTTAGAGTTCAGTGCTGAGGAGTGTTCGTCAAAGCTAAAAGCAAACCATTTTGCTCTTGCATGTTTATGTTGCTGCCCCAAGCCTTCACACTGTTCTGTGTCTGGCTGGGATGGAGTTGACTTTCCCTGCAGCAGCCCACACAGTGTGGTGCTCTGCACTTGTAGCTAGAGCAGCACTGGTATCACACCAGTGTTGTGTCTGCTGCTGAGCAATACTGGCACCACATCACGACTCCCTCCAAGGCCCCAGAGCCAGCAGACTGGGGGTGGGCAAGTGATAGGGAGGGGACATCACCAGGGGAGCTGACCTAAACCGACCAAAGGGATATTCCATGCCATATGATGTCACGCTCAGCAATAAAAAGTGGGAAAGCGGAAGGAGTGTGTGTGGGGGGCTCTCGTGGTGGAAGCATCTGTCCTCCCAAACAACTGTTACACGTCCTGCTTCCCAGGACGTGGCCGAACATTGCTCATTGATGGGAAGTAGAGACTAACTGCTTTTTTTTTTTTTTCTCTCTCTGTGCTTCCGTGCGGCCTTTGCTTTTTTTTTTTTTCCTTTTTTTTCGCCTCTCCCTTTTCCCTCTAATTAAATCATCCTTATCTCAAACTTTGATCTCTTTGTGTGGTATTTTCTGAGCGACTGTGGTGGAACTTGGCTGCCCACCTGAGTAAAACCACCACACCCTCTGACATCACCAGCCTCTGGGTGCAGCCGTTCAGAGGCTCAGTTATCGGTGCACCCTACTGTCCGCTCATCCAGTCCAGACTTCAGCAGCTTCTCTTGGAGGAGCTAACAGGAGGCAGTGCTGCACATCTTCCTTGAGAGCAGGTAGACAACATCTACCCAGCTCTCCCTGGTGGTTGGAAAGAGAAGTGCTGAGGGTACTAACCGGCCTCACAACTGCTGCCATTGGAGCGTCTCCCAAGACTGTTTATCAATATGGCAATAGGCTCTTTATACATAGAAAGACACAGAAAACAGAGGGCCTGTTATTTCATCACAAATGTTTCACACATTGGTCAAGCATCCCTTCCCCTTGGGGAATCCATGCTGTCTACTCCCAATGATTTCCTTGTCCTTCCTGCACCTGGAAATGGTTTCCAGGATGAACGCTTCCAGCACCTTCCCAGGGAAGGAGGTGAGTGTGACCGGCCTGGGGTTCCCCAGGTCCTCCTTCATGCCTGGCTTGTGGATGGCAGTGACGTTTGCTTCCCTGCACTCTTGGGGCACTTCTTGCAGTTGCCAGGAACAAGCAACGATTCCTGAGAGTGGCCTTGCAATGGCATCAGCCAGCTCCCTCCACGCTCATGGGGGAATCCCATCAGGGTTCCTGGACTTCTCTCTCTTGGTTTTCTCAAGGCTTGCCCGACCCCATGGGTGGGGTTTCCGTGGCAAGGTTGAGGAAGCGGGCTGGAGGGATGCAGAGGCGGGCTCTGTGAGAAGAGACCGGGGGCTGCCTCTTCTCACGGCAAGCCCCCATCAGCTGCCTGGGCCTCCTACTGCAGGCCCCTGAGCCCGAGGCCTCAGCTGTCGTGTGATGGGCTGGTGCAACAGCCCCGAGGCAGCCGGGCTCTCTCCGCTCCTCTCCCTGAGGGCGGCGTGCAGCAGAGATGCCCCCTGCGCAGTCTCCAGGACTGCATGGGGGTGCAGTGAGGGACGGGGAAGGAGGACTCAAACACCACTTCAAAGTTCAGGGTTCTTTATTGGCGGCCAGGAGACGAACGCAGGCCGGCTGTGCTGCGCTGTCTCCACTTCCTCCACCTGTGGGACACCCATCTTGGTGGCCCCGGCATCTGCCTGCTGTTGGGGTGCTGAGCCATGGGCAAGGAGCTGGGCCCAGCCTGAGGCTTTGTATCATGCCAGGGCCTCCAGGAACGGCGTGAGCGGTGATTCCTTGCACGCATCCCAGGCCTGGCATCGTAGTGAGGCCTTGCCAGCCTTTCTGGAGGTGGCCTTACCTGCCTTGGCTGGATCTCACCTTCTGGAGAGTCCACATCCATGGACAGGACATCATCCTCTGCGGGTGGCACCTGCACAGTCTGCACCCGCTGTTTTAGCCAGTCCCTGTTCATGGCCTGGCCGTTGTCCTTAAAGGGTGCCACGTTGCCTGTACTCTCCCATTTTTTCTCAGGGTCCCTGTGTGTGGACTGGATGTGGTCTTGCACAGGTGTCACCATGATGGTCCTCACCCATTTTTTTGATGAATTGCATTTTGTGGGCTGGCCGTTGTCTCCTGCAGGTGACACCACGGTGGTCTGCAGACTTTGATTTGTCCGGCTGCCGTGCCTTGGCTGTCTCAGGGACTGGGGGTTGTCTTCCGCAGGCGCCCCCTTGACAGCTCTCACCCATTTGGTTGGTGGGCCCCCGTGCCTTCTGTGGAAGTTGTCTTCCAGAGCCGGTACCCTGCTGGTCTGCCCCCATTCTTTGCATGGGTACCTGCTTGTGGGCCGCGTGTTGTCTTGCGCAGGAGGCGCCTTGATGTTCCGCACCCACTTGTTGGGTTGGCCTCCATACCTTGGCGGGAGTTTGTCCCTCCTGGGGCGAACCTAATTGTTTTGTTCCCATTTGTTCAGTTTTCTGATGATGGCACACTCAGCAGTAAAAAGTGGAAAAGGGGAAGGAGGGGAGGGGGGACAGTGGGGCTCTCCTTATGAGAACGTCATTCCTCCCAAACAACTGCTATGCATATTGAGGCCCTGCTTCCCAGGACGTGACCAAACATCGCTCGTTGATGGGAAGTAGAGAGTAATTCTCTTCTTCCCCTCTGTGCGGCCTTTGCTTTTTTATTTTTTTTTGTTTGTTTGTTTTGTTTTATTCTTCCCTTTTCCTTTTCCCTTTAATTAAATTATCCTTAACTCAACCCATGAGTTGTTTTTTACCTTTCCCGCATACTTTCTTCTTCCCCTTTTCTTCTAAGGAGGGGGAGTGAGAGAGCAGTTGTGGTAGAGCTCAGCTGCCCACCTGAGTAAAACCACCACCCACACAATACTATTTCCATTTATGCAACTGCTTGGGGTAAGTCATCTTTGCGTGTAGGCTCCAATTCACTTGGGACGCTTCCACAATGTGTTTCCTACAACAGAAAGCTGGGTAGTTTTCAGTTTGAGTCAACAAACTGGGTGAAGTTACAATGACATGCATGGGATCTGTTCCTCTGTCACTTACTGTTCTCCTGTTCAGTAAATTCAAGGAGAATAATGCTGTTAACAGACAGCAACAAATAAGAATATAGACACGTCTGTTGGACTGGACTCAAGGCCCATCTATTTCAGTAGGATGGCTCTTACAGCCCCCAGCACTAAATACTTCAGGAGAAGGGGCAAAATGTGCATTAGGCAGATAGCAGATAATCCTCCCTCAGAGTGGATCTCTTCTAAATTCACAGTAAAACTGGGGAAAAATCCTTGAACAGTGGAGTTTAGAAATGGCATGGTCAAGTGAAACTTTTCAAGAACCTTACAGGTAGAAAATAAATCAAAATTATTTACAGAACAAAAAATATTAAAAAAAATTAAAAAAATATTAAAAAATAGTGATTAAGCCTATTTAATGAGATTGTTTGGTGGTGGGTGGAGGGAAGGGGGAAAAACAATTCCTTACTACCTGGTCCATGAGACCTACTGTGGAATTCTTTGTGGCTCTGAGAGGAGGGTTACGAGAATTTATTTCGTTTATGTTTATATAGAAGATATATGTGTGTGCTGCATTGTTGTGTTAAGTCTAAACATATCAGTGCTGGTTGAATCATTGAAATCATATTCTAACCCACCACCCCATGAATTGTTGCATGCCAATCACAGAAGTACAACTGGCCAACTCACTCATAAGCAGAAAGATTTTTTTTTCCTCTCACAGAGTTGCAATCAAAATCCAGCAAGACAGCTAATTGTAACCTAATCTTGTCAATTCTATGTGCAAAAACAATTTTAGGTATGATTGTCAAAATGTGCAGAGGGAATAACAACAGGGTATTTCTGGCACCCTATGGATTTAAAAACAGATTCAGTGGCATTTAAATAAAGTAGCAGGGCTACATTTGCTAAATCAAATAATATTGGACTAATAAGGACATCTGGAAACAGTTGGTATCAAACAACATTTGATTTGTGTTTCCTTCATAACTGCAATGTGTGGCTAAAACAGGTGCACTGTTCTTGGCAGTGTAGATGCCAAGCGCTAGACACTTGCAGGGAAGTTGGGAAGAGACAGTTATGGATAAAATTGCAAAATGTATTTCAGCATAAATAACAACACTGATTCAAGGCCATCACATTAATTAATATAAAGAGAGTTTTACCCTTATTAGCATAGTAAGAATCACATTTAGACCTTATGAATATCTATTAGAAATACAGGGGGGAAAAAAAAAAAAAGAAAAGCATTGCATGAGCTTCCAAAAAAGAAGCGAAAGGAGTGGAAATAAGGCTCTATGTCATTGTACCCCTTTTGAATAAAATCAGGAATTAATCTCTCCATTTCAGTCTAGTGCCAAGCCTTATTTGGTAACTACAGGAAGCTTAGATAGTGCAAAGCAAGGACTTGCGAGATTCAAGGCCACGATGTTTAGTCAGGCATTATGCCTTATTAAAATTCAAATTTTTCTTAGCATTTTACTGGAATTTTAAAGCCAGTAACTAGGACTGCTATGTATGAACTTAAGCTATTTTTAATGCAATAAAAAATCCTGCCTCAGTGTGCCGTAAAGCTAACAAAACAAATCTGACCACTCCTATAAGCAAATAGCTCACATAACCATCTTAAGTACAAGCAGCTTGGTTTCAATTAATAAAAGTGCCAGCATTACCAAACAATTAGAAGGGAGCCAAGTATGCACAGAGAAGGGAAATGAAGCTCCCCATGAAACTTCTCCTCTCACATCCGCTAGCAGAACTGGGCCAGATAGTTCTGTTCACTGCTATTATTATTCTTCTAACCTCATGAATTCCTAAGAGGCTGAGGTGGGAGAATTTATCAGTTGAATGCTTGCCTATGTTATGAAACTTTGCATGTTCTTACGATGATTCTTTCCAAATCTTTTATGAAAAACTTAGAAAAAACAACAACAACAAAAAAAAACAACAGTTCTTTGGGAGAAGTGGAAGAATCAAAAACAACACAATTTCAAATGTAAGGTTTTGAGTTTTCCTTTCAAAAGGAAAATTTGCCCACTTCTATGCAAATATCCTCACCTTATGATTTGAACTCATTTCGCTCAGCATTTTGCACAGACAGGATAGCCCTCCTCTTCAGAAGAATTGACAACAGGGACAAGCTTGATGAGTGTCAGACATGCAAAGGAAAAATGAGTTTCTCAGAGTCACACCAAGCAGACGTGGTATTCAAAGCCTAGGGTAAACATGACCATCTTCTCAGCCACTGCTCTAATCACTGGACCATGCTTCCACTCCCAACTCAACGACAGACAGATCACATTACTGCAACTCTCCTTCTTGTGTCTCAGTTCAAACACTTTTGAAGACCTTGTTACACACATTACACCATTGCTATTTATTTCTAGTCCTTACATCTAGAAGACTGGTAATTTGAGTTGGCTGGAATCTGCTGTCTGGAATTTAATTGCTGAGCTGCCTACAGCAACTTCAACTATAAGATCACTTTAGTAGTACTTGCATACACAATTATTATAGGAACAAAATGGTTATGCTACTTTGATCAATCATAGCTACACTACTGATGTTCACAAAGATTTGTATTGCTGTTATAAAGTTATTTCCCACCTCAAAGCCAATTATTTTAGTAGGCAGATTTTAACTGGTTTAGATGCATTGATATTAGGGTTTTGTAAGCAGTGCTAACCCCCTGAGTAAGCACATCTTATACACAATGTATGTAGCAAATATGGCTATTCTACATCTAGAGGCTGGTAGACTATGTTATAGTACTATGACATCAAGATTAAAGTGAAGTTTTCTTTTACGAGTCAGAAATTCATCAATTCTACAAGCCAAAAATATACTTCTACACAATATGTACAAATGAGTGAGAAAAAATTATATCAACAAAAGCAGGAACCATTCTTCCACTCACAGCATTGGCTGTGCTCAGATCTCTCAGTGAACACCATGGACTTGATATAAACATGGAACAACAGTTACTCTAGCTACGTCTTTGTCTATTCTGTACCAAACGAGAATCAGTACAGAAATAGCTGGGGTAGCAGTATGAACCTTGGCATTTTTCCAAACCCTCCATGGATTCAATGTAGTTCCTTTAGGTGTTAATTCTGTTCTCCTTGTCTGTTATTTAAGTATGCATGTGGTTTAAGGCATAGCATGCTCTAAGGCACAGTCCATAACACGAAGCCGGATAACGTGTGCCATCCAAACAGGTAGTAAAAGTAGTGATAGTTCCCTTCTCTCTCTGGCCAATGAAAATAAGAATTTAACTGCTGAACAGCAACGTTAACCCTTTCAACTTTATAACTTGTATTAGAATGCAACTGTCATGTTTTCTCTTTCTTTCCCCTTCCTTTTCCTATTTTTCTTGTTCTGTTCTCACTCTGTAATTTTCTCTTCTTTCAAAAACACAGCTAGAGATAGAAATCTATAGAAGACCACACAGGCAGTTATACCTACCAGTACAAATCTTTTATTAGTGTAATAAACAGAAACTATGCACATTAGAGGGGTTAGTCCCCTTCTCCCAAATAATCATAGACTGCATTTCACAGCTGTACAATTCCTACACCAGTTGGACCCTTACATATCTACTTGTCACCACATACTTAAAGAGAGTCCTACTCTTATGTAGGGGTAAACCTGATAACTGAATAAGCAGCTCTGCTGCAGAGCAAGTTCGCATTTAAAGGACTTGTCTATGTATAACTAAGCCAATCTGCTAAGCAAAAGGCTTTGTCTCTTCTACTAGTGGCACTGACATAAGACAAAAGTTAACCCCACAAAATGCTGTTAGTAGAAGAAACTGTCATAACAGGAATGTAAAATATATGCTGACTCTGCCAACCTTACTTCATAACTGTGGCAAAACCACAAGTGGTCTCTACAGAAATTGGCTTCAGCCTCACTAGTGACTAGCAGCTGGCTTCCACATGATGATTTGAGACCAGGAATCAGTTAATATTGAGAGGCCATGAGCCTGCTCAAAGATAGAGAAGAAACAGGCTGGACAGAACAGGATAGCTCCTTCAGGAAACCCAAGATCAAGCAAAAGGTCCAGAAAGGACCTTTTACTACCTGTATTACCTCAAACATGCAGGCTGAGGTACAAATGGGAAAACATAAAAAGGGCCTTCAGGGGAAGGGTATCAGAAAAGAGCAGATATGTGTTGGGGAGCAGCAGGAACGGGACTGCTCCCTGTGCATGAGCTCACCGCTGGGGCACCTGTGCAACAGCAACACAGCAGAGCCAGTGACAGACAGTCTAGTGCACAGCAATGTGGCAAGTGAGCAAGCCAGATGTCTTTTTTTTTCAGGAACCCCCCAAAACCACTCAGGAGATGGGGCTGGAAACAGGCACCCCACCACGTAGCTCCAGTCAGGGCCTGAGCTTGACTGGGGCTGGTGGGCCACGGGTGGGAAGGCAGGGGCGTAGTGCTGCTCAGAGCTATCCACACCAAAACTCGGGGTCCTGGCCCCGCTGTTTTGATTTGCATTGAATGTTTCTCTGAGAGAGAAATTCATCTCGTAGGATGAGTACTATCGCTAAAAAAAGTCTTTAGACATTCTGTTTGGTTCACTGGTTTACCCCAGCCAGAGTTTTAAAACTGAACGCATTTCTTTCAATCCAGGACTGCTTTGGCAGAATCTGAACAAATTGCAAGGTTAAACATTGCACTATTAAACCATGACTCAAAAGACATGGGTTTTAGTCCAGAGATCAGTTAATCATAACCAGAAAAGCCAGACAGGTAATAAGTGTATTGCTCATCTATTACAGAAGAGGTGATTAACTGAGGGCCTTTCCATATGGAATAGAAATGCCATGAAACTGATATTAACAGACGTCAACTGGGCTAATAATAGAACTGCATTATATGCAATGCTAGGAAAGGGATCTGAGAAGAAATGGGTAGACTTTAAAAGCAACGAAATCTAATTTCAAGTAATTTAATATACTTTGTTGGTCCTCCATTGAATTATTGAATTTTATAATATGAGGTTTATCCCTTTTCCTGACAAGATAAAAAAAAAAAAGGCACACGTTAATAGCCTGAAATCTCACAACTTTCATTGCCTCGAAGTACCAGTCTGATCCTTGACAACATCTATTAGTGTTTATAAGCCTCTATCTTTTTCTATACAGAAAGAATCAGATCTCCATGTACGCGATCAGACTTGTCTAGCAGCAGATCTACGCTCCCAAGATCAGTTAATTCTGTCAGTGGCGAGTAGCACTTCAGAGCATATGGAGAACTACTCTGCATGTCCTTTTTACAGGTTCTCTCCTGGCATCAATAGCAGGCCTGTGCAAAGGGTACAAAGGGAAATCCATGGGCAAAAAGAGAAGCCATGATGTGCAAAAGACAAATAGCTCAAGTGCTACTTCAAAGACAATTTGTGTACCTTCAGTTTTGACTTTATATTGTTCAGAGTTGTTAAGCAGACTGCAGTGCACGTTGAGTCTCATGTCAAAAATTCAACAGCTATTTAAAATGAGTTTTTAAAAAGTGGGAAAAAAATGAAAAAAAAACGCAACAATTGCTTTCCTGTTAGGAGAGCAGATAAACAATTCTAGACTTCATTCTTTCAATAGATTACTTTTTCCCATATGACCAGCCTTGTCAGATTCATAACCCTCTCTTTGTTGGATATAAGATAACATCTGCTTACATTGCCAAATTCCAACACGGTGTCGTGAGGCTGGAGCTCCTCTCCTGCAGTCTTCAAAGACTGATTAACATCAATAGCAGGTGTAACTCCTACAGGCTTCACTTGATATCCCTTTCTCCTATAACACTCTTTCCACCATCTCTCCAGATATTTGTAATAAAAGGCTCCAATATCAACACATACAAGGTGACTGATTTTTAGATCAAATATACTTCCAGTTTTCAGCTTCACTCAGTTATTTTATTTTTGCCTTCATGTTTTCACATTCTGCTTGCAAGTGTGTTATGCCCTTTGATGACACTGTGGGGTCTAGACCACTGAAATAAAATGGCAAGCAAAGACAAGCATTTTCCTCATCCAAACGATTGCAGTTGCGGGGATCCTGCCAGTGGCCACTTAGAGTAACTTTTACCGTATCCGGGCCCTGACACCAGAACATAGCAGTCAAGCCTTTGCAGAAATGCAACAATTCCTAACCAGGCATCAAACATGCAGTCTTTATTGTCAAGACATGTCAGTGAAGGAATTTAAGAGACTTAACAGTTTTCAGATAATGCTAAATATACCTGTAATGCACCAAATTCACCTTTGGAAAGAGAAACAGTACAACTGTGCAGCCTAAAGACACATACTGGTTCAAACTTCACTGCCAGCAAACATGGTACTGTTTAAGTAAAATTTAACAAAAAATATATGCCTCAAGCTAAACAGAGGAACCTGTTATCATGCTAAATAAAAGGAATGTTAGGAGTTAAAGTGAGGTAGATTTTTTTTTGAAACATTATACGACAAAGAAATACAAGAACAGTATCAAACAAATTGTAAGAAAAGAGGAAGAAATCAAGGTACAGTAACAAACAAACTATTTTCCAATGGAGAAACAAGCAAACCAAAAAAAGAAAGGACAAAGTTTTTGGTGAAGCGCTGCTTGATGAAATTTAAGGGAGCAGTATTTCATTTGTGCTTTGTAAATTAATGTACTTCAATGAAGAGATTTGACTTCATTACATTTTTTTCCCTAAAACTGAGCAGCCTGCAAAAACATGGAGTGTTTGTCTAGTTAAGGGGACTAATGGAAAGAAAATGAGGAGTCAGAGAAAAACAACAATAAAATGAGTCAATTCAAGCATGAAAAGTTAGATAAGACAAATGTTGATATTATAGACTGGCAAAAAAAGAATTAACTTGAGATCATATAAGCTCTTTGCCACCTCATGTATGATTCTAGTCCCTTAGTCCATACAATGGTGCCTGTAGCTTTGATTGTGCACGCAGGGTTCATTAACATTAACTCTTTATACTATAAACTCATACTAACTTCAACAGGACATCCATCCCTACAGATGTAATATTCTGGCAATAAAGATTGCCAAAAGAGTCCTGGAATTCTGATGACTGTGATAACTTATGTATTAAGTTTAGGAGTGGTATATTTCTTTGCAGGATTTGGACCCAATATTAAAATCTCTTCAGGAAATAGACAGTTTCTTCCTGTGTTTTTATACCAGAGTGCCGGTCTTTATTGCAGTTTTTATGAGGTGCTATAATTCAAAATTCAACTTCCCTAGATCACTGCATTTTATTTCTTCATGCTCTTTTGCATTTCACTTCACGTGACCTGCACAATCTACAACTAATATGAAAGACGCTGTTTGCCAAAATAAAGGAAAACAAACAAACATCCTTCTCTGCAGTAGCCCTCTTTTCTACCTGTAAAGCCATTGATCCAATGATATTTTTTCACATCCACCCCTCCAGATTTATTCTTGAAAAAAAAGATAACCAGACAGAAGAGTTATCACCTTGTCTCCTTGTGGAAATGCATTGCCACCAGAGCCACAATTCATACAGTGAATATCAAGGCCAGCAGTGGGTATCTATGAAAGTAAGAGGTAGGAACACTGCATCTGATGATGAAACAACAACAACAAACCACCACAACAAAATCCTATTATGTGTTTCTTGCTGAGATGTGTTTTTCTCTATTAATATTGTTCCAAAAGCAATTGGAGTCCATGTTGTTCACACCTGCATAATGAAACAAATCAGAGAAAAGCCAAATTCTTCTACTGCTGTTATTCATCCATAACTTGCATGATTCTTTGGTCCTTATAGGTCAACACATTTTAGCAATCAGCAGCGTGCTATTGTTGAACATTTGTTTCAAATGGAAACAGCTAAAACAAAATTAATAGAAAAAGGTGTTGTGTCTCTGATGTAGTTCCATACATTTGTTATGCTGTAAGGACTAAGGCTGCTAGACCTAGCTGATGTCAATGGATTGGTTAAATCTTTTTTTTTAAGTAGAAGGAACAATCAAATCCCTGTACACATGGCCACAAATGCTTTAGAGATGCCACACTTATTGAGCTATGCCATTGCTTAAAATACAGGTATGTTCTAGAACTGTTTCAAAAGCTCCTTTAAAATTCTAGCAAAAAATGAGCTAGCTCACGTGGTCAGAGGACAGCTGGCTTACAATTTTCAAGAAAACCATTGTTCCAAAGAAAAAAATCACATGTGAGTCAATTAAAAAATACAAATATTTGTGGCAAATTCAAATTCTTTCCACATAGATATGTATATAAAAGGGTACAATTTAATTCGTAAAACAAACAAACAATAAAAGGTATGTTAAAATGAAGGTATTTTCTTTCTGAAGTTAGTTTTAAAAAATCTCTGAGTCTCAACACCACTGCAGACTTCTCTCTTTCACCCCTGTTACTGCTGAAGGTGCCACTCAGTCCGTTCCATGACGCAATGGGTGGCAGCACAAAGCACGAGGTGCCTGTGGTAAGGGCGCAGTGGTTTTCTGCAGAGGCTCCTTTCTCCCGTTACCCCACAGGCCTGCCAGTGCTGCAGGGGAATCCCTACTCTGGCACCCGGAGCCCCTCCCGCCCTACTCCTGCCCTGCCCCGGCTGCTGCAGGGCTGTTCCTTGTCCTTTCCCCTCCCTGCCAGGCCCCACTCTGCCCAGGATGAAACCTGTGTCCCTCCAGGAGCATCAGCAGCACCGAGGGGCTCTGCTCTGCCCTGCGGCAGGGCCTGGAGCTGGCTGGGACCCCCTGCACAGGCCCCACTGCGGGCACCCAGTATACCTGTAACTAGTTTTATCCTGGAAGGCTGTTTGATTTCCAAATGGTTCTTAAATGCATTGATATTGTTAAGTACATCATGGCAGACCTAAGACTGTCAAAGAATACAATCAAAACATTGGTCAGCTTATTTCTGTCATAACACACATGTTTTTTCAGTGCAGAGGAATTCAAGACTTGGGAACCTGTGGTCTTTTCAAAGGCAGAAGAACTTCTGTCACACATCATTATGAGGTGTAAAACAAACAAACAAACAACACAAAATCAACAACCCCACCACCACACACACACACACACAAAAAAAACAACACACAAAATAAAACAAAAACCCCAGCAAGCTTTGTAGGCTTTCCTGGAGGAAAAAAATAATAATTCACACAAGTGGCATAATTGCACATACTATGGAACCACAGCAAATAACTACTTTACCATGTTCATCCATTCCAAAAGGAGAAAGTGGAAGTCACTCAAGCTAATCCTTTTTAGACTTGCACAAACCGCCTCCTGTTACAGTGGCTCTGGATATGTACTGCCAGCTGAGAGCCCTGCTAAACTACCTCCCTGAAAGCTGGCTTTAATTCGGACACATGGAGCCTGTGCACACTATTACAAATGAAAAATGCCCTCCCTGCACATGACTGCCACGCTCACTGTGCTGCATTCAGCTTTCAGACGGCTGAGAATACTTTCTGATGTGAGAACCACTTGTGGTTTCTTGGAAGGGAACACCGTAGGGGTATGTAAAATAATGGATGGTTTAGTTAAAGTTGATTAGGCTTCCCTATTTGTCCTGAAAAATAATCCTAGATATATGGGGAAACTCCTTCTACACCAGAATTACATTTAATAAAATCACAGGATGTTTGAAGACACAGGTTCTGAAGAGTATTTCCTTTCCCATAATTAGTTTCACTGCTGTTAAGGGTGCTACCAAGGGAGTACACAAGAAAGTCTAAAAGTTATACAGCTTTCTGTGCCAAATCTTAAGAAGCAGTCAACAAAACATGGAAATTAGGTAACTAAAAAGCATAAGAAAGTCTTTCAAAGGTTACTAGTACTGTACTTTGTTATACAATGATATACAGAGGCATTTGAGGTACTTAAATATTTAAATCTCTCTTACTGTGTTTGATTATTGTAACAAACCCAAAGAAATACTCACTCTCCCCAAAGACCCCACAATGTTTTCCTGTGGCTTCAAAATGTCCTTAGGAGAAGTCCAGAAACAGAACTATTGTTCAGGAAAATAACCTTTCCAAAAGAAGTTAAGAAAAGAAGTGATCCTAATTTGTAAGTGTTTAGATCTTGAAACATGAATGGTTGGTTATAGCAAACAGTCCTGTGCTTTCTCAGTAACGATAAGCCATGTCTAATAAAAATTTCTCTACACACAGGAAGAACAAAGACAGAAAAACAGTCAAAAAAAAAAATGTTATGTACCCAAAGGAAAAACAAGAAAAAAAGTAATTGAATCCCAGATGGTTGAGAAACAATAATATGATTGTATTGCAGATCATTTGCAACACTAATAAAAACGGTTCATTTAGGCAATACCTATGTCAAAAGTAAAGCTTATTGAAAGAGTTAAGATGACCAAATAACATTGTTTCTCTACTTTTGGTCTTCACAGCTGCCCATTTGAAACTCCACCTGAAAAACGTTCACTTGCATTTGTTCACAGTTAACACATCATCAAAATCCTAACCAGCAGATCAAGACATCACTTTAAACTTTAAGCACCAGGGAAGGCAACTGCAGCATTAGAAACATGCAGAAGATAAACCTCCCTACCTTAAGAGACTTTTTCTTTTTTTGGAAGTCCCTCGAGAGGTTGTTTAATACAGGCTTCAGTGCATTTATCACTTTGAAGAGGATTTCACTTTTAATTTTCTAACTCTAGAGATGCAGCTTTTTTAAAAGCTATGGATGTTCTTGCTTAGCTATCTGCTACATATTTCATATAAAAATTTTGACTTTGCAACAGCTTCAAACCCTTTAAAAATCCAGTGAGACTCAAGTGCTAATTCATACTGCATGATCTGAAAGAACAACAGGTTCACAGATGGTGAGGTAGATCCATCAGAACCTGGATTTTTATGATCTCTACTAACTGATTTCTACTAACTGTTTTTCTCGTTTGCAGAAAGAACAAGCCAGTCTCCATGTGTGTATGCACACCAAATAAAGGCTATGCTATGAGCTAAAACAGCCATGGCCATCACCAAGGGCTTCCTACCTAGGAGATGGCAAATTTCCATCTTTCCTTTCTACTCCTCATTTTTTCCCCATGGCAACAGTAAGGAATAAACCAGCACTTCAGCTGCTGCCTAGTGCAAGGAACGTCTCTCTGTAGGTGGAGCAATCACATTACAAGCCAGAGCTTCCAGTGGTTACATTAACATATTTTACTTGGCAAGTGGGCTGGCTCAGGATCACACAATTAGTTTCCATGGATCACAAAAGTGATTAATGCCAATTAAGTACGAGTCTGAATTCAGATGATATCATCTTGAATTAGGAGGATAATAGAAGTTAATCACTGAATCATCATATAATTTAGACTGGAGGGGATCCTCAGGAGCCCATACAGTCCAATCTCCTGTTTCACCCTTGGATCAAATTCCTCAGCTTTTCTCCAGATAAGTTTTGAGTTGCTCTGAGGATGAAGATTTATTCTTTAAGTTTACTGCAAACCTTAGTGAAGTACAAAATTGTGTATAAACAAAAGAGAAATTTTGATTAAAACTTACAGTATAGAATATCTTTTCTATGTCCTAACATTGGCTAGGAGACCTGGATCTATTCCATACTGTGCTTTACGTGTCTATATTGATGTTAAGCGATTTATTGTATGTTTTGAAGTTTTTCAGCTTTGATGTCTACTGTTCTGAAATTGTATACAAAAAGCGAAAGGGAAAATTTCACTGTCTTGAGCTTCCAAAGCTGTGTATATCTGCAATAATCCTATACTGACAGATGTTCTCTATTTAGCCTTTACAAAAATTCAAGTTTTACTACTATCGTATGCATCATAGGGATCTATTTTTCTTTTACAACTAACCATCAGTCAGGTAAAACCAATAGGAGTTAGTTCTTATTATGATCTCTTTTTGTGGTGATCTTTCTTTGCAAAATGATTTTGCAGGCAAAGAAACACAAATCGTCTGCCATGCACACAAGCCTGTTTACCAGAAAATGGAAGAATGTTCTATTGAAGCTGCATAGAAACGATCCCATTATATGTGAACCATTTAGAGCACAGTGGCTTACTAACAATTAGAGCTTTATGTGTTTCATTCACAGCTTATATAAAAATTCTCAATAGACTCTATTTGCCCTCTCCTTCTCCCATAGAAAAGTTTGAAAAGATATCAGTAAAGATCCTTTATGACATTTAATTTATTCTCTTGAAATTACCTGCAATTCCTTAGTAAAAGAGACATTTTTAAATGAATTATCTCTCTGCCAACTATAACCTCTCTCATCACGTGCTGGCTCTGCAAGAGCATCAGCATGACAACTTCTCCTAGATAGGAGGAAAGGCAATTTATTTTTTCCTATGGCAGTTAGATTTTGTTTTTAAAATCACAAGTCAGCCTTGTGAACTGTATTCAGAATTTGGGTAGAAGCGCTTTGGTTTAAAGTCCTGTGAAAAATATCTTTGAACCACAGAAGTGTGGAAATAGGGAGATATTGGTGATCTCTCTACCAAAAAGCAGCTAATTACCTGATCATCTTGAACTCTCTGAAGTCAATTACTGTAATTACTGCAAGCTACTGTGTTGTCATATTTTATTTGGAACAAAATGGTAGCATGAGAGGAAACTGCCAAGTATGGTGTTCTAGACTTTGTTCATTTTATAGAAATTTGTTTAAAATGAAAGCTTCTGTCAACCCCAATAAAGTGTTCCTGAACTCAGGAAGCATAGTCACATGTTACAATACTCCCTGCTAATGTAAACCACTGTAAAATGTAATAAAATTAGGTAGAAGGAGAAGGCTCAACATCAGCATTTCAGCATTTGAAACACAGCCCCAGCAGCGTAGAGAATATGCAAGAAGTGTCAGCACTGTCTAGGAAGCAGTCTGAAAACCCATTTCACTTTCCTCCCAAATCCCATTGCACCAAGCAGAACAGCTATTCACAGCGTGATCCTGCATGTTCTGTTTTCACGTGATTGTGCTGGATGCCCTACGTAAACCACGAGATTCAGCAGTCACGTTAGGTAACAGATGATCCCCCCCCCCCCCCCCCCAAAGTGCATCTGGATAAAAACTTTTCTATCTTCAAGGGATTTTCAGGAGTTTGCTTGGCTTAAACCGTAACTTGAATAACAAAAACATTATAATACAAGGTTAACTTTAACTTCATCTTGATGGAACTATTTATCTGCCACACAAAGATAGGTATATTCTCAGTGGACTGCTTTTTTTAAGGGCATACACACAAGCTATTTTCTCACTACAGTGAGATGTCTAAATAAATCTCATACTGGCAAGTAATAGGAAATATTTCAGCTCCAGATGACTACACACAACTATTTCCCAACCTTCAGGAAAACCAGTGAATATCTAAAGGCATTAGCACTTCTAAAAGAACAAAATAGAGACAGATTTACAAAACACCGTGATAAAAACCTCTGCTTTAGCCCTCAGTTCCAACTTCATGAAACGTAAAATCTTCTAATACTTGTTACTGCACAAACTGTGCCACATTGTATTGTGATTCTGCATTTTCCTTCCTCAAAACAGGATGCAGATGGTGATATAGGCAGTAATTTTCCTATGCTTTAAGGTGACAAATATTAAAGCTTCTCTTCTGTAACTCCCTGTATCAGGAAAGGCTGAGCAGATTCTCTGAGGACTAATACTGAAAACAGATACTGAGCTGTGAGCCATGCTGAGGGCTGTGCAAGTTGTGTTTTGGCTTTAATACAGCTGTGGTCACTACAGATCTGCTGGGTCTATACACATGGGGCCTACCAAATATTCTTTGAAAAACTGTTATAAAAATCATCCTTTATGCTCCATCAAGACTTCTAAGGACCAGCCCTCATTCTAATACAACATAAAATCCTAGCTTTTGAGGAAAATCAGGGTAACTGTGCTTCTGATTGACACACTCTCTGCTGGGACAGAGCCCTGCTTTCGAAGTGATTCACCTTTGGCATGTCAGGCACCCATGGCAGGAGTCAATGCAAAGGCAGAAGAGGGCTTAAACCCTTCTTCTGTCACAGTTCACTTCCTAGCCCCTTTCCTCATGAGGCCAGCGTGCAGCAGATGTGTCAGACAGGAAAGATAAGGCAGTAGTAATAGCAGGGCTTAGCTAACAGATGGCCTTCTCCAAGACTAATGAAGAACATTATTTTGTAAAGAATAATAGAGAAAAATACCTCAAAATTGTTAGGGGATTTTTTCTGTTGGATTCCAGCAATTCAGGATTTCATGTTTAAGGTCTAAAAATTATTATTAAACATTAAAGCAAACAAACAACAACAACAAAAAACAGAACCATTGCAAATTAACGCTGTCTCTAATCTCAAATGAGGTTTTATGGAACATTACATCCTTCCTTTGATTAGTTGCAAATAGTCAACTCTCCATACATAAAAGGTTTAAACTGAGAACTTCTGTCACAAAGGCTTTCACTGCAGCACTGCTTTCCTTGGTAAGCAGTATTACTAGTTTTTCTAAGAAAAGTCAGGAACTTAACACAATCTTTGTACACCTTTTTATGCTACTGGCTGAGGAGGCAGGCAGTGGAAGGGCTACTTTTTTCCCCCTTCTTCGTATCCGTTTGTTTTGAGATTAACTTTCAGTCAACAGTGAAAAGTTTATTGACAGATGAAGGACAATGCTACACTTTTCTACTGTTATGGATGATAAGTTCTCATTCCAAAATGTTAAATGTATCCCATGTTCTCACAATGCCTATTTAATAGTTTTGGGACTGTGTGTGTGTTTCCCTTAGAGGAGAAAAGCAGAATGCACTTCACCGTTTTTTTCTCCTCCTGGATCTAATTATTCTCTAATTTAAATGCAAAGGCCAATCCAGGTTGTTCCTGAAACACTGTGGGACTCTATTAGGATCTTTTACATTAAGACTTTTTATGATAACGATTATATGATAAAGAGCATCTGGAGTCTAACACAGTATTAACACTATTTCTTAAAGGTGCAACCCATTTTTCCCCCAATTTAACATTCAGCTTCTCCATGCTTACACAGTCCAGCTTAAGGGAAGAGAATATTTTCTTCCAAGTACTCCACGTTAGTTATTACAAACAGAGACCATCAGAAAAACCTGGTGCAGGGAAAGTACAACTAGTTTTGCATTTACGAGAAATGAAGTTGTGCATCTTCGGGATTGATTTAGTTAAGTCTCCATAGAGTTGCATTATCTTCTACACAGAAATGATCTGCGTTTTCTTTATGCCATTTGAAAAGTAACAGCATTAATGATTTGAAAACAGCCCCAAACAAACAGAATACCCTCTGCCACACATGCTGCAACACAATATTAGAGTGCTACATTACCCCTGCTTCATAAAACCTCCATGCTAAAAAGTTAGACATTGTCCAGAATTGTATTAATTTGCAAAATTAACAGGTCGCGTCATTCTTTGTGCAAATCCTCTAGCTGTCCTCAGGCTTGAATGATGAAAACTAAACTCATCCACTAATTCAAAAATCACATAAGTAGGTAGGATATACTAAATATAAGATTTTATTTTTACAAACCAGTTTCCCTCGAATTTAAGACTTCAAAGATTGCACTTTGTACTTAACCAACACAGCTTGGGTTTTCATTCTACTTTCCTGTATAACAATTCGATGCAAACGTGAGATTAAGAATAAACTTAGTTTTTTATAATTTTTTATAAGTAGAAAAAAAAAGTAGAAGTATGATAACATATTTTTGATCTCCTTCACACACAAATATCTAATGGATAAAGAAAAAAACACCACATGAATAGCAGGCAAACCCAGCAATTTTCATCTGTGATGTTTAAAGTCCAAAAGGTTCATTGATTTATCCACAATTTGCTGCTTCTTATAATTCTCTTATATATTACATGTCATTTCCCAGGTATCTATCTGTGTATCTGCCCAATTAACAGAGACTAACATTCATAAGATATGATTTTGAAAGACCCAATTTCAAAACAGTTTTTGAAACAGTTTTTAGTCTAGATAGTAGAAAAGGGCTAACTTCATTTCTTACTTTATTTTCATGTATAGTAATAACTTTTTGTTATTCTTTTTGATAAAATATTGAACATATACATGAAGGAAAGGATCAGGAATAAGAGAATGCTTTAAATTTTTTTTTTTTCTGATGGTTAGATTATACAACTTTAATCAACTTATTATATTACCACACTACTGCGGCTGCACTATGTCTGTAAGGAAAGTAGCATGCTAAGCAACAACAAAGCCACCTTGGATTTCTATGTAAGCTAAGCTATTTGTTCTGATGTTTCATATCTGGTCTTGCTTTACCAACCAGCTGATAACCTTCACACCTATACAGTGCCTATTATATATCCATAAAATTATGACAAACAGAAAGTTAACATTACTTACAGACTACATACAGAGTCCATATAGTAATGTGAAGTATTTTTCTGCTTTACTGTAACTAAGATGAGCTTAGTAGCCCACAGGCTACATTATGAGAAGAAAGACACTTTCCAAGCTGAGATATAGTTTCAATCTATAATTAATGCACACATAAATGCCTCATTATTTCTGCACAGACTAGCAGAAGGGACATTTTAACTGCACATTTTTAACCAAATAAGACCTATTAGTCAGCGAGTTGAAACACAATATCAAGAAACTTCTGTCCTCAGTGTTCTTGAACTAGAAAAGCTTATCAAAGCCTCTCCTAACAAAGAAACCAATGAGTCTTTATAACCATTAAAAACATAAAATGTTAATTAGCCTAGGGTGCATTTTCTAATTCTCTTAGCATTGGACTAGCTAATTCACATGGTCTCAGTTTCATGTTCCATGTTTTCACCTGTTCTTTTCTGTGAATAAAACCAGTAATACCCATTTTGAATATTTTTCTAGTGCTACTTTGTGAGGCAGCTCACACACTTACTAAGGAATTACGCATAACTGAGGATGAGCAAGACAAGTGATCCGTTAGGAACGATTATAAAGGAGAGTTAGTACATGAGACTGTGAACTATAAAAGATTATTAAAAATGTAAAATTCAGTACTAAAGACTTGATATAATTTGACTGAAATCAGCAGAATAAATTTAATCAATTTCTAGGTCTAAACTATTTACTCAGTTTAGAGTATTTCCATAATAAGGTAATGATAATAGTAATAAAAAAAAAGTGTCTTGATAATATGTGACCATCATTTGGATACACTGTCCTTGTTATTCTCTGGAGAAATTAATATAGCCTCGAGACAAACAAGAGTGCTCTAATTTAATTATAAGTATTTTGTGCTTTGCAAAGGCAAAGAAGGCAGTTATATATAAGTATATAAAGCCAATATCCAAAGCTTCATTGCTACTTAAAAAACAAGGACGGAATGGTCCTCTGAAAAAAAGCAAAAAGAAAAAAAAATTTTTTTTTTAATACTTTTCCACCCCAATTCTTCATGCCACTAGATTTCAAAATGAAGATAAGAGTCTTTCAGGAACTAGTTTTAACATATAACTAAATTGAAGTCTCAGGGTTAGAAGCAGACCAAGGGCCAACACTATTAGTTTAATTTTCAGTTATATCGCTTTCTTGATAGGATTTCATGACATTCTGGAAACTTGTTTTCTCAGATCTGCTTTAAATGTGCCTGGTTTGTTCATTAGGATATATACATAAACCAAATTGTTGACTTTTTTTTTTTTTTAAAGGAAGAAACTAGAAAGAGTAATTGTTCCATGATTTATACCATACTATTAGATAGGTGGTCAGAATAGAGGAAAGTAAACCAGCCCATTGTTCTCAATATGTCCACTATAATTCACTGTGTAATCAAGGAGTTACTAATCCACTGCCGCCTATAATTACAGGCACTCTCCTTCCCTGTATTGTCCAATAACTGGTTGAAAATATTTGGCAGGATTCCTACTCCTAAGTAATGCCGGGAGGTCAGTCTGGGCTAATGAAACGTCTGAAATAGGCAAAAACAGACCGGTTAATAAACCCAAGAGTTTTTAGTCTTGGGTTTTGTGTTTTAGTTTTCA
This sequence comes from Anser anser, assembly GCF_964211835.1. Classification (NCBI taxonomy): domain Eukaryota; kingdom Metazoa; phylum Chordata; class Aves; order Anseriformes; family Anatidae; genus Anser; species Anser anser. The sequence goes on from NC_139736.1 coordinate 14,508,622, forward strand.
TATATACAGGAGTATGTGCCATGAAACAACAGACACCTTATGTGTATGTGTGATTTCAGCTCAATTATGTGAGTGGATGAAAAACGAAGTAAATATGTCAGGTATGTCATTCAGGATTCAACTTCATAGTGCAAAGCGTCTAAAAGTTTTTATCATATTATTATATTCTCAGGCAGAAAGACTCAGATAATTTTCCGTATTCTTCTACTTGAAATGCTCGTTATTTTGAACTGTGTCTTATTCAACACTTTGCCTATTGCTGCATACAATAAACTGAAAGGTCTTCTAATTTGAGAACCAATTGTCAATGCTTTTGAGCAATTTTAAGGAGTTGTTTTTGTGTCTTCATTTAGTTCTGCCTGTTGAGAGAAGAACCACAAAAACTGGAGAACCTTTTCTCAATGCTACAAGAAGCCAAGTAAACTATGGTACGTTACCCATCACTGAAAAATACAGTAATAAGTAAAGCCTCTAGCAAGGGACTCTCAGAGTCTAGTACATCCTTCAGAGAATCAAGGAAATCTGCATTACAATATGACGCATGATTGACTTGGGACTGCCAGTCAAAATGATGACATTATCTGCCAATCAAGGTATGAGGCATTTAAAACAGAAATAATCTTCCAATCACATGGCAGGCCCATTAGGAGTGAGGCTTGTGATATGCTCAATCTTTGCAGTGCCCTATACAAGGCAATCTCTAAGTTTTGTCAGTTCTGACAGTTTGCAACTGCATATGGCATATGTACAGACTTTTAGGCCATATTCAAGATATATGCTTTTTGTCTAGCTACAGTGAGGGGCTAAATCTCAGTTCGTGTTTAAGAAGTGATTATTACTACATAGAAGTTAGAGCCAAAAGGATTTCATTTCTTCCAAGTCACCAGGTGATTTCACAGGAGCAGACCACAATGAAATTAAAAGGCAATATATCTTTAGTTTTCCTGACTCCATAACCCTTCATGGCTCACAGCAGCTTAGGAAAACGGGAATAAACTCTGGGACAAGAGTCTTAGTTATTAGGACCAAAATGGATCATTAGACCATCTATTCTGACTTTTCATAAGCCAGGACAAATACTTGTTCCCGATTACTCATGCACTGGAGTTTAATAACTTTTGTTTGATTGATTCTGTGCTACAGTAATTACAAAATCATAGATTCAGCTGATTTAATAGGTAGAACAAACTATATACCTATAAAATTTGGTAGTGACCTGTTGGAGTTAGTCAGCTAAACTATCCAATGATTTCACGTCTTGATAATTTTGCAGGGCATCCCAGCTCTTCAGTTCACAAGTGAACAAGCCAAGCACATTTTTCATGGACTGATCATTACTTCCACAACAGCTTCTCCCTCCTCCTGTGAGTGATTGTGACACAATGACAGTGACATTACATATCTCCTGTCTTCCAAACAGACATCTTTTTGAAAAGCAGAAGGAGCTGAATGAGGAAGTAGAAAGTCATACATGCGTGAAGAACACTTCAGGAGTCAACTGAGTTAAAGGGGGAAAAATGAGAAGGATTTGGATGCAGAACCAAATGCAGAGAAAAATATACTGGGAAGATTTATTCAAAGACACAAGGCAAAATATCCAGCAGTCTGAGAGAGAAATCTTACAGCCATTCAAAGCTCCCAGGAGAAACTAGATGTTTCAGAAACCAGAATTCTGTTAGGACTATGAAATAAATGTTACTACTAGAAAGCTGAACAACTTTTAACATGTGGCTAAAAGTGCCAGTGGGATGAAACATCTTCAGTTGGTGGAGATACAAACTTATATTTTCATTTCTTACTACCTGTGCTTACAACAGTATATGCAAATGCTTAATGATTCCTTTAAAAATAAACTAGTTTAGCTTACCTGCATAGCCCTTTTAAACAAAGGATGGCTTCTACTTATAAAGATGCTTATAAATCCTTCAATTTGGTAAAGATTTAGCTGGTGAAGGCCACTTCATTACTCAGATCCATTCTTATTGCCTTATAATACTAACAGAACTACTCTACCTCTTAACGATGCTACAGTCAGCCGTGTCATTGTTTGGACTACTCTTAAAGTGCAAGACAATTCTTGTGTATTGAAAAAAAAATATATAAATTTATTTGTATGTTGCTCATTCAATTTAAAAATAAATGTAAAGCAGGTTAGAATAACTTAATGTACTCCTTTATTTTTTGGTTTGGTGGTTATTTTCATGGTTAAGAGTAATTTCAGATTAGCATGCAAGAGTTGGCTATTATGCAGTCTGTGCACTACAACAGTTGGGGCACAACTTTTTTTTTAGTCTGGTCAGCCAAAGTCCAACAAACAAGAGATAGCTGCACGTTTTGTAGTCTTATGCAATGAAAGTATGAGGTTGTATAATTTAGCCTTTCAATTCCAATGTTAGAAAAAAAAAACAAACAAACTTAAGAAGTAGCAATCATATAAAGAAAATCCTTAAATAAAGCTAGAAAATAAAGTTTCCTACATTCTTTCCTCAGGGCTTTAGACATGATTTATGGAGAAAGGTATGACTGATAAGAGCTAAGTATCAGACATCCCAAGTCCCTTCATTTAACATGTCTGCAAAAAAAAACAAAATACAACAACAACAAAAAAACCTCCATGATCTTCCTTCCTTCAGTGAAACTACCAGTTGGTTCATCCAATGGCATGGCAGCTATTTGCCTGTCCTTCACGGAAAGAGTTGCTGACAAGTTCTCCCAGAGCTGCACAGCTGCTTCTCAACTGTCTCTAATCAGGACGCTAGAGTGGCACTGAGGACTAATGAAAAAAGCATATGGTCAAAGACCTGTTATTACAGCTACAGAGCTTTCCTGCAGAAATCTGACACCCAAGAAATCCAAAGTTCACTCCAGGTACTGAAAAAAGAACTGTAACAGAAGAACTTATCCGGTGCAAAGTAGATGGGTAATACCAAAGCAACGCATAATAGAAAATTAAAGACAACAGATGACTTTCCTGGAAGGCCTAGTGAAGAGCAAAAATCTGTGAAAAAGATATGGAAGAATTTCCGCCAGAAAGGGAAAAAGTTCCTTGACAAAGGAAACAGAAGAGTCACCAAAATTGCTTGGACCAATTTCTCAGGGTTGACAGACCATATCTGGGAAACAAAGACTTATGTGCATCTTAGATAATCTGCATTATAAAAACAAAGAAAAATAGAGCTGGGTAGGATGTTGTGTTATACTGCAAACATACCACTATTCCCTAACATATTTTTTGCTTTAAGGACTTCTACTGATCATAGAATCATAGAATATCCCGAGTTGGAAAGGACCCATAAGGATTATCAACTCCAACTCCTGGCACCACACAGGTCTGCCCAAAAGTTTAGACCATGTGACTAAGTGCACAGTCCAATCGCTTCTTAAATTCAGACAGGCTTGGTGCAATGACTACTTCACTGGGGAGCCTGTTCCAGTGTGCAACCACACTCTCGGTGAAGAACCTCTTCCTGATGTCTAGCCTAAACTTCCCCTGCCTCAGCTTGACACCCTTCCTGTGGGTCCTGTCACTGCTGATAATGGAGAACAGGTCACCTGCCTCTCCACTCCCCCTCGTGAGGAAGTTGTAGACCGCAGTCAGGTCCCCCCTCAGCCTCCTCTTTTCCAGGCTGAACAGGCCCAGTGACCTCAGCCGCTCCTCATATGTCTTCCCCTCTAGGCCCTTCACCATCTTCGTCGCCTTCCTCTGGACACTCTCCAACAGTTTTACATCCTTTTTGTACTGTGGTGCCCAGAACTGCACACAGTGCTTGAGGTGAGGCCGCACCGGCGCAGAGCAGAGCTGGACAATCCCTTCCCTCGACCGACTAGCAATGCCGTGCTTGATGCACCCCAGGATACGGTTGGCCCTCCTGGCTGCCAGGGCACACTACTGGCTCATATTCAACTTGCTGTCAACCACAACCCCCAGATCCCTCTCTGCGGGGCTGCTCCCCAGCGTCTCGTTGCCCAGTCTGTACGTACAGCTAGGGTTGCCCCATCCCAGGTGCAGGACCCGGCACTTGCTCTTCTTAAACTTCACGTGGTTGGTGATCGCCCAGGTCTGCAATCTGCCCAGATCTCTCTGCAAGGCCTTTCCACCCTCATCCGAGTCCACAACTCCTCCAAGTTTGGTGTCATCAGCAAATTTGCTCAAAATACCTTCTAGTCCTACATCCAAATCGTTTATAAAAACATTGAAGAGGACTGGCCCTAAAATGGAGCCTTGAGGGACCCCACTAGTGACCATCCACCAGCCAGATGTGGCCCCATTTACCACAGCCCTTTGAGGGACCAGTAGCAGGTAGTAGTCGGTGGGCCATATCAGGCGCTTGACTTTCTTAGCGAAGTCTCTCACCCGAGCGCCAGGGAGGCAACAGACTTCCCTGTGGGTTGGGTCCGGTCTGCATATTGGGCCCTCTGTCCCTTTCAAAAGGGAGTCCCCCATGACAATAACCCTTCCTTCTTTTTTGACAGTTGATGTAGCAATGCGGGGGATAGGTTGCCTTGCCTTGGGCATCCTCTCCAACTGGGACGGGCTTTCGTCTACTTTGTTGTTCTGACTGTTGTGTTCTTGACCCTCATACCTGTTATATAAGAGTAGATGGGAAGGTGAGGTGGGCAGGGACAGGGCTCGCCTACCACCTCGAGCAGGAACCTGCCTCCACTCCCCGCCTTGGCCTAGGTCTCCTCCTACTGCCCCTGGCAGGATGAGGGAACTTTTGTCTTCTGCATAGCAGGAGACATTTGTGCTATGGCAGGCTCATGAGTCTGTCTCAGAGAGGGTAGAGTACACCTCCACCAGTCAATTTCCCTCTCTGACTCCTTGATGCTCCTGAGCCTGCTCACCTCCTCCCAAAGCTCCGCTACCTGGCTGAGCAGCTCTTCAATCTGGGCACACCTCCCACAGGCATACCCCTCGCTGCTGCTGTCGGATACCGACAGAAGACTCGGGCACACCCTGCAGCCCAAGACCTGGATGGCCGCGTGTTTCCCCATGCCCTCCGTCTGAGTGGCCACATTGGTGACTGCGGCTGGAGAGGCCGCAAGAGATGCGGAGGCCATGGTTTTCTGCCTGGTTGATACCATGGCGAGGTTCCTCGCAGGCAGGTTACAAGTACCGAAGGGAAAGACCGCTGCAGAAGAGCGGTGAGGGGCCCTCCCTGCTCGCCCTGCCTGCGCACAAACTGCCGCAACCCGCCCTTCTGACGCGCCCTGCCCTGTTTGCCATGCTCCTGGTCACTCGCACTCCTTAGGGGCTGGTTTTGAACGTCAGGGTAGAGGGGCGCTGCTGGCTCCACGTACGCCTCGTCAGCCTCCCTCGTGAGGGCTGCCGGGTCCTGGCGGCTCCCTCGGCTGCTTCGAGTGGCCTCGATGCCGAAAAACAAGCCCTGCCTGTCTCGATCGCCCGCTCCGCTGCAGAACGCGTCTGCCCCGGAGCCGGGAGCCGATCGCCTCGGCAAGTGCCAAAGATGCCGATACTGATGGAGAGTCCCTGACTAGTAACCTATTGCACTGCTTCATTATCCTAAACATCAGGGGGCTTTCCCTAGCAGCTGGACTCAAGCTTTAAAAAATTTACTTCTTGCCATTCAAGTAGAAAACAGACTATTCCGTTCTTTGCAGCAGCTTGCTACATATTTGAATATTGTCCTGACATCCTCTTCAGTCTTAACAGTTAGAAATAAAAAAAAAATAAAAATAAAAAAATCTGTGCTTTTTCAAACAGATATATATATATACACACACAACTTAGCATTCTGCTGCAGCATATATGGCCTAACGACTAAATAAATAATAGAGAGATTTGCCCAGCATACCTGGTGATTCTGGAGTGATATGCTGCCCTCATACCCTTTGGGCTGTGTTGTTTTACTGTGGTATTGAGAATGTAGCTCATAGTTATACACAGTAAGGGCTACCGACTGTTGTAGAGTAGGCAAGTGCAGCAGTAAGCTTGGTGCCTCTCTCACTGCCCAGCACTGCAGTGCTTGGCACAAAAGTAGGGAACACTGGACAACCATGGCTTCACCACCACCACTGTTTAAGTGGGTCTGTAACCGAGGCCTTTGCAAGTGACCCACATTCAGAATGCTGTAACAAGCATGAGCACGATGAGCTCTAAAGTGTTTGGGGATGCTACAGCTCACATGGCAAAACAGAAGGGACAGCATTTCATCTGTGATAGTCACAGGATTGTGCACATGACTTGTACCTGAAGAAATCCCTCTCCCTCCTTGCACGTTTATATAAGTGACATTGACCATTGGAGGAAGCAAGCTGTGAAAGTTCAACACCTATTATCCCATACAATGGGGATACTGTAAACAGGAATGGTTCTCACAGAACAAGAACTAAAACCACCAGGTGCCAGGGCTGCCTGGAGACCTCTGTGATATCATCCTGTGCTCTGCTATTAGTTCTCCTTTGCATCTTGATGCCAAGGTATCTCTGTCCCCTCCTTTTTCCTGAACACAGAGCAAAACTGAAAGGTCTGTTCTGTTCACCCATAGTCAGGGCTAAAGAAGCCACATTCCTCCTTGCTCTTCTCTGCCTGGTCCCACAGGGCTGTAGCCATCTCCACTGGGTCCCACAGGGCTGTAGCATCTAAAAATTTAATTAAAATAGCATTTGTTTTCTACTTCTCAGGTTTATCTGCTCTTTTGCTTAAGATTTTATTTCGCTTTCATTTTCTTTGGAGATGGGCTTTAAAACATAGTCTGAGCTAAAATTTAATATGCACAATAAAATTTAGTATGTAGCTGAACAAAAAGTCACTGCACCAAAAATGGTCCAGTCCAGTAGTTTTTCTAAATGATGTAGGAGAAAAATAATGGGGCAGAGTAGCAGAAGCCTGACCCTATTCCCATAAGACTGTAAGATTTATCACCTACATAAGCAGAATGCTACAGAAAAGAGATCTATTGACCACAGCAATAACTCATAGCCCAGTAAAGCTAGCTGAGATGCTAGTCTGGTATTTGCTGATAGTACCTTTATTATGTGGTACTCAGAATCTTTTTAAATAGCCTTGCTCAACAAGCTACTGTTTTTAATATTACGCACCATCTATTCTTTTTTTTAGACTGGCTACTTATTTTCTTTACTGTTATTTGGGGGGCAGGGTTGGGGAGAGCTGCAGGGAAGGATTTATAGTAGTTGGGATTTACAGTTTGAATCAAAAACTGTGTTGCCTCAGTGCTTGTGGATTTGGGGAGAGGGGGAGCTATAGCCACATGCTATGCTGGTATAACAGAAATATTACTCAAGCAGAAATATGTTTGCATAATACTTTCTAAAAAAAAATAATTGAAAACTGCTTTTACTTGAAATGCATGGACTGAATTTTCTCAGTTTTTGTTACATGTGGAGAGATGCTCAACTGGCAGACTGCTTTGCAGAGCATTTCTTCAAGGGCTTGATAGCTAGGGTACAAGGTCCTTAAGAATTCTCCCAGTACTAGAAGATGGACACAGTGGGCATTGTCCTTTTCCCGTGAGCTTGTGTCAGGTCCCTGTGTGCAACCCTTCCTCCAGGGGTGCTCAAGGCCAGTGCTGACAGGGTACCTCTGAGTGTTGTGGGAAAAGCTGTGAGAAGAGCCAAGCATGGGCTTGGCCCCATTTGCTTGGCAGCTGCATTTAACTCAGGCCATCAGCCCTTGGTCTTCGCCTGAGCTATACTGCAGCCATGCCTGTGTCTGGATTCCCAACCCGTGGGCTTGACTTCCTGCCTTGAGCTCAGATCCATCTCTAGACAATTTTTTTTTCCCAGTAACCTTTAACTAAAATATACCTTTTTTAGCCCATCAAGAGAGCCCCAAATATTTACAATGGACTGAGGAAATAGCCTCAGTGTTTTCCCCTTCCCCACTTTCACAGCCTCTGTGTCATATATGCTTCATGTCCTTTCAGGATTTAAAAGAAAAATGTAATGTTTTTTGGAAGTCCTAAGCAATCACAATTTGTAGTAAAACATCTGTTTATGATTCTCTGAAGTTATTTACAATATTTGTTAAAGTGATTAACACCAAAATCAAATAATACAGAATCCTAACCAACAGAGCAGAAGCCTTACCCAAAAGGGTTCTTGGAGCCAGCTGCATGAAAACATGCTAAAAGCAATCCATATCACAGAAGTACAAATAAAGTAAAAGAAAACGTCAACAATTCCATTCAATCATGGTTCAGTTGTTCACCTCTGAGTCCACAGAAAAACCCACTGGAGGGTATGATTTCTTTATTTTTATTTTTATTTTTTGAATAGAAAGAATTTTATCTTGTTACTAAAGGGTATCTCCAGTGGCCAGATGGCAACTGGTCCTTCTCCGTATCTCATTAAGGAGACGAGGAGCTTTTCTCTGATGCTGTCTTCAGCACAGAGACTATGTTACCTTGTTGCAGGGTAGCACTTACAGCTTTAAGGGATTCACAAAATATGGGCACTACTATTGAGAAAAGAATATGACTGGTTTCTACACACTTTTTTTTTTTTTTTTTTACTATTGCTTAGACAAACTACACCACCGTGTGTTTTTTAACACTAGCAATTCTTACCTGCCACCTTAAAGTCTGGTAAAACTTATGCCTGAAAATCTAAGTCAATGCAGCAAAATTTTTCCATGGAAATCCTTTTCAAAACACATTGAAGGCACAGGCTGAATACAGATTTATGTATACATAACCAGCCTCTAACATTTTTCCCTCTATACTTGCTCTTATAAGCCCAGCATGTTTTACTAGCAATCATTTAATTGTAAAGGGGCCAAAAAAAAAAGATTTTGTTTTTCCATGTGAAGCTATATTTTCACAGCTAAGACAAACACAAAAAAAAATGTGTAAAGTGTGAAATGTTTCTCTCTGACTATCAAAGGGAGACTACTTTCTAAATTGAGAAAAACAAACAAAAACAAAAAACATTCGCATCTCTACTGCAGTCCAGATTCACACATTTTACTTTCCTCTCAAATGTTGTCTACAGTTACCTTTACCAAACAACAATAATCCTCATTAGGAAGCGAAGCCTAGCTTGTAGTCTCTGAACCCGTAAAGATTCACTTGACAACACAGCCTATGCATGGGTGAAGATCAATGCTCAGTAAAGGCTGATGTGCAGCTGAGTAATGGCTGAGTTCTGCTTTGGCCTGTAATGGTTGAGACCAACATTTCTTTTGGCGCAGAAGTTCATATCTCTGACACAAAAAAAAACAGCAACCAAATCCTTGTTTGTGAAAATATAATTGCCATAGGTAAAATCAAGTTACGTAATTAGAACTAGAAAGAAAAATTCTACCACACATGGTACATCTGTTGCCATGTGCATAAATTCTCTATGACTTGCCAAAGTAATTTATCCACCCAGAACACACATCCAAGCTGGCCAATATCTAGTACTGAGCAGAAAGCAAATTTAAAGAAAGGCACATCATTTATCATTACAGACAGCTCAGCAATATTGTGAACAGGGAGCACAATTGCAGAGCAGGGGGAAGAGGGAGTGGGAGAATGAAGACTGGAAATGCTTACTGAGCTCAGAGCCTGCTCTAACAGCAGCCTGACATCGGGATCTCAAGGGCTACTTCCTCTGAGAAAAGAGAGGAGTACAGAAAGCCATGTCGTAACCATTCAACCCTGTCCCAATACATATTGTGATTCAATGAATTGCTATTTTGTGATGGAAAAACTTGCTGCCAGAATTATTTTGACCACCCTTGCATAACTTGAAGTAGAATTTAACGTGAAGAATAAACAAACTCACTGCTCTACGGCAGCCTTATACTGAGGCTGAAACCTTCCAGAATTAACTTTACAAAAAGCCTATTTTCATCTGCTACACGTAAAATTCTACTCCTCCCTCTCTGCACTTAGGGGAGTTCTTGGCAAGGGTTTCAATGCAGTTATTCAGCACAAAAGACTGTCTGCTGAATTTTTTAACAGACTGCTCTGCTCTCTAGGCTACGAGATGCTAGGACAAAGTGAGGCAACATCATTAGTGGAAATTTCACTATTTGATGCCCCCCATTTTTATCCACAGATCAAGTTTAGATAAGAAAATGTACTGACATATGAGTACCAACCTCATCCTACAGATCTCATCTTTCATTAAAATTAAGGAGGATTTTAGCTCCAAGCATCACAGAAGAAGCTCTAAATCCATGAGCAGGCTGTAAACAGCGTCTTCATGAGGTTTCAGGCTCTCCAGAGCTTATACACAAAATAATGTTCTGTTGCTCATGATGATGCATCAATGGTGATGCCCAGTGAGATACTTGGAGGCAAGGAGAATGTAACACAGCTCCAGGTAGAAGAGATGATAGCAGCTGCAGGGAGTAAATTTTACTGGAGGCAGATTTTAAACAAGTAGTTTGGGAGATGTCTATATCTTCAGCAGCTAGTTCAACTGAACTGCCTCCAGCACAGTCTTGGATGAAAGCACAATTGCAAGCTGCTGAACATAAGCTCCAATTAGTCTGTTTCTACTGCACATTACAGGTCTTACTTGAGTTTCTAAGTGAGCAGAGGCCCTTCTGCTTCTTCTCTCATTTTGGAGATGCCATGGCTACCCTTACTTCAGTAATATACCTTCTTTCTAAAATGAGACACTTTTACCTTTCCAGGCTGAGGAAATGAGAAGAAAATCTGCAATCATTTTAGCTGTGTACACAGTCAGTGATACAGCAAAGCATTTCCATTTTCCTCCTGCACATATATGAAAGTGTGTTCCTAATTTCTGGAAGGTCCCTGATCTTCCTGTTCCTGTTTCTGAATCTCTCGTTTTTCTGCCACAGAGCTAAGCTCAAAAAAAGTCGTCTGGCTGCACAAGAAAAACTAGGTTATTAAAATACGTCTTCTTTTCAGTTATGCTGGAAAAATTAAACACCTATACAGTAAATATTTTAGCTATCATGAGCTTTTGAAAGTTTGTTGGACCACTCTCAGGAATACAGAGCAAATGAAGGAACAGGGAAGAACTGTGGTGAGGAAAGAAATAATTATAATCCATAGATATTCCAGCAGAGGTAGAATGAAGGACAGAGTTCTAACCAAATGTTTCAATAACAGGTAAAGCAAAAGGCAAAGCAAAAAATAATAAAAAAAAATCCTTGTTGCTTATGAACTAAGAATCATATCTATCATTGCTAAAAATGAACATAAATAGACATTCATTCCCCATCTCAGTTTACCTGACATGCCAAAAATGCCAAATAGCCAATGTGGCATTAGCAAAAAAAAATACCAGAAGTGACTCTGCTTTCCACCAACACTTGCATCAAGCAGAGGAATAACTTACAACAAGCCCTTCTGATAGCATGCACCTTGATACTGAGAATTATCCATCTAAGTGAGTCGATAAAGATTAGAAGTTGGATGAGGAAAAAGAGTTAATAACGAATTGCAAAATATTTGGTGTATTCATTTAGCAACTCATTTACGAGCTAATTGTGATTTTCCTGGAAGGTGCACATTGTTCATAAATATTTGCTATCTAAATGAGATGACAAAAGTTCAAACTGTAAGTCGTTTGTGAATTGTTACCTCTGAAAACAGACTGCTATTTTCCTCTCCAATACACAATATGTGACACATGTCATACGGTGACTGATCAGTGACGAGAAAACAGAGCAATTTGATAGAGAAAAGACCAATCAATGACAATTAATAAGGGAAAACAAAGGAAGCAACATGATTTTTGCTACCAATGATCATTTGCAATTAAATTTGCAACACATGCCAAGCGGTATATAACTCATTAAATATATTGTTTAAACTGGCTGAAATATTAAGCAGCACATTTTTTAATTCTTGTTTTCAAACTGCCTGAGCAATTTCAACATTTTTTTTTTTTTTGTCTTTGGAAGCATGTGAGATGGAATTATAGTCTTTTGCTCATTTTTGTGAGTGGCTAGTAAACATTATATGTTTAGCAGTAGCGATCACTGAAACATAAGAGCCACTTCTATCTCTATGAAAATACAACTGTAGGTATTCATTTTCCTCTTCCTTCCTTAGATGCCATCATCCTGCATCAAGTAGAATAGAACACTACTGGATACCTCTGATGAAACAGCCAAATTAATCCTAACCAGTTTTCTGTCTGTAGCTGGGGAAATTCCATGTTTATGATAGGAAAGATTATTTGTACTGAAAATGTTTTACCCTTATTGAACAATAAGGGCATTTTATGGGTACTCATTTGGGTGGCAAGATCTACTCATTTGGGTAGTTGGGCCAGATAATCAGATTTTTAAAAAAACAAACAGTTCTTTTCATTGATGAGGCACCCACAGCTCCACTGGGCAGCCAGAGCCAGGGCCTCACTACCCTCATCATGAAGAATTTCTTCCTTATATCTAATCTAAATGTGCCCTCTTTTAGTTTAAAGTCAGTACCCCTTGTCCTATCACTCTACCCCCTGACAAAGAGTCCCTCCCCAGTTTTCCTGTAGCCCCCTTTAGGAAGGCTGCTCTAAGGCCTCTGCGGAGCCTTTTCTTTTCCAGGCTGAACAGCCCAGCTCCCCCAGCCTCTCTTCACAGGCATGCGGAAAGTCTATTTTGCTTTTCTGTGGCTTTCACAGACAGTCAAAGATCAGCCTGGGTTTGCCTGAAATAGGACTTAAGTTTTCACACCACTGTCAATTTGTTAAAGAACACATTGAAAAGCTTGAACTGAAATAACGCCTGAAACTCAGTAATTTGACACTATGTCTGGTCTGTGTTTTAAATAGTGTTCATAGTTCTACTTTGGACTCTTTCAGCCATATTTGCTATGTGACAAATAACTAAGCGACATGTTTTTAAAACATGAAGCATTGGCCATTTTCTTTTTCTGGTGCTGTCCTGTTAAACTACTTGAAACCAGTACAGATCGTGTTTGAAATTCCTATCACTGACTGTACTTCAGTTATCCAACATGTAATGCATATTCACGTAATACTTACATATGATTATAATGCTTATAGGGATAAGCTGGAAAACTGACATAGGACCATAACTTTAGTGAAAGTGGTGGGGAGGGGGGCGTGTAGCAAATACATTCACAATGTTTTCATTTCCCCTTTCTGACGTTCTCCTGACTCACCATCTGAGGTTCTTCTAAAATTATTTGGGATCCTCACATCAAAGTCATAACATAAAGGAAAACAGTAACATTTGTAATTATTTTCTGTTTGATAGTAGGAACAACATTTGTGAAAGGTGGACAGGTATGATGGGATAAGTTTGGCTGGTCACCCGGTGCCCACCAAGATGCTCTCTCTCTCACCCTCCTAAGCAAGAAAAGGGAGAAAAATAAGGGAGAAAATAAGATGAAGGCTCAGTCTGACGTGGGGCAGCCTCTGGTCTCTTCTCACAGAAGCCACCCCTGCAGCTCCTCCACTACTAAAACCTTGCCATATAAAACCAACACAATATGCAAAGCATATGTATATTATTATTATTTTTTATAGCTGATGTAGCAAGTAGAAGGTAGAAAATCTGCCAACTGGCTGAATGGTACGTGATCTAAAAAAATAAACGATGGTTCTTTCATGGTATATCACATGCAACAAATCCTTATTGTCATCGTTTGCTTCTCCTTAGCACCACAACTTAGTTCCCAAATTGCATCTGCTGATTCAGTTGTTTCTATGGATATGTTTCAAAATAGGTCTAAGTGATCCAGCTGTGATATCTAAAAGCATACACCCCCCCCCCCCAACACATACACAGACACCTCCTCAAGTAAAAGGATCATTTCACAAAGTGAGTTAGTGCGTGGCCACATTAAACAACCATTCAAATGGTTGAACCTGCGCATTGTGATCACATCCGCTGTTAGGGTGGGTTTGAAAGACTCATATCCTAAGCCTGATTTACTGTTAAAGGAATCACACTGTGGAACTGCAGGCTAAATCCATGTTAGCACTCATTATGGGCAGGTCTCTTCCAGAAACATCTGCTTCAGAATGCTATCCCCACCATCCCCTATTAAAGTTAACTCATTTATTATGTGCAAATCACAACAGGACTTGGCCTTTTGTTCCTTGTCAACAATGCAACTTACATTGTACTATCCAAAAAGCCACTAGGAGCAAGTATCCTTTCCGTGTTATTAAAAGAGAACTAGTGCCAATCAACCTAGGACAGTGCAGAGGCTGAGCCCTACCTCAGAAAATTCTCAGATGCTGACACTCTTATAACAAAATTAATTACTACTCCATATAGTCTGATTGACAGAAACCCTAGGCCCTTTGACAATGGCATGTCAAAATACAATGGAACTTGCATGTAGAAGGCATACTGAAACTAGCATAATTCTTTAAGTATCCTCAAGCACCAACTGCAAAAAAAAAGCCTCTTCTTTTTGGGGGTGGAGTCACATTTTTATTTTCATTAAAGAACAGGTCATTCAATTCCACATAAAATATATATGTACTAGTGAAACAAGTCATTAATCTATTCTAATGTAAAATACACAGATCTAATATAATGAATATTTGCAATGAAGAGCGACTGAAGTTAAATTATTCCTACATAATCTACAGATGTTGTAGGCAGTCTGAAGCATATGTGTTTGGTTTAGTCATTTTATGAAATGCATAGCCATATATCAGCTTATCTGGGAAGTTAATTTTTTAGTCCTAGTGTATTTGAACACACTTTTTTCATTGGATAATCCTAAATGCAGATGCAGATATTTCTTTGTTCTTTATAAGCTAGAGAGAAATACAAGAAGCTGTTCTGCAGGGGAGACTCAGACCCTTAACAAGAACAGCTTCTGCAAAATAATGTAGTCTAAAAGCTAGGCACTGAAAGAGGGACAGTAGGTTTAACATATTTTCCGAACAGATTCCTTCTATAAATTAGGATTGCTGCAGTTATCTGATCCAAACTTTTGGCAGATTTTTAGCAGACCAGATGTCCACAATAAAATGTTATTCAATGTATCTGTGAACAGTTTCTAATATGTAAATAACTCAGTTTCTGCAAACATCTCATGGTCAAGTGCCAAAGTGAGTGGTGTTCATTTCAATATAGTAGAAGAAGGGGTTATAAGGATTCTTCATTCTGTGATAAATGTACTATTTAAAATCTTTCTTTATTCATTTTATAATAGTGCATAAAGAATATATTTGTCCCTAGCAAGTAGGCTGAAAACATAATAAAGTTACAATAAACTTGGGAATAAAATCAAGAATGCCTTCAGCTTTGAAAAGATGGAGGAGAAGGAAAAAAAAGCAAGTTATCCAAAGGATGCTAAGCAATTGTTTTCCATATAAATTGTGTCAGATGATTTCACATGGTTGCTGGATTTCCATGCGCACTGGTAATTTACATTGCTTGACTTTAATTTTGCTTTCTACGATCCCCTGACACTGACAGCTACAATAATACAGGCCAGTAGACCAGTGCAGCCAACTGGTCTGTTACTTGTCTTAAGATATGAGAAAGCACCTTATATTGCATCCCCCAGATAAAGCACTCCTCAGCATTAGAAAAGCTAGTTAGACCATAAACGATTCCCTCCACAGGCTCCAAAATATCAACAACCAGCCAATCTTTCCCAAAGTACAGGATCTAGAGCAAGAAGCAACAAGGCAGCTTTGATACTCAAGTAGAGAATAACAATTTACAGGTCCAACACTCTTCTAGAGATGGGTATTTACGCTTTTGGTTCTGAAAATCTCAGATGCAGTTACTAATGATAATGTTTGCCAGTGGTTTCTGCATTAGTAACATTCATGCAATAATACATCCCTACCAGGAAACAGTCCCAGCTCCCAAATCACTGCTTAATAAACCAAATATTTTCTCTGCTTTTTCATGTTAGATATTGCCTCTTTTTCTTAAATAATCAACAAGTTTCACCCAGCTGATGGGTCTTTTCAGTTTACTGCAATTTATTTCTTAAATAAGCACCTTGCTGACATCCTAAATTGTCTCCAGATTATTTTATTAATCTTACAAGAACATTAATGTAATCAGTTATGTATGGTATTTACTACTGTAAATCAGTAGTATGTTCTAACTTGTGAGAAAGCCCTTTCTATCTGACTCCAAAGGAAATATAATTGACCCTGACACAGTTACGTGCTCCAGAGGGGAGAGAGTCTGTCACATTAAATCATTTCTTGATCAAATCCAAAATGGCAAGTTAATTGTTTAATTAAGGGAACATGGCCCTTAGAAACTTCCGTGTTCCACATAATTTTATAATGGGACTACATAAATAAAATAAATAAGATATGATTGAAAGGGGAGCAATTTCATAAGCAAAATCAGTGCTAAATATATGTGATATTGACCAAAAGCTATCAATGGCTAATCTCCAGTGGCAGAGCCCAACAAAACAAGCTGAGTTTGAGGTAAGCACTTTGGAATTCATATGAAAAGCAATTGACACATTAGAACACAGTTGTACCTTGTTATGGTTCTCCCATCTTTAAGACAAGGAATAGACCACAAAAACAAAATTCTCTCTTACTTCTTGAAGTAATTCTGAAAAACTGGATTAATGAAAAGCAAAGAAATTTGTAGGAAATTGTGTTATTGACACTGCAACCTTTAGTGTGCCTTTCACGGCTTAGTGGATTTTTGCCACCAAAATCCACATCTAGAGGTCACTTTTCACACTGAATAAAAGTTAATTTTTATAGAACAAAACTATCTGTCTGGAACTCAGAACTAGGTACTTAAATGTGCACTGATTTATTTATCCATGGATGGGCCCCCACACGATACGTCCCATTATTTATAAAGCAATGTGAAACACACTAATTCTTTTTGATATGTTATTCATTGAGTGCAGTGTACCTGCACATCTCATTAGTAGAATTTCTTCCAGTGTTATATGTTCTGAATAGTTTGCAAAAGTCTCTCTCCCAAAACTCTGCCACATTTTTTTCTTTCTTTACCTTAAACTATTATGATATTATCCAAACTCGAAACAAAATAATGTTCATCATTTATTTTGGAACCATCACAGATTAAAATTCTAACTTCAATATAGCAAAAATATTTATAGCATTCCACCAGCATTATGCATTTCAGATTTCTAATGATACTAAGCATTTTGTAGCAAAAGTCAATGGGTTAAAGCCTTCCAGTGGTATTTCAACTTAGATTTGTCCAGTGCCTGTTTAAGGCCAGACTTACGTATTCATTGTCTATGAAATTTAGGTCAATTGATGTGTATTAAGCTGCATGAAGTCCTTAAGACTCCTGATTTTTAAAAGTTATCTGAGAAAGCCCATACAGCATATTAACTAATTAGAGAAGACAAGTCAGCCACAGATTTATTTTTTTTTTTGCTGGGATACTAGTTTTTTGTTTTGTTTTAAATATATGTAAGCCATCTTTGCATCCAATATCATTATGATACCTAGGTGGTGTGTTTTTTATTTTATTTATCTTTTCCCATGGTTTCTGGAAGTTTCAGGTCACAGTGTCGAAGAGGACAGATTGCATTTTTTCTTGTGTGAGGACCATAGTTATTTTAGAAAAAGAAAAGGAGTCGCATGCATGAGCTAATTATAAGCCCCAGAGGATAAGAGGAAGGCAGCTCTCAGTTCAGGAATAGCATCATGAGAACACAGAGCACTTGTATGAGAATCTGGACTGCAATACTCACTCAAAAGACTTAAAGTTGTATACCAGGCCCCCTAAACAGGCCCCCTAATTTGTTTCAAATTGATGAGACTTCTGAAACAATATGTTTTTTTTCAATCTGACTTTTCCTTTCTTTTGGTTAAAAGCAATGTATGCTTTCCAGCTTCTCCCCACCTTGATCATGTGTGAGAAATTTGCTATTCTTTTGAAATAGTAACTTGGTTCCATGAAGAGAGAATTTGAAAATACATGAAATATATCAAAATTCATGACAAAATAAAATGAACAAAAAATAAACAAATAAAATGTCCCTAACGTACAGTGGGCCAGATTAGGTAAGAAAATGTGGCAAGATTGCAGAGTGTGCTTTTGTACCAATACCAGCTCACACAGGATCAGAGGGAAAATAAATAATCCTGCCTGGATTAATCAGTGCTTAATCAAAATCTGACTTCTTCCCCTCATCAATTAAGAGATTTGTAGAAGGCAGAAGAGAATAAAAGGTAATAAGGCTAAAAGTGATGAGTGAAAAAGAGGGTCACATCAATAGAGACACATTTTTGTAAGTTGTCTTCTCTCCAGAATGAACAGAGAAGTGTAAAGAATCTACTTTCTCCAACCACACAGAGGAGCCGTGCTAAATCTCTGATTAGACACAGATTTTCTTTAAACTTTTATAGGAATGAGAAGGTCTCCACTAATGAGAGTTTAAGGGAATTTCTTAAATCTAAAGTGAAGGATATCAGGAGTTGAACATAACCTGAGGGTTTTCCTGTACATGTTCACTAATATTACAAAGAGCTTTCAGAAAATCCTCTGAAGATCCTGTTTCCTGCAGGAAGAAAAAGAATCAGGGCAGTTTGGGGAGCTGAAAAGGAAAAAAAAATAATGTTGCTATAAAGTTACCTATACAGTCTGTTGTTAAAAAACTGGGAGTCTCCCAAATGCCATAAAATAATTCCTTTTCACAAAACCAGTTGTTCTAGCATACAAAAGCAGCACAACCTGAACAATACTGTAACTGGGAAAATAACTGAGCTCATTGATGGCACTTGTGGAAACGTAGCACTAAACCTTCCACAAACAGAAGCTGAACCCAGGACTTTCCCGATTACACCTGAGGATGTACAAGAGGACATTTTACCCTTCCAGGGATGCCAGTCAGCATGCTGCTCTGCTGCAGTGATAAGTAACAGTCCCCATTCACATCTAGACACATACGAGCCATTTGACATCATTCTCTAGCATATTTAAATGGATAGCTTCCACATGACTGTGCTTTTCTTTTGAGAGAGACATAACTCTAAACACTACGGACTTGCACTGTGCTCTCCCTCTTCACAATGAGCAGGGACAGATAGTTGCTCCTCCTGTAATTCCCCTGGTATAGAGATAATTGTAGCTTCTCCCCTGGGATTTGTCAGGATGTGAAAAAGTTTTTAAGCTGCACCTACTCCATGGCCTAGCGTCTGTTTAAAAAAAAAAAAAAAAAGCCCCAAAACAAAAAGCCCCAACAACTATGCCAAATCCACCTGCCTTTATTATGTTCAATGGAAGCACTGTTGTTTTCAACAACATTGGAGAGGGAGATTTAACCTCTGTGTAAATGGAGAGCAGTTGAGGGCAATAAAAGCTTGTGTCAGGTAAGAGAGGCTGATCAATGCTGACAGGGGTAGGAATGGAGACATCAGAATACTTGCTCCTGAGCATGAAGTGTCAGACTCATGGAGACCTTTATAAAGCTCTTCTCTGTCTCTGTTTTGTTACAGAAAGCTCCTTTAATGCTGGAAGATCTGCAAGGGATGGGAGCTGCCCTCCCAAATCTTGAAGAAGGCAGTAGCTTGCCCTTCCAAAACAAGGTGAGTGGAATAGAAAGTCCAGCTGTGACAAGTTGCCATAGTGAAGGGAACAAAAAGAGCAGCACTGAAGTTTTCCTTGGAAGACCGGGCATTTCACACAGTAGTCCTTCAGCTCATGGGGCCCATGGAAAGCTACAGGGCCCAGCCTATGGCAAGCCCCAGTATGACCTGTATGAGGTCTGTGAGGCACCTGTGATAGGTGGGAGCAGCCCTGGGACGGTCCATGGGAGAACAAGTCACAGACAGAGAAAACAGATGCAAGAAATCCTCACAGAGATGGTAAACTGGAATAAAGAGAAATAAATGACAGACAGGTGAAGAGCTATCAAAACCAGGGCTTGTGAAAGACTTAAAAAGATGCTGTGACCAGTAAGTCCTGATTACATCATATATTGTCCCAAAAAAAACATGTTTAAGTTCAGTGCAGGATGTTTAGACTCAAAAGAAAGAAGGTTACAACTGGAATGGAAAAAAGAAAAAAATGGGAAATTGTGTGGAGTGGGGGTGGGAAGGAGGTAGGAAATTGAAAAGGTTTGGATGCTAGAGAAAGTAAATAAATTAACACACATTTTTAAACACTGTCTGAGAGAAATGTATAACAGAAACCTACAGCACATTGTAGCAGAAGAGCAAGTGGTGGATCTGCAACTGAAGTTATCTCAAGAGTGTTCTCTGAAGCTAGGGCCTATACTTGCACTTTTCACTGATTTAGCCTCAGCTGACTGTACGTTGCTGCTATCTAATTTTAAATCACGCCACACTTGTCTTGGACATCTCTCTAAATGCAAGTGGCACAGAACCATCTTTCAACCTCATCACACATTCATTTCTTCAACAACCAATGTTTATTTTCATACACATTTGAGGGTAAAAATTCAAGAGATTTTTATCATTTCACATGCATAAGAGAAAAAGGAAACCAAATTCTTAAGTGTGATACTTTCACCTGAAACATGGAAATATTTCCTCCTAATATCCCACTCTGTCTTCCTTCCAGTCTGTTATTCACGGCTTCCATTACAAAAGCCCAGAAGCAGCTTGCTAAGGATGAGTCTGCCTGTATTTGTTGGCAGTGGCATCACCCTAGGCTACAGAACCAATCTCCTTGCTGTTATTCCCATGGAGGGGCACACAAAAATTTTGTACATTGGACTGTACAAAATTTCCAGTTTGAATCATCTCTCATATTCAGCGTTTAGTGGACTACTGTATTATTTTATACACAAAAATAAAATCTGAAAGTGGGAGAATAGGGACTATTGAACTGGTGACCTGTATGCATCAATCTGAGGTTCAAAAGGTTAGGAAGCTTTCACGTCAGTGATTTACCTGAGTTTAATATTTGATAATAATCCTGTCTTCAGTGTTTCCCTTTTGTATGTATTTTACACTCTATTTTCTCTTTAGTTCAAGGCTCAAACTCATTTCTGATGTGAAACAGAGAAACATGGCTCTTTAGAACCAAACAAACTCAGTACTAGAGCTCCTTAGCATCTGCTGTACAGTTATAGTGGTTCTGAATATTTTTTCATGTTTTTGGTTTCTTCTTAAAAAGAATTCACTTCTCTTGTCACAAAATATAGGAATAAAATTTTGTTCAGTATTCTAATAGCAGCACAAGTGTCCTAGATAAAAACATAAAATACATGGAATAATAGTAGTAGCTAGGGGGATTGCATTTATGGACTATTTGTTATTACGTTATCTGAATTGCAGGAAGCAACTGAAGTGAATATTTGTACTTGTGCAATGTTATTTGCTTTGTATATAGCGGCTCTCGTAACGCCAGCATTTGTGCAGTCTCTGTATTTTACATGGCTTCCCAAGAGGAGAAGCAGTAGTGAAACCAATAAAGCTGGCAATAAACCCATATTAATAATGTATGCAGAGCCATAGATGTCTATTTATATGACACAGTATTAAAGTGTAAATGCATTGCCTTTCTTTCTTTAAGATGAGCACAAATGACCAGAACAATGTTCTTAGTTTTTTTCCAGTGAGAATGACATCCTGATAGTGCTACATGCTAAGGAACTTTCAAAATAATACAAACACGCACACACGATGCTGATATTCGTAAAACTAAATTCCACCCAATGACATTTTTAAAAACAACATGAGAATTTATTTCTTCATTTTATTATTGTTCATCTAGTGATGATGTTTGCTCTGAGCAGCAAACAGCAAGATTGACACACCCTCATTTGAAACTGCAGCACAGATACAAAGCCATGCATGGATGTCAGCTAAAGATCATTTGAGTTCCTCAGTGACAAAAATTAGCACATGCTATTTTTTAGGCTGCTGTTCACACAACCTGATCACCTGTTAGAGTGCTTTTAGGTCACTAGAGTGGATTAGTGCAATACATTATATTCATAGTTTATCTATCAAGACAGTATGTGACTTGCAAGTAAATGAGAAGGAGGGAGTGTGGCCATTATCAGGGGATGTGGAATTTCACTTCAGGATTTAAAATTTCATCTTCCTGAGAGCATCTTTGGCATGCCTATTTGGTTAACATCTGAAATATTATTACTAACAGAGGTAATGAGTATTTTGGTTAACATCTGAAATATTATTACTAACAGAGGTAATGAGTATTTTGATTACAAAGAGTAGTTATCATTGTTACCATTTATTATTTAAACCAAGGAGAACCCAAATCTATGAGAAAGCTTCTGAATTTTTGGACTCAAAGACACACAAAAGAAAAGAACAAGCAAAACTTTCTTTTCCTCTCTATTGACAAGACTATGAAGCAGTCACCTCATTTTCTGAAGTTTTGGTGTATTTCAAGAGACCAGTATTTCTGTTTGAAATTTATATCCTACTGTGATATTAAGCAGTTGATCACTTTTTACCATTTTTATGCAGATGACAACTAGGGACCCAGATCAGCAGTGTAAAAATCAAATTAAACTGATTTTATGACTATAGTTACCCACATGCTTGCAATTCCCAGCGTTGTTCTGACACTACTCCGTGTTCTCTCAGCTTGGAGTAGATAGGCTCCAAACTGATCTTGTCCATGTCCTCAGAGTGCAGCACTAAAACCTAATTTTTCATTATGACTAATATAAAGTAGTATTTTGCCAGTTATTCCACACTGTATTCTAAATGTGCACTGGGGAATGGTAAGATAAAAAAAAAAAAAAGGTTCTACCATTTTGATTCATGCCCTAGCATACATCTACTTTCTCAAGAAAATATAAACCAGTTCCAGTGACATTCTGAATCAAAGACCTCTGCTGGCTCTGACCTAAAAGAAGGGTGTGTTTTTGCTGTACTGAGAGCTGTTTAGTGCTTGGGATGGGCTTTGAACTGCACCAAAACAAAGACTGAAAACAAAAGCTTTGCACTATAATTGGTTTGTGGCTTTATACTCTCCCATAGTCATCTTGTCTTCTTTCATCTCTCCTGTTTCCTATCACAGAATCAATTCTCAACCTCAAGTCTTCTCTTGTCATTTTATATTGCAGATTAAGACAAGCAACGTGTACTCATCTCTAAAAGAAAATCTTATGCCTGTTTTGACTTTTATAAGTAATGGCCACATCTGTATATAGGAGTAGCTCAGCGTTTTGTGAACAGTTTTTCTTTTGTGCTAGACGTAATAGCTTTCTAAGTAAGGACATCAGATGTGATATATAGTCAGCTAATTTCACTGGTGAAATAAATTTGATGAATAACATGTTTTCTTTCCGCAGACCTTAGGAGTGTTTGTTTATTCCACCAACTCTATGCAAAAGTTAGAATTGCTCTATTCATACTATCCTCCAAATTTTAGCATGTAATGGACATCCCCCTTCCATCCTTGCTGTGAAGCAGAAGAAATGACAACTCTCCCTACACCCTCTCCATGATTTTGCTATGCAGTACAAATTTGAGAGTTTAGAGGGGAGAAGCTTTACCTGCTGCTGTCAAACAGGAGAACTGGGGAGCGTGCAGGTACAAAGAAAATACAGGAATTCAAAGTGACTGTGATTTAGAACATATTCTTCTTCTTCAAAAAAGAAAGATCTGGCTTGTTCTTTGGGAATGACAGAGTGTGAGTTTCTTATTTCTTGCAGAAAGAACTACACACATCAAGGGAGAGCAATACCCACTTGAGAATTCTTGTATAGATATATCTTTGAAGAAGGAGCTTCCGGCATACATTCTAAAATTACCAGGGGATGGACAGGTAGTCTTTCACAGGAAGAGGAAAAAGGAGTTATAAGCAGAAAAAAACAGGTAGTTTGGAGAACAAACAAAAAAAAATCGAGACAAGAACACCACCACCACAAACCAAAGAACAACAACAAGACAATAGAGCCTGTCCACATTTTTAAAAAGCTTCAATCTACTCAATTCTTATTGGCAAGATTGCTGAAAATGTTTGTACCTCCCTGCAGAGAGATGGACCCCTGAAGAATTAGATGTTCATGTTGGATAAAGAGACAAGTTTTTGGCCTCTCTAGGGCTTAGCACTCTGACACACAAAGTAAGGCTGGATAATTTCTCAGTCCTACAAACACAAGAATACTTCAATTTATCAAAACACTTATGTCTAGAAAAAGCAAGTAAAACATGGTGGATTTCAGCAATATCAGGACTAAAGCATGTGCTGATAGTTATAACTGAATCAGGATCCAACTTCAGACTTAAAATGCTTTCCTATTTCTCCCACTCTGAGTGACATGATATAATTTGAACCTTATGACTTTCACTAATATAGAAGAGAATAAATAACTGTGAAAAGGTGATGTCTACATAAGGAATGCACTAGAAATTTGAAATAAAGCTCTAAATAAATATAAAAGAAGCTTCAACAGAAAAATAAAATCTACGCTGTTCGACCTACAGGATAAACAATCAAGCAAGACCCCGAGGCTTCTCCCAGCTCTTGCTGTGTCTTTTTGAACAAATCACGTCATTTCTCTTGGCTTTTACTTCCCCCCTAAACTTTGTCGGTCTTGTCTAGTTGGCCTGTAAAGATCTTCAGGTCAGGGCTTGTTTCTTAATATACCAAGCACAATCTCTATTGGCTCTTCTGGGCAGCCTGGTACAAATTCATGAATACCTGCAGTATTGTTGAAAACTAACAAATAACTGTAATAGATATATCTTTATTTCTTAGGAGCATAATGCCTATATGGGTTCAGACCAAAGCCCAGTGTAGAGTTCAAGTGATCTGTCCCACTGCCAAAAGCAATTGTCCAGGAGATGGCATGTATGCAGTACTATTTCTGTAAATGCTCTCTTCCCAACCCAGCTTTGTGGCTCATTGACTTTTCAAGCCAGCAGCAGTGATACCAGTGTCTTTCTTTAGATGTTATACTGCCAGCTAAAGATTCCAGGTAAGGAGGGCCTCCTGCAGGAATTTACATCACTAGAATCATAGAATCATAAGGGTTGGAAAAGACCTCCAAGATCATCTGGTCCAACCATCACCCTACTGCCAATGTCACCCACTAAACCATGTCCCTCAGCACCACGTCCAACCTTTCCTTAACGCTCCCAAGGACACTGACTCCACCCCTTCCCTGGGCAACCTGTTCCAATGCCTGACTGCTCTTTCTGAGAAGAAATGTCTCCTAATTTCAAACCTAAACCTCCCCTGGCACAACTTGAGGCCATTCCCTCTAGTCTGGCTGATTATCTGTGAGAAGAGGCCGACCCCCAGCTCCCCACACCTCCCTTTCAGGCAGTTGCAGCGAGCAATAAGGTCTCCCCTGAGCCTTCTCTTCTCCAGACTAAACAAGCCCAGTTCCCTCAGCCGCTCCTCACAGGACTTGTGTTCCAGGCCCTTCACCAGCTTCCTAGCCCTTCTCTGGACATGCTCCAGGGCCTCGATGTCCTTCTTGTACTGAGGGGCCCAAAACTGAACACAATACTCAAGGTGCGGCCTCACCAGAGCAGAATATAAGGGGAACGATCACCTCCCTGGTCCTGCTGGTTACACTATGCCTGATACAAGCTAGTGCAAGAGATGAGTTAACTAATGAACACTTAATATTTTACAGTGATGCAGACAACTGCAGTTTATTTCCTGAGGAAATCATACAATGACTAATAAATATACACACTGAATGCTTTTACCTATGGGGAGAAATATTTTTCCAGGATCTGGGAGTAGTATGGAATTGCTACCAGAACTCTCAAACCCATGAGAAGATATTATATGTTACTTTTCTATTAGGAGCTCTGTGTCAGTGCTGGTGCTGGTGACTTCCTGGTAAACCAGACCTGTATGAAACTGCTTTCCTGTTACTTTATGTCCTCCCTATAATCCTTTCATTCCAAATAAATATGATTTTTCTTTATGGAAGGTGGTTAACCTTTTGCTGAACTAAAAATCAGACATGCAGTTAATTACCAGAATCTGCAATCTAAACATTTTATATAGAGAAAATTGAAGCACAAAGAAATGAGTTTGGCCAAAACAGAAAATCTAATCAGACTTTGGCAGAGTTCAAAACAACATTAAATCTCTTATTGTAATTGCAAAACGTATTCCAGCAAAAACTGATCATCAAACAGCAAAAGGAAATAGAAAAGGTATTAAGAAGTATATATACAGTACAGCGCTTGGGATGCTGTATTTTAAGACATCATCAAGCCATTAACACACCTCACAAAAAAAAATTGGCAGTCTATTAAGTCAAATATATGGCAGATATAGAAAAAACAACTCAGTCGCTTTGGAAAGGGGGACATGAACTTATCTGAGAAATGTGCACAGTATGTATTATATGAATAATAAAAGTGCTGCTATCATAGAGTGCATTGCTAAACACTGTGCATGAAGGAACTCCTGTCCTCCCAAACATCAGAAAGATGATCAGAAACATTCTCCTCTGCACTTCCATCATTTCTTTTTGGGTATTGACTACCTCATCAAGACCAATAAAATGATGACCAGACTCCATGCCAGTTGCGTTTATATGAGCATGTTTTGGCATCAAGCTGATTGTACCCCAAAAGATCAGGCAGATGCCTGGTTAATCATTCTCAATTTACAAGAGCAAACATTTATGTGCATATCCAACCTAGGCACTCAGTTTGGTTAAGCCTCTGCCAGCACACAGAACTGATTTGGATATAGATCACCCAGACATCATAATGCTGTTTCTTCACTTGGAGACACTGCACTTTTACCAAGAAAACACTGAAATTCTCTCAGATATTGTCACAAATGTAGCGTGACCCACTTGCCACTGTGTCCAGACAGCCTGCTTGCAAGCTGAGAATGTATGCAGAAATGGTACTCTAAAGGCCCAAAGAAAACTTCAAAATTTACTGGGGAAAGACCTTCGACATTTAAAATGTTCATAACTTACATCAGCATTACCTACTTTTACTGGGCTTTGGTTCTGCAAACTATTCAGGGTGAAATACACACTCTTTTAGGAGACTCTCCAGTGCTTTAGCCCTGTTTCTCTCGCAAAAAATGAATCCCCAAAATATATTCAGAATTGTACTGCCAGGCACAGTGATTCTTAACTTACATTGCCACTGCTCAGACTCCTCCCTTGCTTGAATTATCCAGCAGCGTCTTTCTCCATTCATGGCATCAGCACCAGTGAAGCCTCCTCAGTCTCACACCTATGGGGAGATGAAGGAGTTAGCCAAACTCGCAAGACTGGAGGAACATACTCTCCAGAGTCCATATCTCTACAGGAGCTGTTCACTGAAACCAATTTAAAATTCTCTTTAATTGATTCAGCATTGTGCCCTTTACAGAGCAGTGAGCTAGGAACAATGCCAGCTGTTGATTAACTGTCAGTTCAACCTGCTCTCCCCATTCACCCATGCAAAGGTACCCACCTGCAACTAACAGCCCCATACAGAAAAAGAAAGGAAAAAAAGCCCTTCTGAAGCTATGAAAATGTATGAGAGAAAATCTGTCTCTCTGAAGAATGTCCATGTCAGACAGTACTCACTAGATCTGCCAACAGAAACAATTTTGTACCAGGCTACAGGGACAGCTGTGAACAAATTGGTGACTGACTATAGTAAAGTTGTGGACTTTTTGGCACTCCTAGGACAAACAGTAAATAGTACTTTGTGACTCTGGAAGCAGCTTTTTTCTTGGAATCTTTTGTTAGCGTGTGGGATTTTACAGATAAATAAATGCAGACAACAGTTTAATTGCCTTTACACTATCGATTTCCAGAGAGGTTAAGGTAAGTACGAGTGCCATTGCAGTCAAAAGACATTGAGAAGTGGCCCATAAAACATCTAAGATACTTGGATCAAAAATCTCTATTCTTAGTTGTGTTTTGTTTTTTAAATGAAGTTTGTTTTTAACACACTTTTGGAGACATTAAGTTAATTCTCTTGAAAAACAAATACATACCATTAAAAACAATCAAAAAAATACACATCTGTTTCTCTTCAGATAGGCCAAACAAAAGGTTTGAGAGCCTATCTACCCCACAGCCCTAGCTCAGAGGTCAATCTTTTTTTCCAGTCGTGCCATTGAAGCCCTCTAGATGTTGAAGATGGTCCTTCCCCCATTTCATCCTCTCAAAGATTTCCCCAATACAGAATATGACACAGGACCCACAGGGAACATACACCTTTCTGAAGTGGCAGCTGGAGCCAGGCAGCTCATATTCATTCAAGTGGTGACCAACCAGATCCTTTTCCTCTGCACAGCACTCGAGCCACTCTCCCCCAGGCCTGTAGTCCTGTAGAGGGTTGTTGTGGCCAAAGCGCAGGACCCAACATTTAGCCATGTTGAACCTCATCTCATTGGCCTC
Source organism: Anser anser (assembly GCF_964211835.1). Lineage (NCBI taxonomy): Eukaryota > Metazoa > Chordata > Aves > Anseriformes > Anatidae > Anser > Anser anser. The sequence continues at coordinate 14,536,809 of NC_139736.1, forward strand.
TGCACATTGACCCATCCTGTCCAGGTCCCTCTGCAGGGCCTTCCTACCCTCCTGCAGATGGACACTTCCCCCCAACTTGGTGTCATCTGCAAACTTACTGAGGGTACACTCAATTCCCTCATCCAAATCATCAAAGATATTAAAGAGGATGGGCCCCAACACTGACCCCTGGGGAACACCACTGGTGACCAGTCACCAGCTGGATTTCACTCCATTCACCACCACTCTCTGGGCCTGGCCCTCCAGCCAGTTTTTAACCCAGCAAAGAGGGTACCTATCCAAGCCATGGGCTACCGGCTTCTCCAGGAGAATTCTATGGGAGACCGTGTCAAAGGCCTTGTTAAAGTCTAAGTAGACTACATCAGCAGCCTTTCCCTCATATACTGGGTGGGTTACCGGGTTGTAGAAGGAGATGAGGTTGGTCAGGCAGGACTTGGCTTTCATGAACCCATGCTGACTGGGCCTGATCCCCCGGTTGTCCCGCATATGCTGTGTGATTACATTCAAGATGACCTGTTCCATCACCTTTCCTGGCACCAAGGTCAGGCTGACAAGGCCTGTAGTTCCCTGGTTCCTCCTTACGACCCTTCCTATAGATGGGCATCACATTAGCAAGTCTCCAGTCATCCGGGACCTCTCTAGATGACCATGACCACTGATAGTTGACGGAAAGCAGCCCCAACAATCACATCTGCCAACTCCCTCAGCACGCTTGGGTGGATCCCATCTGGCCCCATGGACTTGTGACAGTCCACGTGGAGCAGCAGGTCTCTAATTGTCTCCACTTGTTTATTCTGCTCCCTGTCCCAGACTTCCAGGTTGGGAGGCTGAGTACCCCACGGATAAGTGGTCTGGCTAGCAAAGGCAGCATTATTTATTTATTTCACAGAACATCACAAAAACACAATAATCCTCCTGCCAGTCACTCAGACTTTGAAATTTACATCTATAGGATCTATTATATCAATGTGGACCATAAAACAAACAAACAAACAACATCAAAAAGAGAACATTAAATACTAAGCACCGACATTCCTCTGAGATGTATCAAGGTAGAAGAAAAACTATGATGGTTATTATAGTTGAGAGCCTCATGCAGTTCTGAGCTTTCCTAGTGAAATTCAAACCTGCAATAAATATACCTCTTTCTTTACAAGGTGTCAAATTTTCTTGCACTATTTTTAAGACATTTGTAGTATGAACAACAACAAAGGAATAAAAGTACATAAATAGATATATTCTATTCACAGCATACTAGAAATCCTCAATTGCTTAATGATACTATTGGCAGATATAAGCCATGAAATACTGCTTAGCTATTTCTTTCCCAAGTTTTATAATAATTCAGCTCAAATAGTATTCTTGCAGTTTAGTCCTGCTGTAAACTTAAAAAAAAAAAAACACAACCAAACAAGAAAAAAAAAAAACAGAAAATCAAGTTGGTGACTTGATTGAAGAAAAAAAAAAGAGATACACAGAGACGCACACAAGAAGAAACAAACCAAAAAACAGAATTTGGCATTTATCTATTTATATTAGAAATGGTCCTTCTAGATTTCACTAGTGGTGGGTTGGGCACTTGGTTTTGCAAAGGCTTGGTCCAAATACGGGCAGTATCTGTCCCTCTGTTGTGGACCTGATGCTGTCAGCAATTTGTGAGGGCAGCAGAACTGAAGCAATGTCCTCCCTTTGGGACCAACTTACCAAGGAGTCCCGTTATATTAATAATATGATTGCTAATGGCACGCTGGGCATTCAGCCACTTTTCTTTGCAGACACAGCTGACGACTGATCATTGGAAGGAAGGATGTAAGCTCCTGTGCCATCTTCCCTCTTGTGAATTGTCCTGGCGACCATTGCAAAACTTACATCTACAGCCTGATCCTGGGACAGGTCTGAAAATCATCTCTTGACAAGCAGTGATGGAAGATTTCATGACAAACTCTTCCCATCCTTCTGAGAAGGATGGCTCCAAAATATTATATCATGTCATGTCACAGCACTGAGAGCCTTCAGACTCTGTGGATTCTTAATATTTACAAAATGCAGACAAGTGGAGAAGACTGACTATCCCAAAATATTTCTTTACAGACCAATAACTGGTCAGGCTGGCAACAACCTATGATTGTCACCATCTGACAGCTGTTTGCTGGCTTGCAGAAAGTAACGTGGCCTGTTCTCAGTGTGCAATAGGCCAGGTGTCCACATGGTTAACAATCTCCGTGGCCCAGCTGTTACTAAGAGAAGCCACATATGTCCACAGACCAGCTGGGGAGTGAAGAGCACGCAACCAGCCAGAGGACGGTGTGTGGAATCACTCCAGCTGTGCATGGTGGGAGCAGGACAAATCCATCTCCAGGGCTTCCCCTCCTGACCTCTGCATTGCTGCACAAGCCATTTGAAAAGTGACAAAGACAATACTCTTCTTTAAAATGTTATAATACAAGATTTGAATCTTGCCGTGGGTTGAATAAAGGCTGTGAAATCTTCACCTTCATGAGTCTTGTGCTATCTAGTGCAATTTAGCATATTCTTCTCTCCATTGAGCTATCAATGACATCTTATGCAACTATCCTATAAAATAGGATAGCAGAATCTGCAGTTTTGAACATAAAGCAAATACATGGTTTTCTTTGGAAAAGCTTAATCATTTTTCTCTGTCTAGTTCTATGGGCTTTTCTGATTTTGCTCCCCTCAGCAAGTTTGCAGTGGAGGGGGGCACTAAACTGCATGACCTTACAGAATTAGCTACTGCACAATTTCAAATGTAAACTCTGTTCTCTCTGCAGAGCGATCAAAGACACTTTCTTTTTCATCAAAACTGAACATGTTAACTAAACCACCATGACAAATTCTGTACTATTGCAGTCAAATCTAAATGGTTGTTCAGTGATGCACAACCACCTCTTGATATCTTCTTTTAAATTCTAGCCTGTTTTGTCTCTCTAACCACAACCAGTTACAATTATATTTTTCATTCCTTCCACACCCCTTCCAACCACCTGTGGTCAAAGCCTGTTTCTCATCTGGTCAGTTCATACTCAGTACCTGCCGATGTGGAGATGACCTGAAGTAAATGGATAACACAACCCATCTGCTACCTGATTCTCCTCCTGAACAAGCTCTAGGAGGGGTTCTAAGAGCTTAGGTATGTTGGCAGTTGGGAGCTGCCTTTGGAAGCATATAGAAATAAAACATAAGTGAGAATCATTTTATGGTCTAATTTTAGGCATGACTGGCCTAGATTTTCTGACTCAGCACTTCAGTTGGCTTTAGCTTAGTTAGAATACCTCAGCACTTCTCAGTCAGGAACAAATTTACTAATGTAACAGAAACAAGTCCATAATTTAGCCCAGCAGTGCTCTTTGACAGAACTCTGACATTGGATTAACCAAATTGAACTGATGTAGAGAAAAGGCAGAAAAATGGCAAAGGTGACTCTAGCATAGCATCTGTCCACCCTGTGGATTAAGTGAGCCACTCTGGGCAAAATGAGAACTACCTTTAATTACCTTTAACCCAGACAAAGTCATTTTTTGAAGTGCCCTTCTGATTCCAGTTGTAACCTATTAAGATCCTTCCAGTGTTTCAAGTGCCCAAGAAAATGATGTTTGGTATGTGTTTTACTAAATGTTCAACCTCTTTCTTTTCTTACGGCTATATATATATTTATTATCAATATCTATACACACTGTTTTTCCAGCAATTTACATATGTAATTTGACATTTCCCAGTTTACAGAGAAACTTGAACAAAAAAGGACTATGACAATATTAGGTGATGCTGGATAGTATTACTCAGCTTTGCAATTATCTTTTATCTCTATCCACCTGCACAGCCATACTTTCATTCGAAAACAATTAAATAATTAAAAAAACAGTCACTCCCACTCCTGCTACAGATAATGTGGGCCAACAGATCACTCAGACTTTACTTATTCCTCCACAGAGATGCTAACAGCAGTACTAACTTCCCTAGGGTACTCATCTCAGAGTAGGAGAATCACCGCTACGTGAAGCAGCGACACTCTGAGATGCTCTTCCACCTCAAGTTCAGTTTCCTCAAGAGCTGAAGTCACAACACATTGTAGATATAGCTCCTGCCTAACTATTATATTCACTTCTCTGCATACACTCACACTAAAACCAAGAGCTATGTTTTCTCATTGTGACTGCTCAAGGAATGGAAATGGCTGTCCAATCCCTTTTTCTTTTTATGCAGTCCTGGGACACTGTTCTTATAAGAACTTTTGTTCTCTTCCATAGCACAGTGGAAGGAAAACAAAACAAAAAGGACAAACAGGTGAGCTCTGATCACTCGTTGACTACCATGTCTCAGGGCAGAACCGCATTCAACCCCCTCAGCACAAATTTAGGTTTCCAATATTTCATTATTTGATTGCCATTACAATTGTTCTCCCTGAAGGATAAGAAGCAAAGAAAGAAATCCTGAAAAACAAAAATGAAACCATTGCCCTCCCCAACCACATGAAAACAAATACAGCTTCAACAGTCCATCTTTCGATACAGTTCTATTCAGTAGTAAGATGAAGTTAAACAGAAGTATTTGGCCAAGGCTGTGACACATGTCAACTGCAAGCAGTAGTATGCTGGCATAAACCTAATTTATAGCTTTTCCAGAGCATTTTCCATCTCTGATCATGCTTCTCTCACAATATTTGAATATATTAAAAAAAAAAAAAGAGCCCTCTAACACATATTCCCTAATGCACATTTGCAAGCAAAGCATCTATGTTTGTCTCAAATCCAGCATGACTCACATTACAGAGCAAAAAGAGTAAGATGATTAAACAGACTGACTCACCCAGCTTGTTTTTACACATCAATAAATAACCTCAACACAGCAGAAATAGAGATGTGGTTTTTCATTTAGAGTTAATTCAAACACTGGCTCTTCTTCAGACCTTCCACACTATGTAAAATAGATCTGGGTGAATAATTCATTATGAATTATTCATTCAATTAATTTAATTTCTTCTGCTCACTAATTAACTATCTTGACTTTTTTGAATGTTTTCATTATCTGAAAATTATTTACTCAACAGTTTCTATGAATAACTCCTTGCCTCTAGATTGTTCACAAGCAGATTACTTCAAGAAATCAAAATTGTAAATTCAAGCTGTGCTGAATAGTTTTAATTAGACACACAAGTCACATGGCATTTCTCTGTTTCCTTATTGGATATATTTAAAAACAAGAACAACAAAAACACATCTTCTGCAAACAAACTTATTCCAAGACTGAAATGTATTTGCCAGGAAAACTCTTGGAAATATTAAATATTAATTTTATAGCGTAGAATGAATTTGTCCTTCTTTGGGGAAAAATGTAAACTAAACATGTTAGATTTGAAAGGTAAAACAACTTGTTTGTGTCTATTCTTTAACTGCTTCTGCTTCCCTCAGACACCTCAGTGCTGTTCTAGGCTCAAACTACCACCAGAGCTTCGTACCCCCGATCTAGATAAGGGAATAACAACAATGCCACCAGTAGGCATAAAGTCAAGAGTGTGTCTGAGGGCACAGAGTGTCCTCTTCAGCATCTATCCAAGGGGAAGGTCATCCGGCCAGGTGTAGCAGGCCACAGGGAGCCTCTTGTAAAGGTTATGCTTTCTAATCACAAACTAGCAGCCAGAGAGAGAGGAAATGTAGGTATTTACACGGATAAACAAAAAGACCAGGTAGAGCAAGTTCTGTCTTTGATTTGCGTATCATACCTCCACACTGGGTTTCGTCTTTCCTTACAGCAGCACCCAGGCAGGTCACTCAGCTGTCAGTGCCTCAATTCCCCAGCTACAGGCACAGGGACAGAAACATGGTGTTACCTCACTTGGTTGATGTGATGGTAACAAGCACCAAAGGGAATGACAGAATCGGAGGCAGCTACAACAAGCAACCCGAATATAACCAATAGCAATGAACCTGTATATACCTATATACTTAGACAAGGTATATATATAAAGACTTCCAGCTTTCTAATAACTGAGTCTAAGAATGATAATAACAAAAAACTAAAATCCAAAAATCCCCAAACCCTACCTTAGACCTATTTTTCTTCTTCCTACAGCTGTTATTACTTGTAAGTGGGAAATGTTCACTTCCACTCCCTCTAGGGTGAGAAGAAGGGGAGAAATTAAGATGACAAATAATAGTCTATCAGTGTGTAGAATATTTCAAGGAGAAACATAAAGCTACCAATAACAACCTACTGTTTCTCAGGGGAGAAAGCAACAGTCCATCTTATATGGGATGAGAAGAGCAAAAAACAGGTGTGATTGCTTTAATCATTATTTGCTAGAGCCTGAAGGAACTGAGCTGCTGCCATCAGTTAAAGTTAGTTGGCATTTCTCTTGCCAATTTACAGCCAAGAGTTATATCTGCTTCCTACCCACCTGGGATGGAGGAATTGTGGTATGGACATCTCATGAAATGTGAACACAGACTTAACTAAGCTCACGTTATATTTTTTAAATTGAAGTGATGGTAACTGAGTATGTATTTTCATAAGAAATATGCCAGCTCTGGATGTATTCGCCTACAAGAACAAATCGTTAACTCACTTCTCTGCAGGTGATAATTATTTGGATTTAGATCCCAAAGTGCCCATTTGACCTTGTCCTTCAAGTGTCCGCAGTGGACAACTGTGTGGCTACATGAAACAGGTGGCTATATGAGGGCTTTGCAAACCAAAACTCTGAAGGTACATTACAAATTTAAAACATTTTTCAGACAGTGCATGTTACATAGATAAAACATGACTTTTGTTAAAATCATTCTTACATCTATCTTTCATCTAAAATAATGTTTTCAACCAATTTAATTAGTATCCTACAGTATTTTCATTCACATATAACATTTCTATAATACCACATGGACCCATATGGATTAAAATCCTGGGAGACTTGCTTAAATATTTAGAACTGAATTTGAATTCTGCTCACAAAAACAATCTTAACTCATTTCTTGACTACTGGAATTCCATTTACTAAGACTCTAGCATAAATGTTACAGCAAACAGATGAAACTCTTGGTGACAATACATGTAATGAAGAGACCCCATTCTTTACAGAGAAGGCTAATTAATCATTAGGTGAGTGCTAGTAAATTTTCTGAATCACCAAGTTTCTGACAGACACGCTGTTAAGCCAACAAAATGCCCGCAGATGTTACTTGCCCATCAGAGGGGAACATATTCTCTTGAGGACTCTGAGCATCTTGTCACAGTTTATTTATTTATTTTTGAATGAAATGAAAAATTAGCAAACCCATGTAATGATTAATGTATATGTGCAAGTAAATAATAATAGCATGAAGTCTATTAATAATTAAAACTAGTGCTGGATTTTAAGATACTGAAGTAGAAATGTAAATTGTTTTCCAGTGGCTCTGAAATGCTACAGTTAATAGATCTACTGCACTGCCTCCCTAATAGCATAACCATAACTTAATTCAGAGAAAACAAACCCAAATTCACAGCAGGACTCTCTTCTACTTTACTTTCTCCCTATGCCTTTTGGTACTTTACTAGGGCAGTCTCCACACAAAACTTCCATCACTATGTTCAGTAACATGCACCGTTCTCTGCCACACGATATAAAATCTAGAGCGTTGGGACAGCTGTGCATCTGCTGAAAAACACCCAACCTGCTCTGTGCATGGTGGGAACTGGAGGACACGTCACACCATGGTTCCTCAGAGCAGGGTTCACCACTGCCCATGGACAGCCAGGGCTTGCTGCCCAGATCCAAATAATCCACAAACCCAAAGATAAAATTAGATCAAACTAAACAGCCTTTGCAGTACATCAGAAACTTTGATCCTGCCTGAGAAGGTTACATGTTACGATGATGTACTTAGTACTCAATAACAGCTTAGATCTGCAATTTAGTTTAAATTCTCATTTTCCGTCACAGATTTTATAAGGATGGTCTCAGAAAAACAATAATGAGCATTTTTAAAGTACTTCCTTAATTGCATGGATGTTTTTCAGGTTTCTAGGCCTCTGCAGAAGAGCCAAGCCTAAAACCTACCTCCCTCCCTTAATTAAACGTTTTTCTTTCAACAATCTTCAAACCTTTTTTTTTTCCCCCTTTTTTTTTCCTCCCTGCCATTATAAAATATATTAGGTGCTGGCATATATGGAAACTACTGTTTTTTTATTACTCCTCCTACCCTCCACAGATATTAATTACATTACAGTTCATTAGCTGAGCTCATTAAGACCATGGTACAGGTAGGAAATAGGTAATTGGCTAGGTACAATTATTACATTAATTTAATTATCTATTTTGTGCTTTTATCAAAAAGGTGACCTCTGTGGATATTGGAATAGGTTTCCCTCCCTTGCTGCTTGCTGGGTTGCAGGCAGCCATGATCTGTGATCGTCTGAGAGAATAAAAAGCCACATTAGAATTGCTTTTGGTGTGGTTCAGCTTGAGGGGAAGAGGCAGCTGTATCCAGATATAGCAGACTTACAGAATTTTGGTTTTTATATGACTCTGTTCCTCCTCACTTATTTGAATGCCACTGATGTTTTATTGTTGTGTGCCAGGCAAAACACAAGCCTGGATCTGGGGCCTGCAGGAGCATACTGCCTCAGCTGAGCCTGGTGCTCAAGGCCTGGTGCTCGAGACGGGCCAAATCCCTGAAGGTACGATGACCATAAAGCCAGAGCAGTAGCGTTAAAAAGCATGGAAGAATTCAGAAAATATACACAGATCTGTGTAAATGTCACGAAGCTAGTTGCTGCCAACACTGGAGGCCCTGGTTGCCCCTCCTGCTCCACTCTGGGATGGAGACTCTAGCAGAGAAGGCAGCACAGACCCCCATGGCCTGGCACAGTGGCCATGCCACCAGGCCTTTTGCTCCTGGCGTCACTGATGAATGCCTGCACAGGGCTCAGCACAGGCTGCCCCAAAAGACTGCTAGAGAGCTTTTATTTTAGTATTACTTTAATGGGACAACTACAATGATTTGGTTCTGTGAATATCACAAAAATGAATACCACTGATGGGAAGCAGCTCTAGGGATGCTTTCAATTAAAACAGCAGTTGGTGGAGGTGTCAAGGCACAGTCCGATTCCTAAATAACTGAATGTGACATCTCCCTCTGACCAAGCTGGAGCTGAACAAAGCCCAAAATAGAAAAGGACGAGCCAAGCACTGGGTGAGTTCAAAATAGCATTAAGAGGTTTACTTGTCACCTTCATAGGAAAATGTTTTTGTGTGGTCTACAGAACAGTTTCTGTTTGCCAAAGAATTTTATCTAAACACAGTGCAGTGATTTACATTGTGTTTATATAAAAACGAGAGCTAGATTTTAAGTGAGAAAAAATATTTATTTCAATTTCATCTTTGTCTCGATTTTGAAGCTCTCTTTTCAAAAATAAAATATCTGTGACTGTTCTGAAGCTTAACATTTTAGCTGGCATTACAGGCACTCACCCTAAATCTCACACTGCTAAAATACATGTTTACGTACTCGCTTCAAGATTACGTAACTTCCCAGAGTTGGTAAACAGCACAAATAATACCTGTCTGTGCCATCACATAGGGATGTAGCTGGGATTATAAATTACCTCTAGACAAGTAAGAGGCACAAAACACAAGCTTGTCAAGTCAACTGGAGCAAATTGGTATTGTGCTGGAACAAACTGGAGAACTAATAAGTAATACAGATGAAATCATGGACAGCTGAAGCAGATCCATAGTTTATCTTCCAGAGTCAGTTAATATCAATGTCAGTGGAATTTGCACAAGCAACAAACCCTCAGCCTCAGCTCTGTGATGGCTGACATTTCCCTTCTTTAAAATTGGCAGCGTGAGCTATGGAACCTAAATTTAACCTCTGGAGAATATGCCACATGACATCTGTGTGCTTTACATGTTCAGCTTAAGATTCTGAAAGCTAATTTATCCAGGCACCACCTCAATAAGTGACTCACCTAGCAACTACTGAACTTCTGTCACTTGTTGGCTTCTGTTGGCAGAGCCTTTCTCTTGGGAGCTCATTCTTTAATAATGACCATCCTAGACCCCTGAGGCTGACACTAATGAGCATTTGAAAATGCCAAAAAATCTAATGGTGTTCACTGATTTTTGAAGAAACAACACCTATTAGAAGTGGCTGTTATACCAATAGATTTTTTTGCAACAAATTATGCTGAGCTGTTTTATTAGATTCATATTGAATTCTCACATCCACAATACAACCATTTAAACTGACACTTGAAATACTGAAAGCCAAATTAAACATTTCTTAGAAAGTGCTACTTAGAAAAAACGCTAAACAGAAAATATTAACTCAAGGCTTATTCACTGGAAGGCTGATTAAGGTACACTAGCATTTCTCATACTTGTTAAATGTCCAGGTAGTCTGCCTATGGTGCATCATTAGCATTGCTACAAATTTAACTGGACATGTCAGTCCAAACATAATGAATCTTTGACTTACACTCTTGTGTTATTGATCATTCAGTTAAACGTCTCTATTTTGACATTACTATCACTCAAGCCACAAGCAAAGTATAAATATAATTAATACTTTCATGTTTATTTTTCCATGTACACTTTATCTTTCCCAAATATTAGGGCAAAGCTGCTCATAAAACCTACAGATGAATCAACAGCATTGCTATTGCTGTTTTTTTAATTTGAAAATTAATACAACTTTCCACACAACTTGCCTGTAAGTATTAAAATCAGTTTGAAGTGCAATGCCTGCTTTCTCTCTCACTCATCCTGATACAAAACTAGAAATAACTTCAAGTTACTTCAAATTTGAGTGGTCATACCTGAAAACAACATGATCATCTCTAAACTGGCATAGTTGAAAATAATAGGGAAAAGTACAGTAAAAACAAACAAACAAAAACAAAAAGTAAAGTCCAGTGGCATCTCCTTCCCCTCCACAAGTTCCCCTGAATTCAGCTGTAAGGAAAAGAGAAGTGGCTTTTCCTCCAGAAATTACCCAGAATCTGTCCTCACACTGACAGAAAACAGCAATGCTCTTAACCCACAAAAGGGGCTCTGCACTTTTTGTCCTACGTCCATCTCCATAGAGTTTCTGGTACCTATGCAGATAATTGCCCAAGCATATTTTTACTGAACATCCCCCTCAACGAAAGTAGTTTTCTTTCTTTCTACCTGTGTGCTCCTTGTTCCATGTATGTCATCAAGCTAATACAGAATAACTCCATAACTGCAAAATTAATAGTATTAAGAAAATGAACTCACAACGCACTCATCTGTTAGTCAAAGGGCCTGACTTCATGGAGACTCTCCTAGCCATCCTTCACTCTAAGCTCTCCGTGCTTTTCTCTCTATCCTTCCATTGCTTTTTCTTAGACTTCAACGCAGTATGGGTATGACAGTGAGACAACAACACAAGACTGCAAGGTATTTACATGAGTTTGAAGAGGAGACTATAAGAACCAAATAAAAACAGGTATTTCCACCACTTCATAGATATTCTTAACATTTACCCCTAAAGAAATAAACAGTATTGTGCCCAAGCATATTTGCAACAAATCATATGTTCTGTAAACATCACAAGGCCAGGAGGAGATGAGTTTGAGAGATTATCCTGATTCTTTACTTATACGCCCCCATTTGTGGAAACACTCAGCTATATCCTCCCTTTATATTAGAGCAAAATTAATTAAATAGGCTATCATTTAGAATAAAAGGGGAGAAATAACAGATGACATAAAGCCACACTTAATGAGGAAATGTTACTCGAGAATAAACACATAGATGGATAAAAAAGGAGTAATTTAACAGGTTTAAAACTGTGCCTTTCATATATCAACAGTTATTTCAATAAACTGGTGTGTTTGTGGGGAATCCAGCTCTCCTGAAGGCTAGGTAAGAGCTTAAATTACTCCATCTATTTACGGTTATTGAATAGCAAACTGCTAAAGGAAACTATATCAGGTAATATAGCTTAGATAAACATTGATAGCATCTTGTAACCAACCTGGGAGGAATTCTTGCCACTACTTAAACATTCAGGTAACTTTGCACTGAAGCTTTTCACATGCATTATCAAAACATTATATAAATGCCTTCTGGGTCAGAATCCTAGGTTGCCCTCTCTGTAAAATAGGAGCTTTTTTTTTTTTACTATATGTTGGCAAAGAATATATATATACATATATATCCTTATTCCCCTCTGTAGATTGTAGACACCAGATAAAGCATAAAACTCTACATACCCAAATTAGTTTGTTCTATTTGCACACACCCAAACACACATGCTCATGTCCTACCTGCTATTCCAGTAAGTGAATGATGATGTGGTACTGGAAACTAGGAGAAAAAAAATAATTCAGATCAAATAAAAAATATAGCTAGACAGAACAGCCTTCATTCCAAATTATTAGCTCCAGAAAACATTTCCATCTAACCCACCAGAATAACTATTAGAAAAGAAGCGCTGTTTACAGTTTCTAGACTTTAGTGTGCAATTGCTGGCAGATCCTAAAGACAGAGCATGCTAAATGTCCCAGGGTTTCAAGCAACCATTTTTTCATTCTGTATTTTGTTGCTGAGAGTTGTTTTTCTACTTATTTCCTCTTTCATTTATTCAACAAAAATAAACACAAAGCAGAGTCTGAATTGCACATGATTAAAATGAATCTCTTCAAATTCTGCAGACCCCAAACCCTCCTGGTACCACTTTATTTTTAAGGGATGCCCAGCAATGACTTACTGTGAGATGAATAATGCATTTATATCACATACTAGTTGTAGCAAAACTAATCTATAAATGTTTAATAAATATTCTGTAATGCTTTTGGTGAGCATGCTATAAATAAGTAACAATAGATTTGCAATGAAATATTTATATGCATTTTGGTTATTGTTATGCTCTAAGTGTTCAAGGAGCCATTACTAACAAAGTAAATGGAGTTATCAAGGTTATAGATATCTTCTGTAAGCCATTTATAATGAAATGTGTAACACAAAGTAAATGCATTTGTAGAGGTTGTTGACAAAGTGTAAGTGTCTAGCAAACCATTCATACTAAACTCCATGCAGATACAAATGATACGTAGACAGTTGATAAGTCAGCTATAGTGAGACTTTTCTCTGCTAGAAATATATTTTAAGATCTTTGTGTGTATGCCTGTGTCCTAACTGTAGCATACTTACAAATATGCTGTTACATCTTGAGAAATCTCACAAGACATACTATTAAGACTGCACCTTAGCTATCACATCCCAGAGAACTTGAAGGCTCAAGGGCATGGATAAGGTCAAGAGAGCAACAGGGGTCAAAAAGCAGCTTGAGGTTTCTTCCCCACAGCAGGATGCTAAATACCCGCTGCTTTGAGGCATGGCTGTGGATGATACATAGCAAAGCCATCACTTACTAACAGGTCTTAGGAGCACTGGCCTAATGTTTTTTAGCTAATGATATCTCATTTATAGTGACAGCAGGTTATGCAGCCACTTAATACCATCAGGGAAATACCCAGACAATACTCAATAATATAGCAAATATAATTTTTCCATTAATGAAAAATTCCATTATTAAATTTCTTAATGCTAAACTACACATATTCATCCTGGTATCAAAAATGGCCCTTATAACAGGTTCTGACCTGGGCACGATTAATTTGTCCTCTTGACCTTTGCAAACTCAGAGTATACCTGGTACCACTTTATTTAAAACAATACCCATGAATGATTCATAGGGATATCAATAATGTATTTGTGTCACACACTGTTATCGTACTCTTATACTTCAGTAATCTTGTTTGCAGTGGGGAGCATGTCTGGTTGCTGTTTGCTCACACAGCTGTCGCGAGGGCTGCTGCTTCCTACTCCAGCCAGCCTCAGCACTTCCACAGCAAGTGGAAAGTCCGTGCAAAGCTCCCCGGCCTCGCCAGCAACCAGATATTCACAGCTTTTACTGACACACGAAGACTCAAATGCTCTGGACAGCAGCATTGTTTTCAGGATAGAAAACTATAGTGCTTTGCTTCACTTAGTGAAAAGAGCACTATGAATAGTTGTAAAGGTTTAAAACCAGTTTTAAATAATACTTTTAAAGGTGGAAGGCCTTAATTTCCTCTTACACAGCCACTCACCCAGGGCTTAACAACAGGGGATTTGGCTTGAAAAACTGCAGCAATATCATACCAACAAGTTGAATGCAGGAAAAAGTAATGCTCATTTCTGTATTTCAGTTAATCTTCCAAAATACAGGACTATCGTAGTCTACTGGAACACATATATAGCCAAAACAGAACTCAAAAATAAACAAGGACTTTCTTTCAGTCCCTCACAAAGATTATAAAGTGGGTGCCATGGAAGAGAACATCAACGTGAGACAGATTAGACAAACTGTATGCTTAAAATATGGGATTATAACAACATTATACTTCTAAGGAAATGCACGTATTTTTTTAATTCACTGTAACTTTCATTGTCATTAGGAGCTACTGTATAACAACTGTAATGCAAATTCCATGGCTATACTATTTTGTATGTATTTCTACAGTGCTGACTCACTCCGGGGTCAGCATCCGGTTTGCTGATTTCATGTGTATGCCAGGAATGTCAGGTGCATATGAGAATTGCCAGATTTTGCTCTTTATTTATCCCCTTTCATACTGCAAAACAAGTAAGACCTGAAACATGGAAGTAGCCTTCAGTCTGCCTTTAGCTACTTGCAAAGGTAAATTCTTATCTAACTTTTATCCATATCCTTAGTTTTACAGTAACGCTAAAGCATTAGAGGGAAATACGTTCTAATAATGATACATTAAGGAACAGTAAATTACAGAGGAAATACTACTGGAGTCCTTAGAACAGCCATATTAATACTAAATGACTCATTATTAATAAAGCATAATAAATATAAAAAGAATTACCAATAATTAGGCTATGATTTTATATTCTTAAACACTAGAGATTGTACTTTATTTCAAGTAAATTTAATAGATGTTGAAAGAGTCAGCCACTCTCCCGTGCAGAACTTCATGTCAAGTGAAGCACTCTGTTGAAAGAACAGGTAGCTAAGCACACGAGCCCTGCCATGCGTGCCTTACAGCGCATTAGTTCATTGGCTAACAGGGCAATATTGTTTTCATGGGGATTATGACATTAGGCTGAACACAAGCATAGATTCCAGAAGAGAGAAGTAGCAATAATATATTGCATAGCACCTTTTCTTTTGTGATCAAAAAGCAGAGTACTTAAATGAGAACCATTACTATGAGGCATGTCCCTGTGCTTCTGTACTTAACATCCACATGAGTGCAAGCAGCAGCTTTTTCTTTGGAGTTCATCATCCCATGCTTTCAGGTTTTAGACTTGTATAGCAAAGAAGGAGGATGTGGCCTTTTTCCAACAAAACTTACTTTTGATGAGACCAAATCAGATTTATTTTCTCATGTTTATTTTCCCTTTTCTCATTTCTTAAGCTCTAATGAAAGATCTCAGACGCAGCTTCTAAAAAACTGCTGTTGGTGATGCTCCTTCACCACAAATATGAAGTGAAAAGACATAATAATTAGGTAGTACATGAAGCAAAAAAGAAGATAGGGTTTTGCTACTTCTTAGCAGCTGAGGAATAGTGGCGTAAAGGAATCAAACACTTCAGTGAATAAGCATGAAAAAGGAGGCTTAATCTTACAATGATTATATTTCACGTGGCAGAATCTCACTGGAATATCTGAGGGACTTGGGCTGGTTAGATTTAAAATAGATAAGCAAACAAAATTCCTGTGATGGAACTAGGGGAGAGACCTAAAAGAAAATCTCTTTTGAGTTTTCTGTCCTCTCATTATAAAAGTAGAGTCCTTTGTACAAAGATGAATTTGCACAACCCATCATTAATAAAAGCTTTGGAAACCTAACACTTCATAATTTTACATTGTCACAGATTTAAACAACAACAAAACCCCTTGTACACAGAGACTGACAAACTGCAATCTCAGGAGCCACCACGTCTATGCAAATGCTGTCAATAGAGTTCTGAATAGCTCAGTCATTGCCAGAGACTCATACTGAAAACTGAAGTAGTTCTTACCAAGCTATTGCAGGCTGGAGGTTATTTTTCATTTCGATAACACTGGTTAAATATATAGCTATCTTGCTGAAATATCATTTGTCTTTCGCATTCTTTGAGGAAGCACACAATTCAGGGTTTTGCTTGCCAGTGTTACGGAGAGCAAAATTTCCCTGCTGCGGCCCGCTTCCTGCTGACTGTTCTCTTCCTGTCCCAGCAGAGTCCCCTTCTGAGCCCCAGCACGGCTCTCTCTGACCAGATTCATCTCACCAACTCTACGAAAGACTTACACATGCTTTTTGCACTGTTCCTGGTGATGGATACCCCTGAGAAGGAGAACAGGAGCAGGACAGCCCTGCAGGTCATAGTGACCTCAGTCCAACTCAGCTCCTTGTGTGAAGCAGACAGAAGCATCTGCAACCCAACTTAGTTCTAACAACTGCTTTTTGACAGAGCTCTCTGTGTACATCTCAAGGAGAGAGAAGAGTCTCACAGATGCAGCTGAGCTACATACTCTGCTCCTACCTGTCTTTCATAGAAAGAATAACCTCAGATGGGAACATAAACTGTAATCTGCAACCAGATGGAAATAAGACTGCTGCAGTGTTGCAGAACAAAAAGGAAACAATGAGAAATATTTAGAAAGAGGAACACGGATATATAATCACTTAATGAAAGTTTGTATTTTCACGTGACTATCTCATTGTCACAGTTATGCTCCAAATACTATCAAGAAGGTCTATACTTAGGGGAAACCAAGAAGTTCACTGTAAAGTGGACTAGCCTGTCAGACTGAGATTTCTCTTTCATAACCTCTTGGAATTCCAGTACAATGCAGTACAATGGATGGAAAAGATTGATATTGCTGTTTTCTTGTGTTACTGATCACGTCTTCAGTGTGAAATCACTCTTCCTTTCCTCTTGTTGGAAATTATGCAGTCAGAACTTATGCTCAGTTGCATTCAGTGCAATTGAAAAGGTACTTCCAATTTCTGAGGCTGTATATTCAATTAATGTAACATGTGAAAACATTTTCAAAATGCAAGTCGCTTAGAAAAAGACATTACAATGAAAGGAGGAATTTAAAATACACTTAAAATGCATTTTCTTTGGAAAGTATTTGATTCAAATTGTTAGAAGACAAAAACACATAAATGTCTCTTTTATGCCTTCCTTCTTAATCTTCAGCAAGCATTCCAGGACCATAAACTGGCATCGATGGAAGCTGCATCTCAGGAATGAACAGAATATATGGCCTTTAATGGAAGAAATTTCTACACTTAAAAGAGAAAGAGGGAGGGAGCAGTTCTATGCTCTACAGTCACTCAGCATAAAATTACTTATTATTCATAACTATCCTTAAATGCTTTATTGAAGCATAATGCAAAAAAGTACCTGTCCGTACTTAAAAAACAAAATTTCATCTATCTGTCCTACATTTGGGTTTGGGCTTCAACATCTATTAAACGAATCCATTATTTCCCCTTTTTGACATTGCTAGGTCAGTGCACCAGCCTTCCTTGGCAGCGACATGGCCAATGGCACACACGCACACAAGAGTCACACAATTTCAACTGCACTGTTTGCAAAACAAAGGCAAATATGGGGGTGCAAAGCAGTGCCAAAAGGAAGTCCGAGGTGCAGCAGAACTTGCTCATGGTATTCAGTGCCCTGGCACCCACGGATTGCATTTTTTTCCTTCCTTAAGGCTTGCGGGTAGCAATGGCCCCCCTTGAGCCTCAAAGCTTCATGCATAACTCCAATAAATTTCTTATTTCACATGGAAATCCTTTGTTTTATTCCTCTCTCTTGTGCTCAGGATGTAGATATTTATTTATGGTATTTTGGGGAGGAGGGGAATGGAGACACTGACTACAGCAGCCTGTCTCAGACGCTGTGCTTCTACAAATCCTGATGCATCTGCAAGCCTGTAGTACTGTATTAGTACTGTAATACAAGCCTGTATTAGCACTATCTGTGGCTACTCCCAGGTGAGCAATCAGCCTGTTTTTCTGCACACACAAAAAAAAAAGGGGAGCTTTTGAGGAGTAGACAAATCTTCTCCTGAATTTGGCTGGCTAATAACAAAACAGAGGAAATATCTGCCAGTGCCTGGATCAAGACCAGCAAGCATTCAAATCAATTCCATCAAAATACTATGCAGAAAGCTTTCAAGCACTTATTTGCAATTTGAAAATAAGTTTTTTTTTTCTTTTTTCTAGAATGTGAAAAAATGCATTAGTGAATAAAAACCAGTGGTTTCAATTAGCAAACTATTTCATCTGGTAGCGATTGCAGGCATTCTGATATCAGAAACTGTCCTCTATTTTACTGAAGTGAGGTTCATGCAAGTCCTCTCAGACAGAAAAAGCAAGTGAGGTGACTTCTCCTTCCTTTCCACTGCTCCAGTGCTGAAATTTCACCAAGGCCTCAGCAGCATCCCCAAACCATTCAAATTTCTCATTCCCTGTTGCCGTTGCACATTGTCAAAGGTCCACTACACACACACTGGAAGGGGCACACACTCCCAGTCATCCCTCTGATTTCTTCACATCCCTGCTTGCATGATGCTCTCTAAGCTATGTGACCTTACTTGGAGGTTAAAGGTGTAAAGCAATGGCTAGTGCATTAATACCCTCCCCCCCCCCCCCTTTTTTTTTTTTTGCTCCGGCTGCTGCAGATCAAGGTACTAGGCAGGATGTTTGCCACACAAATTTTGGATCCAGAGCAGCCTTGCTAGAGTTTCACCAGCCAGGCAGAAAGGGCAGAACATCTGTCTGCTTTCCAGGGAGCATGGGAACAAAAACTATTCCTTACCCACACCAACATGTGCCTTTCCAATCCCAAGGTCTTGCACAAGTCAGATATTGGACCAGAGAGAGAAATTAAAGCCTTCTGAGTCTCAGTGGAGCATGCCTGACCACTGTGCTATCTTTCCCAAAGGACAAGCTCTGTCTCAGCTGGTGAGGTGGTTAAGTCAGTGCCAACATCACCTGCCAACCCACCGCTGGCCAGGAGAAGTGGCCATGCAGTGGCTCTGTAGCCTCCACCATCGGTGGCCCTAACCTCCACCACCCCCCAGCCTTACCCAGGCATCCCAGCCCTGTCCCTGTCCTTGCTCCCAGAGCAGCCTCCATCAAAGGGAAGCCTCAGAACAGGAGAATGGTGACCTCGTATCTGCCCCAGAAGAGACGTCAGCGTGCTCAGCACATCCAAAAGGCCTTTTCCTATTGTTTAACATGAATGCAGGGTGTACGGCTGAATAACATTGTTCTCTAAATGAATGGGCTTTTCATTCTGTTAGCACAGTCTCCCCGTTGGTTGGGAGTTATTCTTTCGGCAGTTATTCTGGTGGAATGTAATCATTTAACTGTGATTTATGGCATGGCTGTATGCAGCTGGCTTAGTGCAAGGTGAACGCACAGTAGTACTTTAATAGTTCTTTTCCATTAGCAGGTATGTTTTTCAGTTGGCTTCACTGTGATTGGAAGAGTTGATAAATGTAACATATAAAACACTGTTGGTAAATGTCTTCAGGCTAAGAGTAAGCTTACTGCTTGCCTCTCAAAAGGTAAGATAAGTGTGTGCCTCTAGAAAATAACCCTTCCAGGTGATAGCTGTGACTAAAAATTCAACGGGGAGGAAGAAAGAGCATTTACAGTGGTGAGCTTAGAAGGAGCGTCTCTATTCAGAAGCAGATCTAGGGGGAAAACAAACAAACAAACACCCCTAACTCTCCTTTCTTGCATTACTGTTCTTGCTTGTAGGCTACCTTGCTGAATATTGACACTGATGCTAAATGGCATTAATAATTGCTAAATTATATTAAATTGTATATCAGTCAAATTAGCAAAGCCTACAATACTTGAAGCATTTAGGTTCTTAAAAATCACTGGCATCTGCTCCTATTAAAAGTGACAGATGATTTGCAAATCCAAACTTTTGGTGAAAAATGTTAGCTAACAAGGTGGAATTAAAACTTACATCTTGTTCTAACATAATGAAAATAATTTAAAGTGTGATAAAACCCTTTGATTAACCCTCATCCCATATTGCACAGCACTTTATTATGCAAATTAAACATTGTAAACTTAGAACCAGCAAAAAATTCCAATAGAAATATATTCTAATTTAAAAATTGAGAAAACATAAAAACATGTCATTCGATCTCTGACTGTGCCCTTTGTCATTACTGAGTTACAGAGCAGAACTGGGGGCATATGCAGCACTGAGATAATTCATGTCTTGGGTGTCTGAAGGATTAGAGTTTGCTCCTGTTTCATTCGTGTACCAGCCATCACATTATTCCCCCAATGATTGTGGTGTATAGTTTAATTAGTCTCCCTGCGATAATCAAGCAGTGCCCTGTCACCAGAAATGTTCAAACCCTGCAAAACATGCATCAAAGTCTCTGCACTCTGGCTTGCTGGGTTTGTTTTGGTGCTTTTACTTCTGTCTTGTTATTTTTCCAGTGGTAGAGGTATCACTGGAACAGTCATTTAAAGTTCTGCCTGACAGAATGAAGTCTGGCAGCCTTGCACAGCTCTGAACACTTAAAATTTCTGTTCAAAGTCCTTTGGGTTCCCCAGGAGTCCTTCCTTTGGCCTCTGCAGCCACTCTGCAAAGGCCTCAGCCAAAGACAAAAGCACATCAGCAGTACTGAGTTTTAGGGCTTCTTTTCCTCCTGTGTCTCTTTGCTTTGGGAAGACAATTCAAATGTTCCTGCTTGCGGGAGGGTAAACCTGCAGTTCTGGCACAGGACTAGGACAGCTAACAAGTACTGAAAAAAAGAAACTTCTTTAAATTCACAATATCTGTCTTGCAGAGAAAACTATCACTGTGCAGGGACACAGATGAGGTGCTACAAGGGCTGTAGTCTATCTCTCAAATCCCAGCTGCTGCTTAGAAATACTGTATACAATGCTCCCTACCAAATCTATAGCAAGTCATTGACCAAACTACTTGTCTGCTTCTCCCCTCACACCCAAATTAGAGTATCTAACTTAATGAAAAATGATTTTTTTTCCTTTTTGTCGCTTAGGAGGGTCTGAACATAAAGCTCTTATCACCAAACCACAGCTGTAGGAGGAATCCTTTAATCACAGCCTTCCTCCTTGAAGAAGAATATAGATTTATGACCGGACTTTGGTTACTGAGCGAGAAAAAAATATTGCCAGCAGCCACCATACTGCTTCCCATAGGCGGTAAACAGCTTTAATCTGCTTTAGCTGTCATTTTGAAGTCGAGAGATATTAGACTACAATGTAATTATGTAGTTGTGGGCAGAAGCACAGTTTATTTTCTTTAAACTAAAGTGGCAGAGGTAAATTCCTAGAATGTGCCTAAACAAACAAATCCTCCTCCCTCGGTCTTATTGCCATCGTGGCTACAACAGTCCCATCCCTTTTATGCTGCTTTGATTGCTCCACTCCTCTGCTAGTGCACTTTCATGGGGACCCCAGCTTCCCACCCTGGTGGAACAAGCTCACGTCCCTCTTCCTCCCACCCCCCAGCTCCATATACACACACACAAAGAGAGTTGCCTTGGATAGCGCAGAAAGCTGCTGCAAATGAGCTACGGGGTGTGCTTTTTGTCAAGGGCACAACAGTGACACATTCACTGTGAGCTTCCCAGGGCAGAGACCCACTCCCACTAGTACAAGCCTTAAATTACAGTGTTATTTTTCATCTGACCTAATATCTTATTTCATATACAAAGTGAAATTTCTTCAACAGGAAACAATAGAAAGACCAAGTCCATACCATGATACCTCAATTGCCAGCCAATATTGTACCCATTTCTCAGACCTGTACTTGAGATTTTTATTTATTTTTTTTACAGTCAGTTTCTACAGATATTCTCGGAAGATGCCTATATTGGATCCCCTTCCATAAAGCATAGCCAGAAGTGCTCAAGTCTGTATTAATTTAGGGTATCATCTAAGCACATGTTTAGTCTTACTGGAATCTATACATTTATAAAACTTCAATAATCTTACAGATATATTTCCTTACCTTATTTATTTCTTTATTAAGTACAGATAATAAAATTACATGGACTATAGTCATTAAGATGTTTGCCTCTGTCTGAGCTTTCAGGGAAGAAAATACTAAATCAAGTTTTCCCCCTTATATGATACAATACCACTGTCTTTGCATGAGTTGAGGCAACAAAGTACAGATAAATTGCAGTCTTCCTGGATTTATATTGTCCTACATTGCATATTGCATTTTAAAATTCATAGACTGAGGGATCTATTTGCCATCAGCTACACACTATTGCCTTTTCAAAGAGCTACTATAACTATTATGCAAGACATTGCAGCCTCTCTGGAATTTCATACCAACCATCTCCTTCTGATAGTCTGAGTTTGTCCAGCCCTCAGACTATCAGAAAGTGATCAAAAAGTCTGAGTCTGTTGTGTGCTGAGTGCACAGTTCAACCTGTTTCAGGAGGTGCAAAGACAAGTTGTCATGAATTAAAACTGCCATGACCTAGAGAAAACACATCTGTTCATTCATTAGCAAAAAGAAAAAGATGTAAAACTCCTCCCCCCCCACCCCCCCCCCCCCAAGAATGAAAGGGAGAGCGATGTGCTACAGTACTAGGAACAGTAATTATCAATTCTGTCTGAGAAAGGAATAAACAGTCTATAAAGCTTTTTGTGGCATCATTTTGCCTCTGTATTCTAGCCAGGCATTGATCTCCATGGAATTCAAAGAGTTAACCAAGCAAATTATTCCTGCTAAGAGCAAGACTTCTCCTAGCAAGCACTTATGATCTTGGTGCTGTGGGTCAACCAGTACTGGGCTGTACTTCTAACTTCAAAATCTGAGGAATGCACATCTGTGCTAAATTAAAAAAAAAAGAAAACTACAATTGCTTATACACGTCAGGATCCCCAGCTACTGTCTTACACCTCCCTCAGTTCTTTATTCAAACGAAGACAAAAAAGGCAATTTTAGTGTCACTTCTGAGCTTTAAAAAATGAAGTTGCAGAGCAAAGAGGACTGAGGAAAACTCTAGCAGTCTCAAAATGAAACAACAAAGTTTCAAAGATTTAGCAGGTATTTTGACTAAAGACATGTATTTGCAATTAATATTTTTTATGATAAAACATGATAATTAAATGAGCACAGCAACTGGGTTTGTATGAAATGTTCAAGAGTGTCAAATTTCTCCATGCTCTTCTCTATCAGGAGTCAATCCAGACATTAAAATGAACAGTTAGGTATAATCCTGTACAAAACAGCACCATGCTGATGAAAATACTAAAAAGCACAGAAGCAATCTTACACTTCTATTGAAATAGATTGGGATGTTCATTCAAAGCTGGCATCTTCTAGTGGGAGGAATCCAGATAAAGATATCCATCAAGAATATCTTTATAGGATTAATATCATAGGTGGAGTCACTCTGACGCTTTTTGTAGCTCTATGATTAATAAAACTGCTTGGAGAGTGGTTCTTTTAATGACAGATGGATATATATTGTATGACCCTAGTTCTTCGTAAATGCTATCTTATTGTCAAAATGCTGAGAGAGAAATTTGATATGATTAATGTTCTTTCTTCCTCCTTTTTCCTCACACTGATCAAACAGAAGAAGGCTAATCCAGTTGCCTACAGTGAAGCAATTAACAATAAAAGGAATAAAAGAGACGGGTGATTTCTGCAAAATTCAGTCTTTGTACCTTGAGGAAAACCTTTCATTTTACTCATTTTGCACTACAAATAATTAGGGGATATGAATCAGAGGGCTGGAAGTGACCTCAAGACATCAGCTAAATATGTTTCTCTGCTTGCAGGCAGCAAAATCGTACATGAGGTTTCCCAGCAGATGGGTGTCTATCTGAGGTTATTAAAGACCTGCAGACAAGGTCTCTGCAGCCTCTCTAGCCAGTCCACTCCAACATTTCTTGATCAAAGAAAAGCTTTTACTAACATCTAACCTAAAGTTTAATTTTTTTAGTTAGAACTTCTTCTCATCTCAGTTGCCATCAACCTGGAGAACACTTGCAGTTTCACATAATTTTAAGCTTATCCATGATGATGTTTTTGTCAAAAGGTATGGCCCCAGAAAATCTGACTGCACATCCCTGTTGTGTCTGCACATCCCATTGATGGCTCCAATGATTTGGCCTCTGCAGGCTGAGCTGCTGATCCAGCTGAAAATGGAAAAACGGGGGGAATAAAGTGTACTTTTGAAGCAGACCAATGGCTGCAAGGCAGTAGTTGGTCAGGTCCACCAGTGGGTGGAAACAGCTCCTGATGTTGCAGCTGCCAAGAGAAACACTTCAAGAGCACCGGCCGGAGTTCCTTTCCCACTGAATTTCCACCTATCCAGCCATTTCCTATGCTGTGTCTAGGCAACTGATTATTCCCATGTAACCTACTGTATTGCTCTTGTCTCTGTTAAATATCATCCTGCAATAACAGAGCTACATATATATAACAGTACCATATACAAAATCATCAGACTTGCTCTCCTGCCGTCCAGCATACAGCTTTTCCTAGCTCAGTAACATCTGAGTTTCATAAGCCACGATCCTCCAGATCATGATTAAAAAAATTAAATAGCATTAGTATTAGACAGACAAAATGGTAGGTCAGTTAGTGAATCTGTAATTGAGGACACCTGATACACATTTTTTTAATAAAAAATGAACAGAATGCTTCTGATGCATTGCTCAATCATAAATTAGGCCTCAATCTTACCTTGCCAGCTGAAAATATCAGAACAACTGGAGAACAACTAGCACAAACAGTGGTCATATGTGATAATGCTTACAGGTTCTCTAGAGAATTAACTCTGATATTTGCTAGCCAGGATGCATCTTCAGAGAGAAGCAAAAGTACAGCAACTACTCTATTTAATTTATTGTAGGCACAACAATTAGAGGCCAAGACTTCTGAAGAAAAGAGAAAGGCTGCCTTTCAGGAGGAATAAAAATAACAAATATTTGACAGAAATGTCCTGCGGTTACTTAAGGTCAAAAGAAATTCAGACAGCTTTCAGCCAATTCATGAATGACTGTTTACATTCAGTAGTAAACTCTAAGCTCTAACAAGCCCTGTAATTCTTTGACATGAAATGTTATTGAGGCTACGAGCTACAGTAGACCTAAGGAAGTTTGTCATGTTAACACTAGCAAGGCCTTCCAGAGTTTCTATGAGGAAGATGGAAGTACCAGAGAAAGCTTTGGAAGACATCACACAAGCTTAGAAAAAAATTTATATACATACATATATATATATATATATATATACATATATATATATATATATATATATATATATATAAAGAAGTTTTAATTGTAACTACCTGTGGGGTTCTCTTCAGAGAGAGAGAAATTTTTTGAAAACAAAATGGTTCACAGATAGGGTTTGTTTGCCTTTTCTCATTGTAAGAAGCTTCCTAACACAGAATTGATGAGGTAGATGAGGGAAGTAGAGAAAGGCCCTGTGCAAGCTTGCCTTTTAGGGCCTTATCCAAACAGCAATGTTAGGATATGTAGATTTCCAACTTTCCATCCAAATGTCCTAACTACTGGGGTTGGTAGTTACATCGTTCCTCCCTTCCCCCCACAACCAATATCTACTCTCTCTTCACCTGCTTCATAAACCAGAATTATTGTTTCTTATATAAGCCTCGAGAAATGGAACACTAAATTAGATAGACTACTGGCTAATCTGTTAAAATGATTCTTGTATTCCTCATGGACACCAATTCTTGGAAAGTCACACTCATGAAGTTAAAATTCACTCCCTCTGGAGAGAACCAATATAAGGGTTTTGTGCCATTTCTAAGCCCTACAGTTGCTGTACTGCATAGGTATGTATTTAACCCATTCATATTTTTGTGAGCAGGAGCTTCAGGATTCTGCTCAGTCATTAAATAGAAACTGAAGCAGGTTAACAGAAGAAAGAAAGAAAAATAACATGCTTGTTGTACTTACAAGGTGGTCTGGTAGATTTTTTAACTATGCTTTCTCCTAACACAAGTTTTAAAAATGAAGTTTAGGTCCATCATTTGGCATTCCAAGGGGTACAGTAATACCCCTCACCATTTCCTCATGTTCCTTCCTCTACCTCAGAGACTGCAAAGCAAATACCTTTGTTTCATGAACGTGGAAAAATTGTTAAAATACAGCAGTTTCATTTAAGCATGAGAAAAAAATATTTATGATTAGAGCATTGTGTTAATATAACACTAAACAATTAAAATAACTTGCAACCAAATTTTGTTGCTAGTTAATAGTATCTAAAATAATATTGATAACAAATGACACAGAATGCCTTCCCAGAAGACTAATTCTGATTCATAAAATTTTTTCAAAGTGTGGCTTGAATAATGATATAATATACTGGGAATAATACATCCCATATGTTGATGATTTTCTGCACGCACTACATTGGAGTTTTCTTTAACGTTATACAGAAATTCAAGAAAGTAAACATCATATAAAAGTGGCAAAGAGATTTAAACAATATCTAAAATCTACTGCATTTTTTTCTTGTAATTCTAAGACTACAAAAAGAAAAACCAAAACTGACCCTATAATCCACAAGTTTTTCACGTTTACAACATTTTTCAGTAGTTTCCAGTCCAAACATATCCAAAAACTGTCTCATTCTAGTGATGACAGTAATGCAAGGAGTCCTTTTAACCCTTATCAGCAAAAGTAAGGAACAATCAAAAGAAACTGGCTCGCTGTATGCAACAAGACAAGGAAGCAGTCAACAAGAACTCAGGTAGCCGCTAATTAGCCAGATTTTTCCCATAGCTCTGAGAGCTTTCAGAAGTAAGCATTCAGCTCATTTACATGTGTTAGAAGGTGAACACTTATTGATGACTCTTGAGAGCAGTGGGAGGTTGGCAAAACTGAAGCACTGAAGTGCTCTTTTTATTACTTGTGAAACTTTCCAATCCCAAGAAGTCTCTGGAATAAAGCAGGTACCTTCCTCCAATTTTTTTTTTTTTTTAATTTTTTTTTTTTTGCACTGCTCTTGGTTCATTCCCTGTTAAAATCTTTCTAAGAAGCAGAGTAGAAGTTATAACTCCTTTGCTGATCTGTCATGAAGATCATGCCACGGCCAGTAAATGCTCCCTGGTTGCCCTTCCCTACCACACCAGTTCTCACTTGACACCTTACACAGGACCACTTGCAGTCACCTCGCCTGAATTTTGCGGGCATTAGGGTCATCGATAAAACAAGCCATAGCCACAGTACAGATTCCCTTGGTTCGCAACAGGAGAGAATGCTACATGTGAAAGAAAGTGCTGTCATTTCAAATGTCACCTTCCTAGATTTTTTTCTGTAATGACAGTTTAAAGCTATATGTGATGTTTGCTGAACCAACTGATAGATCATCTATTATGTTCCACTTCAAGATCAGATGCCGGACCTTGCTGACATCTGGCAAGCGATTGCCCTGTAGTTACAACAATACAAAATGAAAAGAAACCCTGAACGCCTCCCTACTACACATGTGCACATGCACACACACACTCAGCAAGTCTTTACCTTTCAAAAGGGATTTCCAAATGTCTTCTAATCTATCCTTGCACTTAAAAGATCACATCAGCGCCTTCACCTTTCTCTACCCGCCTGCAATCGATTTGTCGGTTGTTTGTGGTCTTGAGGGGTCACTCATTTGAAAAGGTGGGCTTTTCTCTAAAAACAGAGATTACTCACTACTACCTTTTCTAAAATAAAAGTTCCAAATAGACCTGTCAAACACATAGGAGTTAGGACATCTGGACCTTCAAATTCTATCTTTGTTAGATCAAGTAGATGCTTGCAAAGACACATTTTTATGGAAATAAGTCCCATGTATGACCGTTTAGAAGAACCGGTATGGGAAAGCTTGCTCCACATTGCCACTATATTTCCTCAGTTTGTATTTACATAAAGTTCGATGTTTTTGAAGTGCATTGCTTTCCAGTTTACGCTGGTCCATTTTGAATGTCAGATAGTATCATTATAGACAGTATCAATAACACCTATACCATGATAAATTAAAAAAAAGCATCTTGTGCACATTTTCACAGGGATTCTGGCAGAGCCAAACACTAGACAAATCTCTCAAAGCCAAGTATCACACCCCCATATCATCCACTCTTCTACAAGTTTACACCTGATGCCTGTGCTCTGCCTAGTCTTATTCCTAGCAATTTGTGGCTCACCTTATCTCATCCCCCTATGCAAACCTCAAACCAGTGAAGGGGCATTTTCAATCACATTCATTTACTTTTTAATCAGCATTGCTTTTAAAATACCTGCAAAAGAAGTGGGAGATTTTACTGATGACACTCTCTGGGCTTATTTCCTGATTAACCCACTGTTTATTAGGGCTTCCCCCCCCAGCTTTTCCCCTGCTCTTTATTCTTAAAATTCTTAACACTTGACTCTACTTCAAAGCTGCCTCTGTTACATTTATTGTCCTGACAAGTGTAAGGCTTTTCTCTCTCTCTGCTCTGCTTTTGACACTAAACTCAATGATCAGTTGATCAGTCTAGCCTATCTGTCTGACTGTTGACATTGAGCCCCTTCAAGCTTCTGTTTTCCTGTTCTATTTTCGTATCATTCAGCAACTTGCGTTTTCCTCTGAGGTCACCCTTAAAGGTCCATGTGTCATGTTTTTCATTTCTGCCTTGTCAGGAAAATCTTGCCACTGCATCTATCAAAGTAATCATCAGGCCTTGATGTAAGAGTATGGTTCCTCTCACATTTTTCATTACCAGATAATTTATTAATATCCTCCTGAGCAAGACTAGATTTATCTTGATAAAAACGCTATCAGTGGCGACACAGCATACAGCACTGAAAGCATTCAGCTATTTTGGCAACTGCTCAGAGAAGGTGTCCTTTAACCTCTCCCACCCCTTAATTCCTCCGCAAGCTAAGGGAAGATTTCAGATCCTGCAGCTCTGGAGGCTTTTGCCATTGTGCCACTTCAGTAAAGCTGACCTGGGACAGCCTCCGAAGAGCAAAACCTGCAGCGCATCTGGCTTTTCCTTCACGATGCTCTCTGTTGCTGGCATAGAATACATACACGTTAACTTAAATAAAAGCAATGCAATGATACACACAGAAACAAAATCCTTAGTTAGACGTGCCACCCAATATGAAGAACCTAGAGGCAGTCATTTTACATTTCAGGTTGAACAGGCCCCAACAGAGTGCTTGATGTTTTCTACTCAGAGGGATATCTTATTTTCTTCTAGCAACTGAACCCTGCCTATACACCCACCCCCATCTCAACACATTCTTCCTGTAACAGCTATTTCTCTTTTACATTATCTTTGCTGGAAAAAAAAAACATCGTAAGGCTACTCAGCTCCCCACTCTATTATATACTGAAATTAAAGCACAGGAGGCCCTCCACAAAGGCGGCTGGCTAATGACTCTCCTGGTGGACATTAGGTGAGAGATGCATTTGTGACATGAGTGGCAGCTGTGCAGACACCAGTTTATGTGATTCAGCACAGCTATTTCATTAATTGCGTTTCATGGTTCATTTCCTCAGATTACACTCAAAATAAATAAATAAATAGGAGCACAAAGCTGCTGTGTTCTCCGAACCATCCACCAAACAAAAAGGAGGAAAAAAAATGCCCTTATTTTAATTGGTTTCCTACATACTTTTCTGTCTTAGGTGCTTTTTTAACCACAAAATCAAAAATAAAATAAATTGCAGTTATATTCTGCTGTCTAATTATCTCCTCAGTTTTCCACAGAGACTTAGTGACTTACAGAGAACCCTGCTATGAGGAAACACATTTAATGAAAGTGAAAATTTTGTAGATGCTTACCTACAAGCATCACATATCTTCATCTGCTGATTTACATGTTTGTATTTTGTTAAATTTAACACAGAGAAACTGTGTGGGCAGTCTCAGGAAGTCAACAGCTTAGACATCAGTTTAAAACCTGACCTCACCTCTCACATATCCCGATAACTATATGCATGTGGAGGAAAAGTAATTACAAGAAGCAAGGAAAGATGCAAATGCAGAAAGTCAAAAATTGCTTTGATTCAATCAGCAACATAGGTAAACATTCAAAGAGGACATCTGGCTGATGCTTGAACAAGTGACTTCAGCACCACAAAAAACCTTACAGAGCAGTCAATACAATCATGAACTTTTAAGATTAAATATTACTTTTTTGTCCCCAAAATTATTGTTTGGTATACAGTGGTTTCATATCAAAAGCTGCAATTTTCAAAATATCTTCTGTAAGGAGCTTTTACTAACACTGAAATTATTGTGAAGCCCTAGCCCAATTCCAGTGCTATGTTACTGAAACCTTTGTCACTCAAAGCCAAAAGTCAGACTGAATCAGATGCGGCAATCTTCTAAAGATCGGAGTCTCTATAGATTTTTCAAAAGCCTTTCCTTAGGAAGCTTTTCAGGTCTGCAGAGGAAGAGATGCACCCAGGAATAGCCTTCAGCCTTGCTGTATAGCAATCATGTGGGAATGGAGGTTCAAAACTTCATTCGAAGTTAGTCAGAGCACGTTCTGGCTGAAAGCTTTATAAAGCAGAGCACATCTCTTCACAAGAAAACAAAGAACGTCCCCTCAGTTCTCATTTGACAGGGAAAATATTGCTTCTTTTTGTTTGTTTTTAACAAAGATGCAAATATTGAAAGCTCAATGTTTTCAAAAAACTGGGACTGAACATATTTAGAAAATATGGGTCAGGAAATCCAGGCAATTGCTGAGTTATAATCATCTATCTACTATAAATATCTGCAGTGTGAAAAGAGCTCTCTCCCCCTCTGCATTCACTGCTGCTGCTGCTAAGCACTAGGCATTTTTGTGGTTTCATTTTACTAATCAGGATCCCTCGTACTTCCCGGACAGATGGCCATTCACACTTCAGTGCTCATTTAAACACATACGTCAATGATGACAGAACATTTCAGCTGAGAACAGGCCAATGTATTCTTCCAAATTCAAGGCTATCTGTCATTTTTTTGGTTATATAAAACCACAGTCAAAAGTAGGGCTGTTCTTATTTGGAAAGCTAGAAAGAAAATGGAAAATTCCACCTGGCTTGCTGTCTCCATGAAACTCAGGCAAGGCTATTTAAAATGATTTGAGAAGCTCTGAATGTCTAGCCTCTTCTGATCCATTGGCAGTTGCTCTTGGGGCCTGCTAAGAAATGGGGAAGCTAATATCAGATTAGAGAATGAATGTTGGGCCTTGCAGGCTGCTCTGAGCCCCCACAACAGCATTAATTCTGTATATCCTCTTCAAATCCATCCCATGTTTATAATGTAATGGTCCTTCATTTGTCTCTTAAGGTATTAGATAAGTACATGCCAGCACCTTGCAGCTGCACTCTGCAATATACAAAAGACAAATTGGAAATGGAGGGCAAAGTATCTTCTCGACTCTGACGCTGATCCCCTGTGTTTGCTCTGAGTGGACGCAGTACTTATGCGGATAAATAGACAAAATTATTTTCCACTGCTGTCAAGTCAGCATCCGAGACAAGAAGGAAAGCATTTAAATTTAATAACATTCTCTTCAGCTTCAGGGTGGACTATGTGTAAGAAATGAAAATCTGTAATATGAAAAAAAAATATCTATTCATGACATTTCTGGTTCCTGCCATTTCTGTTCTTCCTGCAGGAAGAACATGTATTATGCCAAGGGTGTCTGCTTAACTGACTTTATCAGCAAGTGATTTTATTTTATTTTTAGTTCAAATAAACTTTACAGGCAATCTTTTGGGAACTTTGCCAAACCTAAACCAACCTATGAGCTATTTAAAGTTCACTTAATTAGCAATTAGCAGGACAGAATTAACACGGGAGCATTTAAGAGAGTGTATATGCAATCAGCCAATTATTATCAACACAGCAACAGAGGTGTGACACAGTATGGGTTTCAAGCATATTCACCTAAGTGTGTAAAGATAATGAACATAGCAGTGGCTAAATATTTCAGCTTGCCATCCATGTGAAGCTACAAGTCTGCTTCTGCAATTTGCACCTAAGCTACAAACCATAAAGCTAAAGAGGTGCAACTGGGAGTACAAAAATTTCCCTAAACTTACAATGCTGTTTAACAGCTGAGTATCAAAACTGTATTTTGCAGGTGCATTGCCAGAAACTGAGACCCTTATTGTGCTGTACATTTGTCATTCGTGTCTGCAAAGCGAGATTTCCCACCAATAAACAAAGCACGGCAATGGATCAGCAGTCCGGTCAGATTTGATAATCAAATCAGTTTGACCCTGGATGATCCTGTCATTCTGAAAGTAAAAGCTGTGAAAAGTGAAGAGTTCACGGAACACATTACGTGCCAGTTACCTGAAATTATGCTGCAATGGTCAGAACAACCATTGCCAGCCCGCTGTGGAAGCCTGACACTGGTGGTACTGGAAACTTCACTACTGCATTGCTAGAATGCAGTCATGATCCTCAGGTAAGCACCACTTAGATCACTAAGATGAAAGAGTTATCAAAGCAGTCAGTATTTTTCAGCTGAGTTATCAAAGCAGTCAGTATTTTTCAGCTATTCCTGAGACAAAAACTTAAAAACCATGGTTAGGCTGAATAAAAAGCTTTAAGACAGCAGCAGAAGTATAACTACTTCTAAAGGTGTAAAACACACTGGTGAGAAGCTGGATTTAACCTTAGCTGCGTGCTTAGTACTGGAAAAGACCCCTTAAATAAACTTGCCTTGTCAAACACATTGTGAAATAAAAGAAGCTGACCCAGAAGGATTCTTGAAGGCACAACAGAGGAGTGGCTTTACAGATCAACGGTATTAATAAAGTAGAAGAGCTGACCCAGGATGGGATTAGCTGGAGGAGCAGGCAGTCTGTTGTGAGCACCTGATTGAGCTGGAACAAGACAGAAGATGAGAATAAAATACCTTGTGGCTTCTAACAGGACCCACCGCTAAACTTTCTGGGGAACAAGATAAATTTGAAGGAAGAGAATAATTAACTTCTCTTCTGGAAAGTAATCGGTAACTCAATCTAACTTCAGGGGAAAAAAAGTTGTTTTCATGGGGAGGAAGCTGAAGGTATGTTAGTTGAAAGAATCTCTGTGCCCCACCTTTTTGCTTCTTTTGATTTAAGCTCTCTCTTGAGCCTGGAGGAAATCTGAAGTTGAATGCAAGGAAGAGGGCAGGGCAATGAAGATCTATGTTCTTTTTACAACACATTATCTTCTGCGGTTTGAGCATGTGATGAGAGCTGCCATATCTGGTTGACACTCCTGTACAGTAGTGTCAGCAAAGCAGAAATCGCTTCTGGATGAACAATGTTCATTTAGAATATTGATTTTTATAGAAAGCCCTGATCTAAAAGTAGTTTCATCAGAATTATAAAGAAATGCCATTTCTCTTCTTGAAAGTAACTGAGGATTTGCTCCATCTCCTACTGTAAGTTACTAAATTATGCTTATGTAGTCTCTGGCAAAATTGGTTCATAGTCTCCATAGACTTGGGTGTAATATACATCAGATACTGCAGATCTCCTTTGAGAAGATCAAACTTTTACCACTCAGTAGAAGAAAGTAATTAGATAAAGATTTACTGAATGCATTATTTTAATTTCTGGGGTTTGGATTCTTCTCCTGTTTACTTTTTTTTTTTTTTAAACATACATGCAGTTTGGTACTCCCAGATGGTTTAGGAAGGTTAATGAAAACTTTGAATTTCATTTTTGTAAGCTGCAAAGTTCTCAACTGTAAACAAATATTTTGAAATCTAGATGCAACAAAGAACCAAAATTACATAAAGGAGCATTACTGCAGCACTTTGATGTGCAGATGAGTTTCTTCCAATGTTTCTATATTAACAAATTAGTAGAGTAGTAAGGGTAGTCCAAAGCCTGGTGGCCTCAACTGAATTTTCCAGAGGTACCTTTCAGCCAAAGAGAGATACCTATCTCTTCAGTAACCCTAGTCTAAAGATTATGATTCATGATGTTACTCTTAACGCAGTTACTCAATTCACTACATGTCATCTTGCATAGTCTCCTACCAGTTAAGAATTTTTTTTTTAATATAAGGTTTTCTTATACTTCTTGACTGCATAGTTACTAATACCTGTTAAAATTAGGCATATATTCATACTTCAGTCTCTATCAATAATGAAAGATCAGAAAAATTCTGTTTGTTACTCATCCGTCTGTTTCAGTTATTGCATCACCTCAGCTGCACAGCTGAAGTAAGTGTTTTTCAAGCCTGAATCACAAATAAGCCATTTCCAGCCTTGACTTGAGCAGGTCTGTTTTAGCTTAGAGTAGTCAGTAGCTTAAATGCTACTGTAGCAGGAAGAATTTGCTTGTCTATCTAATCATTAGCAGAACAGTTCTGTTCAGTAATATTAATGACTGTATAAATAACAAAATAACTTACAGTTTTGCATAGACATAATTCTCTTTTAATACCTGACCTTCTTTTAATAAGCAAACTTATTGAAATTCCTTTTTTAATTATTAAATATTGTACCTATAATAAGAAAGAGAATATTGGGTTGCGATATTTAAACCACAGGCGATAAACAGAAAATTTGCATTTCATACGTGAGTTGTCAAGCATTCTGTTGAACATATGTTTTTCATATAAAGATGATGGTAGCTACATTGTCTGAACTGCTTTAGAAATATCAGTCTTTGGATATCACCAATGCAGCCTGTCCTTCTGCCTTCACTTATGTCATAATAGCTTGTACAGGATATCCAGCTGAAATCTAACTCTTCATACAAGAGTTACTCCAACAGGATTACTAATTTCACTTATATTGTGTTACTGCCGACGAGACTTGCTCCATATCGGGGAACTATAGGCCTGTCAGTTTGATCTCAGTGCCGGGGAAGCTCATGGAGCAGATTATCTTGAGGGTCATCACGCAACACTTGCAGGGCAAGCAGGCGATCAGGCCCAGTCAGCATGGGTTTATGAAAGGCAGGTCCTGCTTGACGAACCTGATCTCCTTCTATGACCAAGTGACGCGCTTGGTGGATGAAGGAAAGGCTGTGGATGTGGTCTACCTTGACTTCAGTAAGGCTTTTGAAACCGTTCCCCACAACATTCTCCTCAAGAAACTGGCTGCTAGGGGCTTGGACTGGCGTACGCTTCGCTGGGTTAGAAACTGGCTGGATGGCCGGGCCCAGAGAGTTGTGGTGAATGGAGTCAAATCTGCTTGGAGGCCGGTCACTAGTGGTGTCCCCCAGGGCTCGGTACTGGGGCCGGTCCTCTTTAATATCTTTATCGATGATCTGGATGAGGGCGTCCAGTGCACCCTCAGTAAGTTTGCAGACGACACCAAGTTAGGTGCGTGTGTCGATCTGCTCGAGGGCAAGAAGGCTCTGCAGGAGGATCTGGATAGGCTGGACCGATGGGCTGAGGCCAACTGTATGAGGTTCAACAAGGCCAAGTGCCGGGTCCTGCACCTGGGGCGCAACAACCCCAAGCAGAGCTACAGGCTGGGAGATGAGTGGCTGGAAAGCTGCCTGGCAGAGAAGGACCTGGGAGTATTGGTTGATAGTCGGCTGAATATGAGCCAGCAGTGTGCCCAGGTGGCCAAGAAGGCCAACAGCATCCTGGCCTGCATAAGAAGCAGTGTGGCCAGCAGGTCTAGGGAAGTGATTGTCCCCCTGTACTCGGCTCTGGTGAGGCCGCACCTCGAGTACTGTGTTCAGTTTTGGGCCCCTCGCTACAAGAAGGACATGGAGGTGCTCGAGAGAGTCCAGAGAAGGGCGACCAAGCTGGTGAGGGGTCTGGAGAACAAGTCTTACGAGGAGCGGCTGAGGGAGCTGGGCTTGTTCAGCCTGGAGAAGAGGAGGCTCAGGGGCGACCTTATCGCTCTCTACAGTTACCTTAAAGGAGGCTGTAGCGAGGTGGGGGTTGGTCTGTTCTCCTACGTGCCTGGTGACAGGACGAGGGGGAATGGGCGAAAGTTGCGACAGGGGAGGTTTAGGTTGGATGTTAGGAAGTACTTCTTTACTGAAAGGGTTATTAAGCATTGGAACGGGCTGCCCAGGGAGGTGGTGGAGTCACCATCCCTGGAGGTCTTTAAAAGATGTTTAGATGTAGAGCTTAGCGATATGGTTTAGTGGAGTACTTAGTGTTAGGTCGGAGGTTGGACTTGATGATCTTGAGGTCTCTTCCAACCTATAAATCTGTGATACTGTGATATAAGCAACACTAACACCAAAAATTGCCACAAAGTCCTGCTGCCAAAGGACTGACAAACTAAATCTTCAGATTGCACGTTCTTCAAAGTTTTCTCGTGGTTAACTGTAGAAATTAAATGTTTTTAAGAACATTTCTAAGCAAATGGACCCTGACCCTTCTCTCCTCCCTGCCCCATTTTCTTTCCACATACACATCACACCCCAAAATCTTGAATGGCAGCTCAGTTACATGAACATGAAGTTAACAGATAAACACAATAACAGCAGAAGATGTGAAATCACTGGCCGTGACTCACTCTGTGAAGACATACCTATTTCTCTCTAAAGAAAGACATTTGCATGACATGTCGAAAGAATATCTGTAACCACTAGGCAGAACAAGACTTCAAGGGCTAGTTAATCTTTTGGAAACAAAATGTTTATGCAACAAGGTTGTCTGTGCACAAGCTAACGTAGCTGGAAGAAATCTGTAAGCACCAGACCTTCAGGTACGGCAGAGACCATTTACAAACTAACAACTAATGCCAGCTTTCCTCATTAAGGGAGCAGGAAGAAGGGACTAGTTTTAATAAGATAGAGATTGGTTAAGTAAAAATCACCCGCAAACTTCCAAGACACTTTTGTCTAATTGGTAGGTATCTATATTCAACTTGGAAATAAGAAAAGAGGAAAATCCAAGTTTTTTCTTTCTTATTTTTTAAAATTAATTTACGCTTACCATCACTGGAGTACTCAAATAACATCTTTTGCCACCTCATACCCTAAAAAATAGTTTGGAAAGATGTGAAACCTTTTTTTATGAAGGAGAGCAGTCTCCTGAAAAGCTACAATGCCAACTACAGCCATCTTAGCTCTTTAAAGTAGATCATTATTTGATTATCAGACACACATGGCAAGTCATAAATTAACATTAAAGTCAGTGATGGGACCCGAACCTTGATCTAGTGGCTTCCCAGGTGAGTGCTCTGCACTTGAGGTAATAGAGTAATTAGACAGCTTTTCCCTCTAAAGGATAATTGCTAATACATGTTGGCTGTTGGAGAGGAAGCCCTCCTGAGGAACAGATATGGGTTTCCTTTTTCATTAAAAAAGAACCTTAACTTTTTCAGTGGTAACCTTCAGCATATTAAAATGTTTAGTGCCTGAGTCAGATAGAAGTGTCCCTCTGAGTAACAGACAATTAAGCATAGCAGACAAGTGGGAAAGTAGCACAATGGTTCTCAGAAAAACAACAGTGGCCTTTAAATAACAGCTGCCCTATTAACCATTCTGTGTAGCTGTAGCCCACGGTACTGAGAGCCAGTGTACAACTATTAGGGCTATTGACAAAAGTAACAAATTCATGTGATCCACAAGAAGCTCATAAACAGTCTAGACCTAACCTATCATTATAATTTTCCAGAGAAGATACCTCTCTTGGATGTGTCACATTGCATATGTACAAATCTCTCTGCATACAGAGTGCATGGGTCCAGTTTCTTCACTTTTCCTGAACTCTGTCCTTGCCCTCAGTCATAAATCTGCTTATATATATGTATACATGCATTTACTAAATAGATCAGATTAATAAACATCATTTGATCTAAATCTAATCTTAGCAAACTAAGATTACCCTGACAAAACCAAAAATATCACAGATACAGAATCTTAAACTATAGATACCCAGAAATTCTGATAGATGAAAGAGAATTTTACAACTGGTGAATATAAAATTGAGTAAGATGTCTGAAGCTCAGTTTGAAATGTGCAGAAGTTTTCCTACTGACATGAATTGAACCAGCTTTAGAGTCTAAATCATTTATGACTGATCCTGCCTTGCCTTACCTCGCCTGTGATCATTAGCATTTTGAGGATTGAATGTCCAGTAGGTATGACATGCTGCTAGTATATTTAGTCTCAGACTATAAATACCAACATTCCATTTCCTTTTAGGTATCTTTAACTTCCTGGAAGATGTTTTTACATTCAGAAGTAAGATCTATCTCAGTATATTGCAGATAGGCACATTACATGGCTGGAGAGATTCCATGGGTTTCATCAGTCTGTTAACTTTGTCTGTTAACTTTGAATGAGAGTGACAGCAATCCCTTCAGCTGGATTTCAGTTGGATTTTTACATGAGACAGATTTGACCAGCAGAGGATCTTTTCCTTAATTTCATATTTTTGCATTCTTTCAAGAGTTTTCTCTAACATTTGTTTCTTTCTACATCTTTCCAGGCTGAACCGGCCTTCCTGGAACTCAGCAGCTCCTGTCTGTCACTGAGAGTTAAGGCCACTTCCAGAAAATTTGAACTATTATCGTGGCAGCATTAGTGCTGCAGGTACAAGTGGCATGTCAGCAGTAGTAGAGGGAGCCATTTACAAATTGCATTAAAAAGAGAGAAGGTATGATTACTGACCCCTTGAAATACAGTGAAAACCCTTTATAGCTTTTTTTGGTTATGATCCCAGACTGCACAGCAATTTTCGTACTACAGAATGAAGTACCCTTTTGTTTTCAGTCCACGCTTCTCCCTTGCACTACTTTACAGTCAGCATCAACAGTATGTTGGTAACTCTCTTCTGGAATAGATATAAAGTCAAGGTTCTGACCATAAGTGCTTATTGAAGATTACCCTGTGCTTTTGGCACATTTGGAAACATTTAGTT
Organism: Anser anser; assembly: GCF_964211835.1. Taxonomy (NCBI): domain Eukaryota; kingdom Metazoa; phylum Chordata; class Aves; order Anseriformes; family Anatidae; genus Anser; species Anser anser. The sequence continues at coordinate 14,575,671 of NC_139736.1, forward strand.
GCATGTTCTATCTAAACTTCAGTTTGAATAACTATGTGTACTAGCTACTCCACTTGGAATTACTCTTTCAAACACTCTGGTAGTTTTCTTCATTGCTTTTCAAAAATAAATACTCGCACATATATAAACCTGGCTTTTCATTCCCACAACAAAAGACATGATTTACTTTTTCTATTTACGTACTTCGTCCATGGACATTCTACCACATATCCTCAACAATAATCCTTTGATATTCATGCGGACACTGGGAGAGTAAGTATCTTGCAGTACCAGCGTGAGGTAAGGCCATGCCCTTGCACTCTATTACATATGGGAATGGCAGAGAGAAACACTATGGACCACATCCTCAAAATTATTTATGCACTTGTCTTCATAGACCTTAAGTACATTCATGGATTTCAAAACAGTGCATCCATAATGAAACAGAAAACCGACACAGTTTCTGGAATCCCAGATTAGCGGTATTTCCTATTCCCAAATGCAGCAGGTTTGTATTTGCCAAATTTACAAGTCCTGTGCTGGAGCTCAGAGCCCCACAGGCTCTGTGTTTGCACAGGAAGGTAGTGCATGTGCAAGCAAGCAGACTGCAGCACAGGGAGGGGATTTAGAGTTTTACAGATTAAGAAGTGTAGAGAGGAAAATTTCCATTGCAACATAAAGAAAAGGTAGGAGACCAGCAGCGAGAACCCTTGCTACACTACCTTATTGCAAATGCATCTCAAGAATCACAATTAATGGAGGCCTTGTGTCTGCATATTCAATAAGCTCTTTTGCTGAGACTGCCAACATGAATAACAGTGAAAGCTACTTGTGGTACTGGCCACGGGAGGGCTGACAACTGTCCTCCAAGAACTCGACCAAAAGCACTATGATCCTCAAAACTTAATTTTACAGATAGGAGATTCTGGGTCCAGTTAAGTGCCTTTGGAAATAAATTGGCTTAAAATGAAGTTCAGCTTTAGGGCTAGATTGGTTGCAGTTGCTAAATCTGCAGTTGCAAAGGCTGTCTCTCTGGGATGTGAGATGCCCTGGTAAGCAACTGTTTACTTAAAATGCTGTGTGAATGTTTTGGAGTAGGAAAATATTTAACAAATTTACCATTTTGTCTGTTGACAGGTTACAATCCTGTAATTTATTCATCCCTGCATTATCTGCCAAACTCTTTCCAATTTATAGTCTATTAATTGGACACCAACAGTGTGCCTTATGAGCATTGGATATTCATCCTGTTGTTTCTGATTCTCCTCTGAGCGTGAATTGTTCTTGGCGTCTGACTTCCACTGTGACCACTCAGGCTTCCGAGTTCTGCATTAACCTTCTCACGAACATCCTCTAATGTCACTTAAAACTTACTGATGGGGCACCATTACTTGTTTGAATGTTCACTGAAGTCAACCCAACCAATATAAATCCAATATGTTACTGAATATAAATGTGGTTAAAACCCATGTGTATTAATATTTTTATTGCTGTTGTTGTTATTTGAATATGATGGATAATATTTCAATATGTCATATTACTGACATTGAAGTGTTGATAATATTTTGGTTAGGCAGGCATTGTTTTCAAGGATTTGCAGTTACTACCTTTTGTGCTACAACTGATGTGCACACACTAGTTTTATTACAGTTCATTTATGAATCTGGATGTGAAAAAAACTCTTAGTTAACATTAAAAATGACAATAAACTACTTGCATATTTCTTCTTAAACCTGAATTCTCTTTTTATAATATTCCTAGAATTAAATTTTCCTAGTGCCTGGAATCTGAGAGGGAAGTTTAAATAGCACAATTTAGTTGGGTTTGCCATAATGTGCTTCAGCCACCTGCATAATCTGACTGCGTTATTAAGCATCACATTTGGCACGGACATTTTAAACTACCTGGCACAGAAAAAAGGTGTTTCTTTCTAGTTTTATTTCACAATCATTGAAAGTAGTATTTTAATCTATTTCTTCATATCTATTTAGCTGAACTTTGTATTTATTAAAGGATCAAACTGTGTTATGATGCTGGAATAACAGCTTCCTTTTAAATTTATCTCTTTCTAAAAAATCTCAAAGATATGCTGATAGAGAAGCTATGATCCATGTGACATAACGACCATTCAGTAGTCAAAGAGGCAATTACTGAGTTGATGTTAGTGAGGAGTTCAGGGTGTCAGCATGACAAGATGAAACAGAATAGAGTCTGTATGAAGCCAGGGGTTCTGTATGCACTTTGTGCTCATTCCATTAATCTGAAATCACAGGCTCAACAGATCCATAAATAAGGAGACCCGACATCCTTTAGGTTTTGTTGGTGTTGTTATTGAATAGTGAGCTCTTATGTGTGGATGGCGAGGTGGTTTTATTTTTTTTAAATTTTTATCCGAGTGCTTAATGCAGTAGAAATAAGCCTTTGGTGTACCTCACTCACATCCAGTTTTGTTGGCTTTGAAGTGGAAAAACAACAAAAACAAAAACCCAGACCAGTATTTTCTACTCACCGTGGCTTTCTGAATATCATTATTCCTCTAGGGTTATTCTGGTTTTACATGATTTTGCATTTGTCTATGCTTTCTTAGATGCCTTTAAATGTTATTGTAAGTCCCTTCACCCATTTCCAGCCTAGCAAATCAGCTTTCTCCTTGTTTTACCCTGACAAACCTATTTTAAAGACACTCTACTCCCCTCATCTTACTTTCTAAGTCATCAAACAAGACCCTAAGGATCACTAAGGATACAAGGAAATTTTTCATACAAGGAGCCTAATGCCCTGATCACATTTGGGGTTGAGTAATTGCATTTCATGCATAGTGCATGAACACGTGCAAGAATCTCCTCTTTGCACTGTCAGCTAGACACGGCACTATGGATCAGGCTGCTATTTTTCAGATTGCTAGGAATGTTTTATGGAGAGAAATACATATCTGCCAGCAAAGCATTTTCCAAATGAAGATAGAGCATAAAACCACCCTGCAAGTAACACAAACTGGTAATGGTGACATTTTGCAGTATAACTACATTCACTAGCACAATAAGAGGTAAAGAGCAAAGTTTTCATGTGCTTGCAATGTCAGAGAAAGTTGACAGCATAAGCGCACGGCTTGTGCTGAAAAAAAAAAATAAATACAAGAGAGGCCACAGCAGTGTCAGGAAGGATTTCTTCCTGACAAATAGAATGTCTCTTGGCTTCCTCATTCCGCAGGCCTCCCAGCCGGGTCCCGCAATGGCAGATGAGAGCATGCCCTTTGCTTGTCAGTCCCACCAGTACAGCTGCAAGCAAACATCCAGATCACAAACAGAAGTTGTATTTACAATCTGTGCTGCTCTTTTCTCCTCTTTTGCAAGCATTTGTCTCATCTTCTCTTCAAGGAAAGAACACTGAGTTCTAACAGAAGCAGCATATGTGAGCCTCTATCAACTTATTCTTGCTCTTTCCCCAGGAAAGAGCAAATAATACCATCACTGATTCATCAAAATATGAGTAAAAATGTATGTTGTGGTTTTGTTTTTGTTTTGTTTTAATGCTGCTGAAAGGGAAAGGGAATAAGCAATATTGTTACAGTGAATGCTTTACTTTGTGCTTCAAATGCTTTTAACCACTTATCCTTTTTTTCCTGCACCTATAAAGAAGGGTTAGAAATATTTTTAGAGGTGATTGTTTGCCATGGAAGTAAGTGGGTCAAAGTCTCTATGTTTGAAATTCTGTATCTCTTCTCATTATTTAACTCTGTACAGTGGCATACCATAACTTTCTAGACTCAGTTCATAAAAATAAATATAATAGTTCCCATAGAGAAAAAAAATCATTTTTTTTCCATATTTAGAAAAAAAAAGATTTAAATTTCTTAGGAGGGACAGAACACAGTATTCATGTGCTTGTGATAGCAAATTTTAACGTTGCAGCACTTAGAGGCAGAAAAGATATACAAATTTAAACCAACATTTGGAAAACAAACACGTAAATTTGGCTCTCAGAGGATAGCAGATCTAGTTTCGTAGACTGAGGACTGGAAGTGTTGGCTGTCAGAGGTCTAGGTTCACTTCAGAAACTAAAAAGAAGTCTTTAACCATTCACACAAACCCCAACATCAGCTGACAGCTGAATAGGGATAAGATTTTCTTACGTGTTTCTTGCCTTGTCCTCCCACTTTTGATTTATCTGAGCATTTTTGTTTAAGGGAAAATTTCAAGACTCTGGTCTGATTACAGAAAATGTATAAAAACCCTAGATCAGAACATTGATGATATCCAATATAGATTATTTTTTCCCTAGTTAACTTCTCAGAGTTTTATAGCTGTCCTTGTTTATTTAGACTTTCCTCGTATGGGTATTTTCTGTTGAGTTCTCTGTTGATTTTCTAGTGATTCCTAATGTTCTACTTATTGTTTTGGCATCAAATTGGCACTAACTTCATGTCCTAGGAGAACAATTTATATCAACTTTAAGATGTTTTTCGTGAGTGGAAATATTTAATTTGGAGCCCTTAATGACATAAATAAAGTTAGAATTACTTTCTTCTCCATAAAGATTAGTTTGAATTAATTGCCCAGTAACTCAGAATTAAGTGGTCCTCCTATAACTTTTCCAAGTCTGCTATCGATTAAGTTCCCCTGCATAAATTTACATCAACCAGACTTTGTCAGAGAAACTTTCTCTAAATACACAGCACAAAGTTTAGCACAGAGCCCTGTGAGACCTCATTAATAACCTCCTTCCAGCATGAAACTTTAGCATTTATGCCTATCCTTTATTTCTACTTTTTTAACCAGTTATTAGAAGAAACTTGACAGTCTTTAAAGCACCACTGCTGACAAAGTTTTTGTAAATTCAGATTTGTTACATTGCTCAAACGAGCCTTATCGTGTTTGCTGCTGACATCTATGGACATACTTAGGCATTGGGTGCATGTACAACAGGTCCGGTGTTGCTGTTGTGAAGAGCATGTACTACACCAGAAATTCACACAATCTCCCACACATCTGCCTGATTTGGAATCATGGGGGAAAAATATTGAGCTCTCAAAAAATATATGTGTATATATATATATATATATATAATCATAATCCTTTCATCAGAGCAGGTAGTCTATACCCATGAAACAGCCTAATTCAGGGAAAGCAGAGGATATGTAGTCTTGTACTCTTACCAAAGGCCGCTTCAACATAAAGTGGTTATACAGATGTGTTTTTTGAGTTTATAACAGTTTTTCCACTGTCAGGAAGTACAATAGGACTGTGAACCTAAATATTTCTTGTTATTTCTTGGGTCCCGGGAAGCTGGTAGCACTGTGGTACTGGTGACAGAGGGTGCCACGTGTAATGTTGCTGCAGCCAGGACTTGCTCGCTCTTTTAGACTGTTGGTGGGCCTTCATCAAGCTGCTGAGACCCAGCAAGGTGGACCTGAGTTTCCTCTAGCAAAAGGAACAGGCCAGTATTTGGTACAGTGACACCATATGTTCTTGAGCTATGTTTTTTCCTCAGATACTATATTTTCAGTACCTCCCTGATCACTTTTTACCAAGCTTGATGTTTGGGTAAAGGAAAGAGGATTTGCTACATCCTGTCAAAGGAAAGACAGAGTTCATCTTTGTCGGCAGTAGCTGGCTTGCCAGTTGATGCCCGCGAAGTCTCAGATTAGCCAAAGCATGTGCTGCTTTTCACAGCTGTGGCTGACTGCAACGCTGCAGAGGAGCAGGGACTGAGTCAGGGTGCTGTCAGAGCACAGAGGAGAGGCAGAGACTTGGCAGGGGGAACACTCAGGACGTGAGCAGGTCCCTGAGGGAGCTGCGGGGAAGGTGTTGGAGGGAACTGGAAGATGAGCTTGTAATACAAGAATGCACACATGAAATGGGTCTGAAGTAGAGGCATGCAGGGTACTTAAGATGCAAAAAAGTGTAGGAAACCAGAGTTCATCTTCTGCTGTTCTCAGAAAAACTAATTTCTCTTCCATTAAGGTCTCCTTATTAACAGTCGTCTTAGACACAAGACATTTTCAAAGAACTAATGGTTTCTTCATCTAAGGCAGATGAATCTTTTTTACACAGCTAATTGTTAATTCCTAGAACTCTGGTGTAATTCCAGATTCTGAATTAATCTCCATCAGGCAAAACTATTCACTTTCAGGATGTAACGATCATATCACCCCTTGAAGTCACTCATTAAGTTCACCCTGTCTTATTCAAGAAGGATGCTGAAATCTTGACTGACACTTTTGTTACTTCTTTGTTGAACTACTTTAATGTACTTGATTTGTTTTGGCTTCCTAAATTCTTTATCAACTGTTTTGCAGTGATCTAGAATTCAGCATGTTCTACTCCTTGAACTCACTGCCTCTAACTTCTCTGAATCTGTGTTTCATGTCAGACTATACATAAAATCCAATGTTAGCCTCAGTGCAAAGCCAATTACATCACTGAAAATATTTCTCACCCCACTTGTCTCGTGGTCACCACCTGAGCCACTAGTTAGATCAGCACCTTACTGGTGGAAGGCTGGAAAGCACAGAAAGCCAATCAATTCAAATCATTCAATGATATATTTTTTTCCGTCTTCATGAATTCACAATGGTAAGTCTTGCAAATCCTTTTGCATTGCACTATAGATTACTTTTTCAGCAGAAAATATTACTCTAATAACCATAAAGGAAAGTGCTCCATACTTAAATTTCTTCATATCATTCATTATGTATATAATTGCAAATAATAGTATATACAGAAAAAAAAGACTTAAGAAAAAAATACATTATTTCTCTAAGAGTAAAATCTACTCATCTTCCCAGATTTTCTGCATTACTTTATGATACAGAACAGCAGACTCAGGATTTGCTAGACCACAGGAGGATGCTAACTGCTAATTCATGTAATCAATAATGAAAACACCATCTTGAGATATTTTAAGGAAAAGCCAAATGCTTCACTGTTGCATTTAAAGGATTGGACAGATAGCTGGACCCACACACCACCAGTGACTTTTAGCAAAATTAATAGAATTCTAGCCAGATCCATAGACGTATCTACTTTTAATTTTAGGACCAGGCTTTGTTGCTGAACTACGCAGTGTGAATTCCTGTGGGTCATAGGAAGGTGATTTTCTCCTACTGCCACATTCTTCCTCCTGCAAAGCAGAGAAATATTAAAAGAGAATGCTACCTTCTCTCCACCTCCCACCACGTAGTTCTACCCAGAAATCCAGTTCTGCCCAAGCCCTCCTGGGCTCCAGAACCAAGACACAAAGCTGAAGAGCTTCTGCACTCATGCTTGTAGTGTGGGGGGTTGTTGTGAAAACTTTACGTGCTGTTGTAGAAAGGCAGAAGTGTACCATTGGATGGATAAAGAATCCATTTCAAACTATACTCTTTGTTTTTTGAATCTAAATGTGACAGTCTCAACAGAAGGCAATTTGATAGCCTTGCGTTTGTACAGGTGGCTTATAAAACATGCATGTCTCTCCTCCAGCTAGTGACTATTAAGGAGAGCAGGTGATACACAAACACATGATCAATCCTACTGCCTGAAAATGTGGAACAATTAAGATATTTTATTGCATGCACTTCTTTGTAACTTTGTAACCATATTGGAATTAAACAAATCTACGAAAAAAATTTGACTGAAGAAAGGTAGGCTCTTCTTCAATGATACCCTTGAGTGATCTGAAAAATGAACTAAAGTTTTCTTTAACTAACAATAACCAATTCCAATATTTCAATTTTCACTGAAAGGGTAGTGCAGCAGTCAGTAATCTTCATGTAAGTAAATATAAAAATATTACCACTTCATATGTAGGAAGACACAGGAGAAAAAGACATGCATGACATGGATTTCACTCTCTGGTTATTCAAAATACCTCTTATCTTTCAGTCTGCTAAGTAAAGGTACATTACAGAAAAGGTTGAAGCACTGAGGGTAAGAAGGAGAATGGGAATAGGCTGTTTGATCTATAACTTTCATATTGATTTCAGTTGCTGTGTTAGAAAGGAGAACCATCCTCCTTCTCCTCCCCCCCGCCCCCATAGTTTTATTTACTGGTTACTGCTTTCATTTACTAGTTACAGTCCAGAAAAGATTTTTTTGTTGTTGTTAAAGTACTTCAGAAAAATCATAGAAAAACGTCTTTGGCAACCTTTAAACAACTGCCTGACTTTTCTGTCTTTTTCCACTCTTGCTATGGAATATCTATTTCTCCCTAATATGATATATGAATATATTTCCAGTAAACAGCTCCTTCATTTTGACAAAGACTTAAAGACAGGGACAGAAAAGTGATGGCAAAATCTATACCATAATAGATGAGTAAACAGCGTTGACTTTCTAAGTAGATTCTACCCTCACAAACACTGTGGCATTATATATCTAGTCACGTTTTTCTAGCTCGTGTTCCCTTAAAGCATCTCAGAGTATTCATGGCTAAAAGGGCCTACCTACCCTGAAATCAAATACAGACCAAACCAAAGTCTGATGTCTATAGAACGCAAGGCCCTGCCATCTTACCCATGCAGTATGAGAACTTCAAAACCCACATTTACTCAAATATTTCTTACTCTTTGTAATTAGCAGACCACATGATTTCACTCTTGGTAACAATTAAGACTATGAAATGTAATTTTCCAACATGAAAACCGTATGATACCACAAAACCAACAACCTGTTAAGCTTGTGTGCCTTCACCCTTTGTTGAGTGAAGCTTGACAAAAAAAGCTACAGCACACTTCGAACTCTGATGGACCTGAAACTATACTATCCTTTAAACCAAGGAATTTTCAAAGAGAGGAATGAGAAAGAACAGGTTATTAGGTATTAAAAGACACGTCCATCAACATAGTCAATGCCATACTGAAGTCCCCAGAAGAAATACCATAACTGGGAGGATAAATATCACCAAAAAAAAGATTTTTAAAAAATAAAGGCCACTGCAGCATACTAAAATACTAAAATTCCTTGGGTGGGAAGGAAATGTGTAGATACTGTTCCTGAAAGAATTTTTATGGGTCTAAACAGAAACTCCCTGTGCTTTCTGGATGGAAATAGCATAGCCTGAGGGACACAGCTGTTGCTCAGTCTAGTCAGAAAACCTCTTCTTTTTAGCTTTATAAATCAATCTAGTAAGTTTTCCCACTTTCACGCAATGTTTTGACCTTAAATAGGGAATTTGTCGATTGGGTGAGGGATGGTGGGTGAATGATTTGCCAAACATTTTGCGTAGCAAAAGAGAAGACCCATCTACTTTCTGATTATGCTCCATGAAACTGAATGGGCTTCTATAAAAACAAATGGTGAACCAAGGAAAGAGAACTCACAAATGAACAGACACGTCAAGTTGTAAGAACTGAGCAGAGAACATGCCTTTGTTCTGCAATTACTTTAGCAACCCACAGCAGTTCATCTTGAACTCACATTCTCATTTGTAATGACTGCAAATCAAGAGTCACATAAAAACAAGACTACTCTGCAGTATCTCAAACCAAATCTTTTACACTGTCTTACATTTTTAAAACAAAACAAAAAAAAACATACCACCCTGTTTTTTGTGAATAGCTTGGCTGTTTATTATAAATAAAATTGTTTTGCAATGATAATAGACAAACTTTACCAATTCAGGAAAGTAGTTATAAACTACTTTTTTTTTTCTTTTTTTTTTCTTTTTTCAATTAAGTTTGGTTGCATATTTGCACAAGACCAATTATCTTTTAATGTTTCATGTAAAATTCAAGAAGAAAATGTGTGTGGGAGGGGGATTAAAGTAATATCAAGCAAGAGCCATAAAGGCATACTGACAGCATACTCAAATCAAAGAATGGGTGACACAATTGGACAGCAGATTCATAACTGGTGTTCAGAGCAATAATAAATGAATGAACAAGCTATAGTTCATATTTTCATTGTAAGGACAAGATCTGGGGCTCCAAAAGGGAAAACTGAGGTTGGGGGATGCTGGCATTAAGATAACATTGCCCTTGTTTTTGAGCAGTAAAGGGATTGTTGAAAATGTGTATTTTACTCTCAGTACAGAATTATGCTAACTCAGGATTGTGCTTTAAGACCCAAGTTCTGTGGATATTAGCAGAGTCAGATATACAGAAAACACTGTGAAGGATTTAAAAGTATGAAAAGCATAAGGATTATATAGACTTGAACTGTGAATGAGGTTGAAATGCATTCAAGAAAGCAATAAAGACTAGTGAACCAGAAACGCCTTGCTCACTTATGATAAAATATCTAGTTAATACCAAAGAAAAGCTTCAAATAGACTTGTCTGGTTCTTTAGAAAGTCACTAATAAAGTAATGCTGATATTCTTTGTATAAATACTTTCACAAATAAAGAGTCTCTTTTAGAAAGAAGATTGGACTTGGTAAGTAAGCAGCTTAAGCAGTAAAGAAAAGCATATTAAAATTATTTCTTAACTTGCAGAAATGTTGAATAATGGTCCATGGCCATGTTCTGTAATGACAACTTACCATACACTGTTCTCAGAGCAACGTAGCTTCCCGCGTTTTCCATATGAGATACATACCAAAAGGTTAATTTTATCCAAAATGGTAAAGGTAATCAACACAAGTGCAACAACTATTTACTTCTTTAGCCTTTCAGTCTTACTAATTTTCTTGAGTAGTAGAGAGTTCACTAACTACTCTCTTCAGTAGCATTCTTTTTACTATTTTTAGTTAAAAAAGATACCTCAGACTAAGTGGACTATATTAATATAATTTGACTAATCAGAATAAGTGATGAAATGCATGGAATGCTTTCACCTTAATTAGCTCACAATTCATGTCAAACTCACTTGTCAAAGTCAGACTCACTGTTTTTTTGGAAGGAAGAAACAATATAGACAATATAGACTTTAAAAGTGCCTTGTTTTGTTTATGGTGGATCTTGCTAGAATTATAAGACTCAAGTGAACTATGCAAGAAATAAAAACACATTCCAGCATAAGAAGCATTATAGACACTAAGGCAAAACTCAGCATTTCTCCATCTGTTACCAATTCAAAATGTGATCCTCATCAGTTTTGAATGTGAGACTAATTTTTGGTATATCAGCCATTCTTTTACTGTTGGGTGACGATTTTTTTCCCCTTTTCAGCTAAGGAACTTAGAAATGCAAAATTGAAGACTACTAGTCTAAGTAGGGTATACAAAGCAGTAATAATCAATTATAGAAATTTCTTAATAAACAAAGCATCCAAGTAGAGCCAGGAATCTTTCTTACCTCTCTCAAAGCTCAGGGCTTTAGAGTTACATGGGAAAACATGCTTGTTAAGTGCAGGGAGACTCTTACAGATGGTACCTCCAAAAAAGCTCTAGATAGTGCATCAGCCTCCCAGCACCACCACCTCATTGGCTGTGCCTCCACATTTACAAAGCCTCATTAGCAACTCATTAGGAACACTACAGATGTGACACACACAAACCTGCTCTGGGAGAGGGAATTAAGGAATCTGTACCAGAGAACTACCTCAGAAAACTGAAAACAATTTAAATGATTGTTCAGAGACTATCCTGATCATTATATAAAACAAAAATAAATCATCATTTTTAGCAAATGTTGAGTGAAGAAAAAGTTACACCTTTTAGAGATGGAGAGGTTAAAACAACAGCTGTCTGGGTCAATTCCCAATTTATACTTGGATTTGCAGTAATAACAGAAGGAAGTTACAGCTTTTACTTAGTGCCTTCAGGAATTACTGACTTTATTTGAAGTCTATCAATAGCTTCTTATAGTAATGAAGAGAATCTTTCTTTCCTGCTGTTAGTATCAACAGCTCCTAAGTAATTCTTACAGTTTCTTCTTTGTTTGAAGCTTTGTTATTTATTATGTCAGAACAAATGCCAATTATCCATTAATTATACCTAAAAAAAAATATCCTGTGGTCAGAATGCACTCAGTCCTCAGCAAAATTCATGGCAAAGTTCTGCCTTAATTCTGCGGAAGCGGCAGAAGCTCAACATTATTCACAGTCCCATTATTCACAGTCCAGGGATCAGAGTGCCTTTTAAGGACAGAATACCTGGAAACGTACAGTTAAAAAGATGTTGGGACCTACACTTGTTCAAGGAAGCTCCTCGAGTCCATCTGTGATACTTCTACCTAAGAACATGTGATATGTTTGGTAAGTTTCTGATGGGAAGAAGGGTAGGAATAAAGGTAAATGTAAATGTCTGTCATACCTTTGATATAACTGTGAGTAGTGGTCCTTGAACGCAGGGGAAGAAGAGTTGATTTCCTAATGCACAGATCTTAACATCTGAGGACTTGGTTATACCTTGTTACATATCATGCTCTTTTTTTTTTTTCCACCAACATCAGTTTTATAGACAATACAACTACTGACTTCAATGAGGTTTATCATAGCATATGTGGGAAGAGAAGGAGTGTTTAAAAAAAAATTGCCTCTTGGTACATCAAAAGTCAAAGTAATTACAGATTCCATGTTCTCTTCTTTCTGCTGTTCCCTGCTATTCTTATTTTCTTGAGTTATTTGAGCAGGATATATTTAATCAGAATTTTGTCTATAAAACATTTAACCTGATAAAGCATGCAAGTGGAAAATAAGCACTGAGGGGTGAAGAAAGTTCTGAAGTTGTTCATGAAGTTACCAATGCTATGAGAACTATATAGCCACAATTCACAGGCTGCACACTTTGCCTTCGCTTCCTGGAAGGGCAAGCAGTTGCCCTGCACTGTGAAGTCAGGTAAAGGGAAACATGTTAAATCTTACAGAAATATTCATATACAGAAATTCAAAAGGTTGCTGGTTAAAATGGAGCCAGGAGAGCATGTCATAAACCCTCTCAGATTCTGGGTAGTCTGAACATCAAAAATATATGCTCTCCTCTTATTGCATCTCCTTTTCTACTACTTTTGATTGACTATATCTCTGTATCCTTTACCTTTCAGAAACTGTATGCTAGTTAATACAAAAGTTACTGTATGTTAAGAAAGGTGGTTTGTCTAAGATAACCTACTTGGCAGCGATCTGCTTTTGGACAAGAGCTCCCAGGGAACTAACAGATAAACCAGAAAAATTAATACAGATAACTTTGTCTGAACCTACAAAAGAGGTGGCATTGTCTATTCCTTTCTGCCAGTAATTTTAAAGTAGGCTCTGTCATTTCTAAAAATACTTGTGTCGTTTGTACTTGACTTCTCTTATCTAGGTGACATTCTAGCCCAAAAGGTATTTGAACCACCACTTAAGAGAATGGTCTTGGAGACTCATTCTTTTTCCCCTAGGAAATACTCAGGAACTTAATTACTGGTTCATATGCTTGTCAAATGGACCTCAGCTCATAATCTTGAGTTTCCCTGGAGCAAACCAAAACCAGAATTATTCCTGACTCACAGAAGAATAAAACAACTACAGGAATAGTATCTACACACAATTACAAGAGAAAGAAGAGAAGAATACTCTCTAGATTCTGCACGTTTTCACTTTCCCATTAGCATTATCCAGTGTAACAATTTTACATCAAGTATGTATGTTTCTATCATGCCAAGTTTCCAGCAAAAGAATGCATGTTGTCACTGTAGATCAGCTATGTATACATAAGCCCATGTGCAGTAAGTCTGACACATCCAGACGAGCCACTTCCCACTCATGTCCCAGCCATTTAAGTCACCATCTAGACCTGTACTCAATGGAAATACTGGGGTGCCTGACGTGACTGTGCAATTTGTGCCCTCACTTGTTTTTAGACGGGGGCTATGTCCATCTTCAAGTCAGCAGACACAAAACATACCATCAGGACAGCTTCAATTTAGAATTTATTATACCATGGAAAGCCATACAGAAGTAAAACCCAGCCAGTGAACGAATCCTGTTAAGACATAAATCTATACTCAGAAAATTAAGATCCAGAGCCAAGCCCGAAATAAGTCAATAAGACAGTCAATAAGAGCTGCAACAAGGTTGGTAATACAAAAACTCATCCCTAATAGAAGCCATATATGAGTAGCTGTACTAAATAATTGTGCTAAAATCTCATAAGTTCTAATACTCATTTGCTAGGGGTTAAAAAGAAGCCGCAAACAGTTGGGGAGAACATAATCTCCATGTCTCCAAGAATAATGTGTAATCCAACCTTTCACTGAGTAAGAAAAAGTAACATTTTTGTGTGGGTAAGCTATATCCTAATTATCCCATTTAAGCTTTCTTATACTTTCTTGCAAGTACTTCATCCCAGCCTCATCTGACAATGGGATACCGGTGTAACTCAGTATGGCAACTTTCATTTACCTATGGTAATTCTGAGGAATTTTATGAGGGCGGATGTAATTTCATATTGGTTGTAAATTACACAGTGGACTTATGAGAATAAAAACCTTTGATTATGGAAATTAAAATGCAAAGTTCCTAAGTCTTCTATGAAAAGAGTTATAGGATGCAAAATATCCATTTCTTCAGCTTTTTTAAAAGCTGTTGTCAAAAAACGTAAGAAAAATGCAAATTTTTATTAACCACATACTTTACTTTTTTCTTTTTTCTTTTTTTCCTTAAATTTAATGAAGCTTTCTAGTTATCAAGGTAATTTAGTCTCAAATCTCCACTTTCCAGTCCAGTTTTCATTATTTCACATGATTCTTTTACCCTTATTACAGAAGCTGGCTTTATTCCCAACTCATAAAGTGACCTGAATGTGCAAGGAGATATTTTCTAGCATTGATTTTTCTTCATTCATAATGTTAATGGCATGACTATTCCTATCTTTACTTTATGTACTTTCTTAGCTTTTATTATTTTCATAATCCATCAGTAACACACGTTTTTTTTTCTAATCTAGACCACATATCTTTCTTTTTTTTCTTTCTTCTAAAGATACTGTATTTACTGTATTTCATTTTTTTTTCTTTTATTTTCCCTCTACTCAGACAACAGGAGATATGTCTGATGAATTTGTTGGTTGGGTGGGCTTTTTTTTTTTTTTAAAATCTGTTTTTTAAGTAATGTCAAACAAGAATACCAAGCAACAAACATTTAAAATCAATTCTTTTTCTGTAATCCTTTCAACAACTGTAATCCAGCTGACCAAAATTCCTCTCTGAAAAGATTTCAAAAGCTCTTCACGTGGACCATCTTCTGTCTAGAGTACTATCAGCCTCAAGTAAATATAGTCTGGGGGATGTTATACCCACACTTGTTAATGAAATTTAAGAAATAAATAATGTTTTTCAAGAGAGACATTGGGAGCCTATGTATTATAGGATGAATTATTTTCATTCCCAGTATACAGTTTGCCTCTTTAATAAGACTGTACATAGAAACTACTAAATATTGTCACCCTCCATTTATAAAATCTCATCCTTCTTCCTTCAAAGCATCTTTTTTTTTTCTTTAAAAAACATTTTTCTTCTATTTTTTTAGGATTTTTTTTACATATTACTTTTTTTTTTTGTTAGATAGCCATTAAAATATAGGAAAACTTATCCTGTTTTCATCTAGGAACTAAAAATTACAGTGTAAGGAACTAAAAATTACAGTATAATTCACAAAATAAAGCCTCACAATCCTCTATCAAGCCACTCTGATTCTGACTTAAAATCACACTGGTTTCTCTCTTCCTTGCTTGGAGATGGCACGGTCGTTTCTTCGTTCACAGTCATGCTATATGTTCATTGGCCACTAGACATACGGTGTGGTATTAGCTCAAACAGATCTCCGACAGAGAAAAGTTCTATCATACAATGCCTGTTTCATATCACTAATATCCATAGCTAGTCTTTTGCTCTACAGCTCTTTTACTATGTGCTTTCCTAACAGGAGATTAATTAACCATAAACAAGTCTTTCAAAAAATTGAGGCCTTTATTTGGTAAAACCAAGCATCTTGGCTTTGAACTGCTAACCCTTTCTTCAAAAGAATAGAATTTTTAATTCCTCTAAACCCTATCTCAGCTTCCTTTACAAAAGACCCTTTTCTACTTTAGAAAAAAAAAAAAAAGACAAAATATCATCCCCGTTAAATTACTTTTTCAATAGTAGATGATTTATAGTTGATTAGGTAATTAAATCAAATACAAGTGGCTGAAAGTAAATCTATTTTTATCATCCCTGTAAATTAAAAGTTCCGCATCATAAAAAATCATGACCATCTTGAAAATGACTAGTGAAGTGCTTTTTATAGGCAAGCAGGATTTATTGTCAATTAACGTATTGAACTGTATAGTCAGCATAACCCTGTGCTCAAGACTTTTTAAATTATTGGCTTCCACTATCAAGCTGCTCCACATCACAGTAATGAAATGTATCTAGCTATTCACATATTGAACAATTCCTTAGGTTGGGTTTATATCTCACTATAACAACATTTCATTTTATTATTATCTCCAATCCTCTGTAATGAATACAAATACATTCTTTTTTTCCATCATGGGTTTATCAATTTTCATTGATTTGCCTGTAATGAATGCAGCCAGGATGGGGGAGAAATTTTTTTAAAGAGATCATATCAACTAAAATGTCTGTAAATTCAAAATTTTTTCACTCACAGTGGCATCAATTAAAAGAAAATAAATAATTAGAAAGCCAATTAAAAGGAAGTATGAATTTAAGCCTTATACTTAAATAATAACTGTATAGAGGAATTTGTGAACCTCTATTTTTACCTGACATTTGCTTTTGCAATTTTCTTTCCATACACTTAAAAAATAAATAAATTCTCATTATAGTTTTGCATTTCATGTAGTTTAATTTGTTGTAATGCACCACATATTTCTTTGTCAATAAAGATCAACTTGACTAATGAAAATGTAGTTTAGAGTGCAGAGCGTGATTAGCTTTATACAAAGTATGTCTGTAAGTAACTCATGCCAGCATCTCCCCCAGCCAGTACTCACTGAGTACTTTCACCATTGAAGTGCTTGCTGAACAGGGCAGACCTTAGCACAACTTATGTACTTTCTACAATTTGGGTACTGATTTTTTTTTTTCTTAATTCTGAAACCTAAATAAAGCCACATTAGTAGAAAACAAATATAGACATGTTGAAATGCACATCCCAACTGTGTTAGAAACTTTCATATTGAAAAACAAACTTCTAAATGAAAACACAAAGTGTTCTCAGTTGTGACATTTTATTGTACTATAACCATTGCATCTGCTTGTGTTTGGCAATTATATCATTATATGACAACATAATTTGATATAAAATGAAGTGATGCAATAACATCCTGGCTTTTATTCAGGCACAGCAAAAAAAGCCATGGAACACAATCTCCAGTCTCCAGAAAACAATACAGACTGCAGAATCTGACATATTGTATTTATGTGGTGCAACAGAATGGGACAAAATTGGCTGCATAAAGAGAAAGATCTGTTAAGAAGAAAACATCTATCCTACTCACATATACATACACACTCACACATATTTATACACACAATTCTTCTAATAGGTAGAGGACTTTGAAACAGATGAGGGAATCAGGTGCACCCTCAGTCAATTTGCAGGTGATTCTAAATTAAGCAGGGCTGTTGATCTGCTTGAGGGTAGGAAGGTTTTGCAGATCCAGACAGGCTGGCTTGATGGGCTGAGGCCAGTCACATCATATTCAAGAAGAGTAAGTGCCAGGTGCTGTGCTTGGGTCACAACCACCCCACGCAGTGGGTACAGGCTGGGGGAAGACCAGCTGGAAAGCTGCCCGGCAGAAAGGGACCTGGGGATGCTGGTAGACAGCTCGCTGAACGTGAGCCAGCGCTGTGCCCAGGTGGCCAAGAAGAGCAACAGCGTCCTGGACTGTGTCAGAAATAGTGTGGCCAGCAGGACCAGAGGAGTGGCTGTCCCCTTGTATGCAGCGCTGGTGAGATGGCACCTTGAATATAGGGTTGAGTTTTAGGCCCCTCACTACAAGAAGGTTAGTGAGTTGCTCGAGCATATGCAGAGAAGATCAAGGAAGCTGGTGAAGGGACTGGAAAACAAGACTTACGGGGAGCAGCTGAGGGATCTGCGGTTGTGTAGTCTGGACAAAAGGAGGCTGAGGGGAGACCTCCTTGCTTTCTACAATTACCTGAAAAAAGGTTGCAGTGAGGAGTATCTGTCTCTATTCTCAGGTGACAAGTGACAGTACATGAGGAAATGGACTCAAGTTGCATCAAGGAAGGTTTAGATTGGATATCAGAAAGAATTTTATTTATGGAGAGGGTGGTCAAGCATCAGAACAGGCTGTCCGGGGAGGTGGAGGAGTCCCCATACCTGGAGGTATTGAAGAGATGCATGGATGTGGCACTAAGGAACATGGCTTAGTGATGGAACTGGGTAGGTCAGGTGGGTAGTTAGACTTGGTGATCTTGAAGATCTTTTCCAACCCAGATTATTCTAAGGGACTATATTACTTCCAGAATCAAACTGATGCTTTAAGTCACCTTCTCTAGAATAAGAGATGGATAAGATGTAGTGGAAATAAAAAATGCAGTTAGTGTACTTTATATATATACATATATAGTACTTATATATAAGAACAAGTGTTAATAAATTTCTCCTTCCGTGTTAAAAGGAAGTTCAGAAACTGTCAGGCTGATTCTGTGTAAACCTACTGAATTTCTTTTCTCCAAGGATATTCTTAAATCCAGTTCTCCAGATAACCCTACTGAAACCCAGTGAGAGTCTGGCATCTAACTTCACCATTCTGCTTTGAAAGTTCCAGTTTACAGCATTACAAGTGTGCTTTGAATCAGTTACTTCAGAGTAAAAACATCCTCATCCTCTACCGTTTTAAGAGCTTCAGAAAGCTTCCAGCATTGCTGCTCTCAGTAATGAAACAAGGCATTTAATTTCATAGCTGAGAATGCTGTTGTTACATGTAATATTGTAAGTCACAAGTGTTGCATTTACTACTCAAATAATCACCATGGTCAAAAGCTTGATAACATGATACACAGAGAGGTAAATGCTGCATATTGAACTCAGGGGAGCTATTTGCATGTTGTGCCAGGTGGAAGAGACATTTTTGCAGTCTTCAGTGGCAAAAAAAACCTTACAGAATCAAAGACCCTTACAGACAGATGACTAACTTTGCTCATCCTGTTATTAGCAGTTATTAATTCTACTTTGATCTAAAATATTTTATTGGGAGAAAAAATAGGTAGAATTATTTAAGGCATTACAGAGATTATAAGCAATAATTTCAATAAAGCTCTGCTGCAGAATCAGCATTTTTCTTTTAAGGAAACTTTAAAACATTATTTTGAAGCTAAAACGTATTCAACATTGGATGAAAATAAAACTAAAAACTAAAGTATTATTTTCTCTTATAAAGTGTTTGTATTATGACAAAACAATCACTATTACCTTCTAAAGTGTCAAAGTTGAACCTGAAATGTGCTGAATTTTGTCCTCCTTTGTGTTTCAGAGAACATTCAGGGCATTATAGTGAAAAAATATTTCTCCAAACAACCTTAGTTTATCACCAATATATTCAAAATAAATAATATTTATCCTATATCATAATATTTGCTCCCCAAACTAAATCTCCCTAGTACCTATGGTGTTCAGGATTTCTGTTCAGATACTCTCCTTGAAATTCTTCATTCCCTCTTTCGGAGCCGATCGTTAGTTGAAGAGGGGCTTCGACCTAGAGGATCCTGATTAAAACCCCAAATCTGACAAACAGGAAGAAGTAAAGGGAGGAAAATAATGGCTTGCTTTTAAATGAATGGGCTATGTTTCTATCACACTTTTTCAATTTGGCAAAGAGCAGCAACTTCACCTGCTTCAAGTTTATTTGTTGTGAAACTCCTTATTAACAAAGGCATTTCTTTTCCATTCGCTATACTCCCATATACTATTTTTTTTCCATTCCTTTTCCCACTCTCATTCTGAAAGAGTGGAGGGGTTGAGATCTTATTTGCCCAGTGTCTCATTAAGACCCCAGACAGACAAAAGAAGGCTGTGCAAAGTCACGCTGACACAAAGAACTTGACGATGAGAATGGCTTTGTGTAGTACTCTAACAACATGGATCATTTGATGGGTTTGCTGCAGAGGTTATAGCTCCTATTACATACTCACAAGCCTAAAAACCCACCACTGTCTTTGAAACCCTGATGATAAGTCTCCTCAAGTGTTTTGACATTGTTTGAGACAGACAACTAAACAATAATGTGCCAGAAGTTGTTTGAAAGAAGCACGCAGATAAAATAAAACCTGTTGCATGATGGGTCAAGTGAGCCCACCCTGCAGACATCATCTTCCATGCCTAGCACAGCCTCTCCACCTTCAAACACTTTACAAGACACCTTAGTAAAAGAACTTCTTCAATCTCTTCATTTAAAAATCGATAACCTTCAAGCTTCCACAGCCTCCTTTGAGACTAAGGTAAATAAAATTGAGGGAAGGCTGGAGGGATTTGAAAAGCAATGGAGTCAATTGAAACTCAAACAACAAAGACAGGAATTCTGTAATAAAAATCACAACAGAGAGAAAACTGTATTTAAACATCATACAGCTTCTGAAAGAAGATTAGTGTCTTTAGAAAAAATCAACAGCACTGCCATAGTACTTAATGTTCTGAGCATCTCCATGGGAAGTGCCAACACAACGGGAAATTCATGGAAAAATCCTAAGTACAGGTAATGAAGAAAAATTCATTATCTGGTGATAGAGTAGCAAGGGCAGTACATCTGTATGAATGTTGAAGGCTCAAAACATTGCACAAGAAGAATATAATAATCATAATATATAGAACGTGATTGAAACCAGGGTTTGAGCAATGGCCAAAGAATTAGAATAAAAATGGAGATCAGACATCTTACCACTCCATAAACCTTTGGCAAAGAGTTTAGAAGGAAGAAAAAAATATTAAATGACCACACTTCAATCTTCTTTCCCACCAGATTGAGATTAGTGCTCAAGAGAAAAAATGCAACTCTGCTGGGAAGCAGAAGCAGAACATTCTTTCACGTAGAAGTGAAAGACAGGCAGCAGGAGGATGTTAGATGGCTAAACATATTAAAAAACCTCTCTAATCTCTTTGTTTTATAACTTTTCCAAGGGAGATGTATATGAGTGTGATAGTTCTTAGGGGGAAAAAGAAAAAAGCTATTTGTCCTCTCATCCAGTGTGGAGTATTGGTGGTTTCACTCACATGGTTGTGTAAAGGAATAAATTCACCTAAAATAATGAGAAGGTTAATTTGCATCAATCATACAGCTGGTAAGTTCTTACTGGCAAACTAATTTAATTTCTAAACTGCACTTTCAGAAGACCTATTTTTATATTTCCCTTATGGCTGCATTCAAAGATTGTTGTTTGGGCTAAGAGCTTTTCCTAATACGTATTGCTATTGCTAATGTGGAAGTTAGTACCTCCACATTACTTATCATCCTCAATCATTATACAGTTACAATACAATAAACAAATAAATGACAAATTCCTGTGATAAGAGTTTGCCTGTTACTACTAAGAAACAGAAAGGAAAAGAAAAGAAAAAGGAAATGAGGAACATTATAATCCAGACTCTCAGTTTCAAGGATCACCTTAGGACACCTTCACTTTCATTTGCTGTCATTGGTTCAAGTAAAACCTACATCTTTGATACCCTGGAGTGAAAATGTCCTTGCATGTCTGAGCTAGAAATATTTGTTTCTGCTGAATTGAGATAAGACAGAATATTGCACCCAAAGGGAATGTATGAAGTATGCATGATAGTGACAGTGCTGACAAAGAAGATTGACTGGAACAATGCGTGTCCAGGAGAAGACGTGCTCAAAGATGAAAATTAGCTAACAGGAAATCAGGGAGACAAACTGAAATATAATAGATTTATCTCAAATCATCTGATCAGGTGTCAGGGTTCTGAGGGCAACAAGAGACCTCGCTGCCCGTGACGGTCTCACCAGAACCCCCAGCCACAAGCTACCCATGGGCCCAGGGGAGCAGACAAGATCAGGCTCAGTGCCTCAGCCTTGCCTGAGCTTTGGTATAGAAGGCTTATGACAAGAGAACTAACTCGCAACAAAATGTGCTATAAACTAAACCTCTGTGCCAATTTTCTTCACTTTCTACCAGAGTGATATGGTTTGTACGGCTGCAGAATTTATATGACCTAAACATAAAGTAGAAACAGATGCAACTGAAAACATTTTGAAGGATAGGAATTAAGACAGCCTGTTTCCATCCCAGAAATGTAAATAGTAGCATCTTTTCCAAGTAAAAATTAAAAAACCTCAAAGTAAAACTTTCCCTACATTTAAAAAATATTCTTAATTTTCTGCACTGAATCTGGAAGTGTATGGTTCTACCAACATTCTTGCTCCAAAGCTTTGGGGTCGAATAGAAAATTTCCAGGAATAGAACTTAAATATTGTTAATGATTTTATTGTCTAGCAAGTGATTTTACTGTCTAGCACAGGCTCCTGTTTTGAGTTAGCTTGCTTTCAGTTTCTTGACTTATGCACATATGAAGGCTTCTGTGGCTGGTTGGTTTTTGTGGTTCTTTGTTGCAATGTTTCGTTAACCTTCCTTTATGTATTTTTAATGAATACTACAAATAAGAAATGTGTAAACTCATCCTGAGAAGAGGCTATAATGTCTTCCTGTGCTTTTGATTCACTGCCTCATTTGCAAGATTGCTGCTTATTCACAAATTAATTATGCAATGGCATCTTTAGCTAATAAAGTCTAAACAAAAAACATTTAATCCAATTCATAGTTTTCTCTCAATCAAACCAAGTCTGTCAAACATAATTACATTACACATGCAAAGCAGGAATGAGCCAAGCATGTGCCACACCTGCTTAGCACGTCTTCAGGCAGACGATATACAGTAGAAGAGCAGTTGGTAGCACAGATGGCAAAGAAAAGAAGACTTGTGAAAAATTTAGTTGTGGAGCATGGTTTGGTGCCTTCTACTGATGGAAAGGGTCAGATAGTGATCTCAGTTTATGTCAAACCCATCCTTCTGGTAACTGTAGACTTGACAACTCTAATTTTGGAGACACAAACACCACCATAGTGCTTGCTAAAGGAAAAGATCCGCAGCTCACAGGGATGCACTGCTGGTTTCCAACCACAGCCATGCACTCTGGGAACATGTGTTTTCATTTTTGATTATGCTAGCATTTATGATCCTGGAGACCATGCTGTATTTTAGGGTGAATCTAAACAACACATCTGCCCAGCAGCACCATTGTATATCTATATAATGAAGCCTGTTTGGCTTCTATAACAAGGATAGCGATTTTATATATTTCAGTACATCTGGTTCACAAAATCAGTAAGGAGCCAGGCATTTCACTTAAGATCACAAAAAGAAAAGATAAGCCGAGCAGTCCTGGGTAGCTTTTCAACTGTGTGGATATGCTTAAATGTTAAGGTTAAATCATATGTCTGTTTTAACATATATTGGCAATTATATCAAGAGGTTGAGTTTCTGAAAATTGCTTTATCTAAAGATTTCATGTTATCTTCTGCAAAGCCTTTTTTCTTATTACCAAAAAATCCTAACCATTTCATTTACAAAGTTAGCATCTTACAGGATCTGAGACACCCAAACCCAATCATGTCTCATTCCTGGTTTCCTAAAAGATCTAATATCTAGTCTTCAGCTTCCTTTGCACACAGAAAAACAAATAAACAAATAAAAAAAGCAAACTAACCAAGCAAAATAAAAACAAAGACCCAAAACAAACCTGAAAAAAACTAAACCCAATATGTTCTTATTCAAAAGACTTTTTATCTCACATCTCAGTTACTGTTAGCTCCTGCTGTGTATATTCTGTATTTTTATTGTACCCAAGTTACACAAGCACAGAGTAAAACTATCACTACATTTAGCTGCTTTGACCACATCAACGGGCTCTGTTCATCACAGAAAGCACAAATGTCCATATCTTTAAGGTTGTTCATAACTTTCTTGGCCCTGCCAAGCTTTAGGCAAACATTTTCACCACCCAGGTTGTCTGTCCCAATAGATGGAGACTACTAAAGGAGATCTTGGGTTAAAGCTACAGAGGATACATCTATGATAGAACTGTAAGGATAAGAGGGCAAGTGGGTTTCACAACCTTTACTAATTTCTACAAAAATTTTTCTCCCATTTGTTTTGCTTGTAGTGGTTCCATCCAAGCTACCGAATAGTGTAAGATTTAACAAGCATTTACACCAACTTATGTGACAGACAGAAGGACAGGAACCCAGTGGTGTGTGCTGCAGCGTCACATTGTGCTGACTGGGGAGGGCTGAGAGGGAGCATGGCAGGGAGCTGCCTCTCCACCCCTGAATCCTCAAATTCAGAGAAAAATACGAGGAGTGAGCTTCCTTCACTCTTCCTCAAGTGAGCTAAATGAACAAAGTTAATTTGGGGCGCTCCTCTTAACTTCAAAACACATCTGTCTGTGCAACACTGGCTCCAGATTTTAGTAACTATAACATAATTTAATAGGAAAATGTGCTTATTAAGAAATTTTTCTAATACATGTCTTAAGATTTAGTTTAAGTTCACTGTTGGCACCCCTACATCAAAGCAGAATATGGCTCAAAAATTTACATAATTTTAGGTATTGTACAGAAGAAAGAATGGACCTGTCCTGACTGCTGTGTTTCAAGCATGAAATCCGTTAGAGGAGCTCATTCTCCACTGAAGCTTTCCTCATGCTTTCAACTTGTTTTTCACTTACATGACCAAAATGCTAACAAAGTATTCATACAGTATTTCCCACAGGTGTAGGTACACTAAATGGAGACTGCAGAATCAAGGACTGGGAAAACAGTACTGAAAACAGTACATGTTCAAACAACTTTTGCAGTAGTAATTCCCTAGAATGCTAAATTTTTGAATCTATTAGTGCACTTCCAAATTCAAAAATATTCTAGTGCAGAATATTTTGTCTGCTTTTCTCCAAGGATGCCTGACCAGAGGGCTGTTAGCAAGAGGTGGAAAACTGTCAGTGGAACTAAAAAGATAACAGTAAATAAATAAAAAATCACTCTCAAACCATTTTCAGGGATTGAGTGCAAAAAAATTATTCAGATGAAAATACACTGGGATTTAACTTAAACAAAGTTTAAAGCAATTCACAAAGTTTAAATTACTGAGTGAACAACAACTATCTTGGGAGAATCCTTATGGCAGCACAAATCAGAAATAAATCAGCAGAAAGGAGTAAGTATGTTTTTCTGAGAAGAGAAATCTCGGTGTCATCATTAGTATTAAAAATAAAAATAAATTAATCTTACAATCCTATTCAGAAAGCATATCTCTTCCAGAGACTCAGCTCCTCTCAAAGATACCAAGATGAACCAGTGAGCAAAGCTATAAAACCAGAATCCCAAACGAATAAATAAAAAGGCCATCTTCTGTTTCAGAAATCAGCAGTCCCATAACACATTGCTCTATAAATTTCTTCCCCACAGACTGGAAAGAGAATGTTCTTGACTAACAGATCTTTCTTGCTGAAATATCACCTGGGAGGTATAGTACTCACTGGCAGGCTTGCACCATCTGCTTACTGAGACTCTAGTAAAGTAGGCAGCGTGTTTCATGTTTGCATAGCACAGATTTAAAGGAAATTGTGTCTGTTTTTACTTTGTCACAGAGGGACATTTATATAAAGCCCAAGTTTACACCACATTATTGTCTTAACTGTGCACTATTCCAAATGAAGCTTAGCAAACATTTTCCCAAATCTCCCCCCCCCGGTAGTCGTATTTCAGTCTTTACCAGATCAGAGCCAGTGAAGAATCAATAAGTAAATTTTAACGCTCTTCATGGTTGGTCACTGATTACACTGAGAGGTGTTTGAAGGATTGCCACAGGGCTGCAGTTTAGCCACTAATTCCCCCCACTTCCCCCCATTTCCAAGTACCATGGTCCTGAATTTTTGGGGCATTTCTACTGGGTACAATGGAGCAGAGCAAAGACAGCACCAAAATACAACCATTTAGAACAAGAAGCAGCATGAATATGGAGCTTTACATCAAGCAAGGACTTAATAGTTTTCCCAAGAGAAGATGATTAGCATGGGGTGCAATGGTGCTATGCTGAAGCTATATTGCTGTAAGAATCTAAAGGATATTGGTGCATCTTGCTGCAGTGAACCAGTGTAGTGCTAACGAACCTGAAAGCACCACGGGTAGCATTTCACAGCACTGTACTGTCAGCAGATGTAGCCATTGCAGTCAGCTATGCTGTGCTTTTGTTGAGGATGCAGCAAAGAGTCAAATTAATTAAAAAAAAATAAACACAATTTACCTGCTCTTCAGCCAGCACTATTCATAACTACACTGGAAAGACATGAGATTATTACCACCTATGGACAGAAGGTAGGAAATTCTCAAGTTTTAAAGTGAATAAAAGACCTTTACTATCTCAACCTTTGGATTTCACAGAGGATTTATTTTTTTCCCCAACCAGATATAGATACCGTCTATTACTAAGTGGTGTGATCATTCATCTTTTATTATTTTCACTTAAAAATATGAAGTACTAAAGTAATAGACAATTATTCATTCTCCTACCTTTAATACCACAATTTAAATAAAAATGCTTAAGATAGAATGTGTGAGATGTAGCATATCCAAATTTGTTATATCTTCTCTTCTTGTGGCAACTGCCACAACACTTTTGTTTCACTTGAAAGGTAGATTCTGTAAAATTTTGAACTTTCATCAAAAAGAGTAAAGTCACAAAGAACAAGAAAATATTCACATATGCTTAAAAATAATAATAAAAAAACAGTAAAAACATACAGCAAGTAAAATATCTCCATGCTTATTTTTTCACTGATCTTTGTACCTATATAATGTTTTTTTTGAGTGTTTGAATGTCTGAAACTGGCTATGAAGTCATCCTTTACTGCACAAACTAATGTTGCAAATATTTATGTATAATTTAATCTAAGTATACAGCCCCAGTGGTGATGTTTACATGCACAACTGTAATCATATATATAAATATCTGTCAGACAAGTATCTGTTCAATTTCAGAACTGATTTTTAATAATTAATATTTTTATTTGGAAATAAGATTGTTGGAAAATGACTCCTTAAAAATTGTTCTACTTTATAGCCAAGAAAATGGTCCAGATTAAATAGATAGATAGATAAATAAATAAAGATGGAACAGATTGCAGCGAAACATGGAACTGGCTATCCGAAGCATTTTGGTTCTCTTAATATTTAACATTATTGTAGCGAAAGGGATTTTTGTCAGCTTTTCAGGTCAAAATACAGCCAAAAGCAACTTCCATTAGAGCAACATAACAATGTAACCTAAACCTCCAAGTAAAGCATGAAATGGGTTTTTGCCTGGTCCCACCAAGGACTAATGTCAGTGAGCTCACTGTTGTTCATGTCCTAGTCATCTTTTAACCTCAAGCAGACTAGGCTCTTTCATGCATTATTGAAAGACAGCTCTTTCCCCTGCATAATCTGGCAGCTCTGTAACAATGAAAAGAAAAACTTGCATGTGTCTACTTCCTGCTGATGCTCCATGGATTGAAGATGTCTAATTGTACAGGTATAGAATTTTAATAAATATTGATTTTATCCCTGTCATGAAGAAGGCTCTGAATCTTGTCAAACCAGAGTGAACACAGGTTAATGCAGGTTTTTATACTAATCCATTTGTCTCTTTGCTAAGGCTATTTACTCTTTGACTAGCAGAAAAGTATCAAATGATGCAAATGCTTTCCTAAGATTTGTCAATTATGAATGCATAATATCACTCACGGTTTGATATGGAATAAAGACCTCAACACATACCTTGACATATTTATGTTAGACAGCAAAAAGTTAAACTAGTAGACACTTCTGAAGATGCAGGCCACGCCAGCAGAGAGTAAAAAGAAAAGCACTTTGCCATTCCTAAAGCTACACAAAGTTGTTTTTTTTTTTTTGAAACAGCTCTGTCAGTTAGGATTTGTGTGCTACATTCCTAAGATACAAAGGCAGGCCTGTAAAATTGCTCAATAACCTTGTATGCAAAAGGAACACAGTGACAGCTGAAAAAGATGTTTGTGCTCAGGATTAAGGCCAGTGTTTATCTGGGCAAAGGTATCTACAAGAAAGACTAGAGTAATGATACCATGCTCTACAAACCACTACAAAAACAAGATCAAAAGAACTGCATAAATATGCCTATATAACTTCCATCACAGCAATGAGAATGTAGAGACAAATACAACTTGCTGCTAAACTTGGCATCTGTTGACTAAGGAAGTAAGTTAGACGCTGTACAGACAGATACTACCCTAAAGCCATTGGAAGACCATGCCTCTGAAATCATTTGCAGTGACATACAGAAGTTCATCCAGTCAACAAAGTAGCATCTTTCAGGTTTGGCAGCCCACCAAAAGCAAAACTGAAAGCTATTATCATCTTATCTATGATCTTTTCAGCTTGGTCTATGAAAGATCTACTTGGGAAGCTGATCTGGCACAGGAAAGGATTCTAGGGTCTCAGAAAAACCTCACTTATTAAAGATTTCAGTGGTGCTTTGAGTATCAGAAATTAAGGAAGAAGGTAATGGCAGCTGGGCTAAATTGATGGACTAGCAATCAGAAAACAGAAGTATTAGTTTACCATCAGATGCAGTGGAAGTCAAAAGCCTTTTCTTTTTGACCAATAAATAGTCCAAGTTATAGATTGTTGCTCAGGATTTTCTGGAGAAATAGAAAAGTAATAAAGGGAAATTAGCATATACTTTGAAATGTAAACTATTTCAAAGAGTGACAAGAAAGTATAAGCTGGTAAAAAAAAAAAAAAGGTACCCATATACAATTTAGTTATACTGAAATTAACTTTTTTTAGTCATTTCAAGTATTAAGTGTTAACTTAATTCATATTTTCAAAGTTTTGTATGTTTTACTCTCAACTTTTTCCATCTGTAATTCTGAATTGGTTTTAAAGGGAAGGTAAAAATCAAAATTCCCATGAAAGTAAAATGGAGCTGCAAGATTACGATTTCTTTCCTTTTTAATTCCAGAGTTCTGTTAAGCAATTTTTCATCATAAGACAGATCTGATGGCTTTACAGTTATGCAATCAGTTTTTATTGAATACTAAAGGTAAAAATAAAAAAAAGACTTTTATGCAGTTGTGCTAAGAGGTATTAGTAATCACCCATTTTTTATTTTTCTTTTAAAGTAATCAGCCAAAAATGCTTTTTAGCCAAGAACTATGCACAGAGAAGAAATGTTTTTTTCTGCTGAAGTTACAAGACAGAGATGCAAAAGGCCTAGGTTGTACAAGAAGTCATAAAGGACTGGTTGTTTATGACTATGAGGGTGAGCACACAATGATAAAATGTAACGTAAAATGCCTGTGTATTCCCAAAAACAAACCAAAGGAAGTAGGGGTCTACAGAGGATGGTGTCGTTACAAATAGGAGGCAGCAGATGGTTATGAGTGGGCCTTGAATCCCACAGATGTGAGTCAAAATGGTGATTGTACAGCCTGCCTCAAGTCCATACCACAAAGAGATAAAATGCCCACCAAAAGATGAGTCTGTTAAACACCCTCTTTTGTACAAAAAATAAAAAATTAAATGTTTGGCATGAAGCTGTCTTAGTGCTTTGAGTTTTCTGACTCAGATGAATGCCAAAGGCCTTCTGCGTCTGTGTCGTATCCTTATGTCAGCAAATGACTGGCAATTTCTGCATAGCCTGACAAACATTTGAAAAAGCACAGTGTGAAAATGCATTTCAAATGTCTCCTCCAAATTTTTATTACCAGACCTGAAAATAAAACAGCTCCAATGGCACCAACTACAGAAAAATAAAACGAACCAAAGTTACCATTCGCCCAGACTGATGATGATCGCAGCTCCTCTCCCTCATCACAGCTCTGCAGCTGTTTGTTGTCAGAGTGGAAAGTACAAGCCCTGGCATTTCTCCTCTCTGCCGTACTCTGGATGGCTGCTCAGCACATCGAGGTAATTGACTCATCTTGGCTCAGTCATAACTTCAATCAGCTGGACCATCTCATTTTCCCCACAGCCAAGGAATCCTGCTGTTCGTAATATCAGGGCAGCAGCCAACCTGTTTTCAGAGGGAACCTTATTGCAAAACATCCTTCCGTATCCCTGGGAATTAGCTGGAAGTTTAAATGTTTCTTTTGAAAGAGAATACTTTCTCCAAGAAGGGAAAAAAGGTCTTCTTTTTTTTTTTTCCTGTCTTTCTGGAAAATCTGCAAACAAAAAAGCCAAATCCCAAAACAACAACACTGGGAGCAAGTAAAAGGTAAAAACATTCTGTGTTTGACTTGAGCCTCACACTCAGTGAATTCACAATCAAAATATTTCTGGTCTGAACTTTTACACCCACTGCAGGTTACTTTCATCTCACTGCAGAGTTGCAAACCAGAAATGTCTGGTTTAGATATTTGCAGATTTCAGGGTATCTGAATTGACAATACCCATGTCAATATAAGTGACAGTCTTTGTCTTGGCCCTCTGGAAAAGTAACACCACTCCCTTTTCTTTGTCAAAAAGCTTCTTCACCACTGAGGAAGAGCACTAAAAGATTTCTTCCAAGTTAAAGAACAATGTAAGTTGAAGAAAAAGTTTTCCTTTGATGCTTCAGACCTCATTCTACCACTTGCAAAGGCTTTCCTGTGCCATTACGGATGTGAATCGGTCCATGAAGTCCACTTGTAATGCCACTGCTGTGATGGTTACTATTAACAAGAGACATAAGAATGGTTCCAGTACGTGTTGGTAGTATCAGCAGAACTTCCTCTAACTCTCCAACTAACCCAGAAGTTCCAATGAAGGTGATGATAAAAGGTTTTCCAAAGCAATTCCTGCCCTTTCCATGGCATTTCTTCTGTGGTTTTAGCATCAGTAATAAAGGCAAGGCAGAGCAGAAGGGGGTTTTGTTTCAACCAGCTCCTGCCAAAGGCTGAGCTTCCAGGAGGAAGCAAAGTTCTTTTCTGCATACAGAGCAAAGGCCTCTGCTCTGTGCTTTTCACTTCTCTGGCAGGAACTGGTGCCCATGAGGTATTTCTTTCCTGAGCAGACTGGGTATGTCCTTTCCCTTCCCACAGCTCCTTGGGCAAGCATCTGTTATGCATCAGCATATCTTATCTTCAACACCCAAGGTTCCCTGTCATGCACTGACTAAATGCTGCAGAGGCAGGTCATCACACCCAAGCATCACCTTGCCTGCCCAGGAGAGTCTTCCAGCCCCACATACCTGGCCCTAGTCTGGCATGCTGAGAGCAGAGCCTGCTGAACTGACATCTTGTCACGACACGCACTGCCAAAACATTTCAGTCAAGCTCCAGTATTTTCTATTACACTGGCATAAATAATTACAACTCGGAGAAGAAAAGCAGCTTTTTAGCTGGTACATTAAAGAAAGGAAAATAATATTTTCCTCCAGAGCATTAAGCTTGGAGAAGATTATCTGCCCCCTCTACTGCTGGCTTTTATTTTTTTGAGAACGGAGAAAAAGGAGAAACTGCTGATGCTTTAGCAGACTGTGGTGCTCCTCACAATTACCCATACAAGCTCTGGCCCTCCAGAACTGCTTCCATTGCCCTTCATGTAAATGCAGTACATTTCCCCCTCCCTTCTGATTTGCTTCTGGTATTTTAAACTAATCTGAACAAAGTTTCATGGATGTAGCTGCTGGTGGTGGTACTGTTCCTGACCCTTTTCACCTTCCCTTCTCTCACTTGTTTTCAGCTTGCAAAAATCCCTATCCTTTATGCTCATCCCTCTGCAAAAGTATTATTTTCTAACTGAGTCCATCTGAAATCGGGGCAAGGAGATACATGAATTCAGACTTTCTCTATTCTTGAAAAATGTCTTTTTTCTCTCCACTTCCCTGACTCTGCAATAACTCATCTGCTGCTTTTTTTTTTCTTCCAGTCTTCCTCTCTCATATGAATCCCATAAGATGAAGACAGCCCCCATAAAAATAGACATCTCACTAGTAAAATTTAGCTTCTGAAAATATTTTGTGGTGTACTAAATTTATCCTTTTGTTTGAAGGACCTCATTTCTTATTGCGACACATAAGTCGAAATTGTAAGTCACCTATGCAACATGATATGAATGTACAGCTTTACCGGCAAAGATTTCTCCAATTATGGGAATAAAGTTCTGGAACCAGGCATGCAAAGTGGCCAGTAAGAGATACTGAAAGCTTGCAACAGGATTATCATTGATACCAAGTAGTAGCATTGTTCTGCAACACACGGCATTTCCCTCCGAGACACCTCACACTTTATCACAGAAAATGCTCACTAAATGATGATTGCTTTCACTTCAGCTCTGCTAGGAAATCTAACTGGGGAAAAAATAAGTTACTGGAACACTTCTAATGGATTTTTTTGATGGAAAAACACTCCAAATGTAAAAATCAAAATATTTTGCAGGAATGTGTTTACTTTGACTTTTTTTTTTTTTTTTAAATAGGAACTGGGCAGATTTTCAGAAGAAACCTATCTGATGTACTGTCAGCCTCACTGTCTGTTAAGTCCAACAGCTGTCTACCTGGTGGCCTTTCAGGGTCCAGCTCCTGCGTATCCCAAACCCTGTATGTAGGGATCAAACAACACTGTACTCCTTATCCATAAGGCAAGAAAAAGCACTGTTCCATATTTGGGCATATAAGACACCGAGACATTTCTTGCCCTCCTCCAGGCAGCTCCTTATGTAGCTGTGCTGAGAAGCATACAGGTTACGCAGCAAGGGACTGCAGCATGAAGTTAAGCTGCAAAAGGGATGTGAACACAAATTACCATTAACAGCCAGTAGCAATTACCTATGTATTACAGCTTGCATATATACATGAAAATTTGTACTCAAAATATATACCAATATGCACGCATATAAGTTTGGGGAACACATTTCATCCTCTCTCACATAACAGGAGGTATTTTTGGTGCTGTTTTCTGAAAACTAAGCAAAGGGTGTAAAGTAAAGAAGCTACAGAAGTTGGCATTATTTCCACTTAATCAGTAAGAAATCATTACAGCTTTGCTATGAAAATGAAACAACTCTAGTCATACAAGATACATCATGACACAGAAAAATTAGAAAACACTCTGAGCTCTGCACAGCAAGATTTGTAAGCCTGCCAGCAGAATCACAAACTCGCACAGCTCTAATTTGTCTAGGAAAAAAGGGGTGTTTAATTGCTGTGCATAATAAACACGCAGACGTCAGAGAGCAGCCATGGATAACATGCACAAGTAGATTCCAGCTGTATCGCTAAGGAAATATAAAAGTGATTTATTTTATATCTTGATGCTAAGTCCAATAAATCACATTAAAATAAAATGACCAAATTTCCCTAAGTGCTCAGCACTCAGCAGCTCTTGCTGGCCTCACTACTGAGCTCTCTTGGAAATGCATTCATTTCATTTAGGTATCTGCAGGGTATGGTGCCATGCAGCTTTACCTGAGCTGTGATGGGCTCAGCAAGCAATAGCTTTTTAGCACGTTCAATTAGCCCATACAAAGCTGGGCACTAATGTAGTCCTCATGCTCCTAGCACCTGAACTAGTTTATTGAGAACTAACTGGTCAGTCTTATCTCTGCTCCATGTGCAAATCCTCCAAGCATCAGATGATTGCTTTCGAAAGCCTGTCCAGTTTGCGTTGCTTAATTACAGCCTCTGGGGGGTAGCCCTTGTATAAATATCTAGTCAGAAATTCATCTTTGTTCTGCTTCTAGCTACAGCCAGTAAAGATCACCAGATGCCTGATGTGTACATGAATTGGATTATTATAACATTATGTTTATATCTCAGAGTTTATTTCTTTTCACCAAAGAATGAGTTGAGAGAATACAATGGAGCCAATGTACCAGAAAGGATATGAACTACGAAGTACCACAAATTTTGGTATGGGAAGGTCACTGCAGCTAGCCTAACATCAATATTCATATTCTCTTCTCAAGATATTTTTTTTTATTGATAGCTGGAGAGGAAAAGACATGTTCATGAAAAAAAAGGGAGGCAAGGAAGACTTTTTCTTTAGCTGGGGTGCTCTCCAAGTCACAATTTAGCCCACTGCAACTGTCTGCCTCAGTGAACTCTTTAGGGTATCTTGTATGCAAAGCAAGTTACCATCTACTTTGCAAGCAATTTGGGTTTATTTTTTTTTTTCTAATCATTTAACCTTACTTGCCTGAAGTTGTCTAAGACTTTATTGACTTTAATTCAGAACTTACAAATCTTGTCAAAGTGTTGATATTTTGTCCTTGACAAAGACAAATTTTAATTTAATAATCAGTTCTTTTTTACCTTGCCTTCTCTGCTATATCAGCTTTAAGACAAAAACAAAAAGTGTTCATTTCCATACTGAGATTACAAATCACTATCAATGCCTTGAGCAGTAGATGACAAACCACTGTTACAGAGTTTTCTTTGAAGCTTTAGACACCTCTGGATTTATCATTTGTCACAGAAATCTGCACATTCTCACTATCTGCAAATACCCTTTCTTTACTTCAGAGGATTTCTTACAGTAAAGTCGACACAAAAATTCTGTCTGCAATTCCCCTTAAAAGTAATAGGGCAATCAATAAAGTTGAATTTCATGTGATTTTTTTTATACTTCTTTAACGAATAGGATTTATGTGAGAATTGGACTAGTGTTTATCTGGTTCAGGAAGGAAATTGCTGACTTGCAAGGTCTCTTGAAAAAAATATTTATAAATTAGGCAAGAACTATGTGCTTGAAATTAACAGCAGAGATAAGAATCTGGCTTGCTTTCTTGGTCGGGTATAAAAGGCCCATCCTCACACTCTGTTGTTGGTATAAATGTGAGTAACACATTTAAGATCTTCCAAGTCCTTCAGAATTTACATCATTCTAAACAAGAAC
The DNA here is from genome assembly GCF_964211835.1 of Anser anser. Taxonomy (NCBI): domain Eukaryota; kingdom Metazoa; phylum Chordata; class Aves; order Anseriformes; family Anatidae; genus Anser; species Anser anser. The sequence goes on from NC_139736.1 coordinate 14,610,423, forward strand.
AACACCAGAAAATCATGGTAGATCATGGTAGACTGTTCACTTTTTCATTTTCATGTTGGAGGGTCCTCAGTTTGAATAAAAATTGTGCACAACATTGAGGGCATTTCTCTCCGTGTTCACAGTGCTGGTAAAAAGATTTACCTGAATATGAAGAAGATATTGCCACAACAAAAAGAGATAATAAATAAATTCATCCTTTGTTCTAGTGGAAGGTGCACAGTTGGAGAAAGGAGAGACTTGGGACTCAGGATTATTTAGTGCAGGGAACTGTTCAGCCATCTGTCCATGAACAGATAGCATCCTCTCCCATTAGTGCTGAAATAATCTCTTTGCAACATCTTGCTAGATCAAGGTTGGTAATGAAAAACTGACTGAAAGAATGGGATATAAAAGTCATGTTGAAGAAAGATATTAAAAGAAAACCTTAATAGAGAAGACAGAGGAGAGAATATTATGATGCTAAGAATACAAAGACAGATACAAACAGTGCCTCCCAGAGATCTGGCATATTCAGAGAGGGAAAACATATTCATATTAACTATACAGCTGGAAAATTCTCTTTGAACGCCACAGAAAAAGTACAGCAACTCAAACCAGTTAGCCAATAGGTAAAATATTCAACAAACTTTAAATGAAAACATATTTAAGTATTTTGAAAAGTTATCAAAGTGTACATAATAACAGGTAGTAAGAAAAGCTGAGTAAAGCATCTGCCAGAATCAGTCATTAAAAAACAACAAAAAAAAAAAACCACACACTTTCATTAGTAGTTGTCACATCAGAAAGCACAGTAAGAAAAGGCATAAGTTTTGAACTATTTCGAAGCATACTGTGTCCAGTTCTGGGCTCGCCGGTACAAAAAAGACAGGGATCTCCTGGAAAGAGTCCAGCGGAGGGCCACAAAGATGATACAGGGCATGGAGCACCTCCCCTATGAGGAGAGGCTGAGGGACCTGGGTCTGTTCAGCCTGGAGAAAAGACAACTGAGAAGAGATCTCATCAATGTGTGTAAATACCTGAGGTGTGGGAGACAGAGGGATTTGGCCAACCTCTTTTCAGTGGTTTGTGGGGACAGGACAAGGGATAATGGCCATAAGATGGAGCACAGGAAGTTCTGCACCAACATGAGAAAGAACTTCTTCACAGTGAGGGTGACGGAGCACTGGAACAGGCTGCCCAGGGAGGTTGTGGAGTTTCCTTCTCTGGAGATATTCAAGGCCCGTCTGGACACCTACCTGGGCAGCCTGCTCTAAGGAACCTGCTTTGGCAGGGGGGTTGGACTCGATGATCTTTCGAGGTCCCTTCCAACCCCTTCAATTCTGTGATTCTGTGAAAAAAGTATATATATAAACTCTATGCTTAAAGGTGTTAAGCTGCCTCAAGAAATAAGAAATATAAAGAATACACACATATTTTTTTTTTGAACGAGATCTTTTTGAAACTTGGAACTTAAAATTTCTCTGGGAATTGAAAGGTAGTTGATGCATTAGGGTGAGAAGATTCAGGCGTTCAAAGCATGAAGCCTGTGTTTAAGTTCATAACCTATGATTCCACTACAACGTTCTATCTTCCTGCCACTATTTATATGGCAAATAAATCAGTGTTATGGGATTTACATAATTGATCTGTATATAAGCAGCAAGTTAGAATAAAATCTTGCACTTCCTTTGTCAGAAATGGGAAAACATACACTTCCATTTTGCATCTTAGTGACCAAACAGATTTAAAGCTTGCATCTCAGAGTATGTATGAATCACATAAGGTTGTGCGGTCAAATACATAAAGGCCTAGAAGTCTCCTAATGACTTTACAAGTCATCTTAAAGCCATTCAATTTAGATAACCTTTTCAGAATAATGGATTCTAAAGCTGCTGTTCAGCACAAATCTGGCAATTTTACTGTAGAGCACATCCACATCTTTGAGAAATGATCAAGGAAAGATTAAACCACTTCACAATAGGATAAACTATTGCTTCAACTTGCAGTTTTAAGTGAAGCACTATCAAGATCATCTTGAAGAACCCTGCTTTAATATTTAGATTCTCTAGCACCCAGAATGCTGTTTTAGGTTTATCAGATTTGCCATAAGAGAGAGAAGGAAGATTTACTAAGTCAATATCGCTTGCTTAACTGCATTTCTCAAGCTGACTTACAAGCACATTATGCTTTATAAATTAAACTGGACTGTCAAGATAAATGCATAGGCAATACAGTGCCATTTGTAAGTAAATGCCTCTTTATGTTTAAACAGGTTCTTATAGACCAAGAGGCCGAATCTCTTTTTTCCTAACAACTTTATAAATCTATAAGCCAAAGGAATAAAATGAAAAGGAAATGGGCCATAGGCCTGTGTGAAGGATTGATGACTCAGACAGTACTAAGTGTACCAGAAATTATTATTTTTCTTGTCTTTGGTTGGCTTTCTTCTAATCATCACGGGGGGATGGGAGTGGAGATGAGAGAGGAAGGGAATAAAGAAACAGCAATTTTAACTTTTTAACCCTTGTTCTAGAAAGACTGCTTTAGTTGCCTGCATGTCATGAGACAGGTAGTACTAACTCAGCAAATTACTTGTTCTGCTGGATATGCTGTACTTACTGTGATTCACCCTGCCACTTACAGTAAAGTGACACCCTATTGTAGTTGCAGAATGACTACAGATTAATAGTGCAGAAACAGTCACCAGTTATCACTACTGAGAAGGGAACATCAGTTTGTAAACTACATAGTAATAATCTCCTACCCTGGTCCCAAAAGTCTGTGATCCATCTCTACCTATTTAGTGAAATGCTTCTACATCAAGACATTGCTATGAATCAGAAGCCCATAAACATGCAGCAGGAATGCATCAGCAACAAAGATACCTCAAATCCTGCAGCCCTTTGTGAGGCTGGACTGTATTAGTTCCACTGCAGGCTGGTCTTTGCCTGGATTATAGAAATTTTTAGTTTCTTTCTTAATTTACCAAACTAATGTCTGAAATAGTTATTTCTGTCATTCTGTCATTTGTTTTAACGTGCTGTAGCTATTTCAATGGGCAAGCAAAAATAAGCATCTTTGCAGCTGTAAAACCCATGAAAGGCAGTGCAAAGTGAAGCCAGACAAGCATACGTGATTTCAAATTCCATTTTCAAAGATGGTAGACTGCTATAGAGCTAATGATTCCTTCTCTGGCATTTAGCACCATTCAGGAACATATCCCCACAGCTTGTTTACAGTCTCTGTGGAAGATACAAAAAGATATACGTAAGCATTTATAATGACACACTGTTTTATGCTTTGCAAGTCGATACAGATTCACAGTTTGCAGTGCATAACTCATTAGCTGTAGGGTGGTACAGCACATCCTACATTATGAAGCACTAACAATACAAGCTATGGAAGCTGTGAAAAGAAACATTGTCTTGTATACAAGTCTGTCTTCCCAGCTCTGGAGCCCTCAAATAAGACACTGTCACAGAAACAGAGCAAAACTCCCTTGGTTGCAATTGCTCAAAGGGCAGCTCTTCAGAAATCCTATAGGGTAAGTTATTTAAATAATACATCAAAACTAAATCTGTAAAGCCTTAAATCTTATTCAAAAGATTTTGCTTACAAGGAACCCCACACACAACAGATGCACCCTGGGCAAACTGTAAACTTTTAGTATTGAAGTAGCCAGATGAAGTGAAGGTTTACGCCTGCCAAATGAACTGCCTGTTGTATGGCTGCCAAGGACAGATGGGAATTTCAAGATACAACTATGGCTTAATAACTGCATTGGGTTTACATGTCCAGGGGTGGTGGAACCTGTGTGCAATGGCTGGGCTGCCCTGTGCTGGACACAGCTGGTCCAAGATGGCTCCAGGCCCCGCTGCAGTGCGCACCATGTAAATAACATTCCTGTTTAACTGCACAGTTTAAATAAAGTGCTTTTGCACTGCTCCCTCCACCCACATGTTTTTATAAGTTGCGTCCAGAAGGGAGTACAGATTAAAAAATAGGAATCCCTGGTCTTTGTGAGGGTGTGAAATAGAAGGTAGCATGGATGGTTTTACTCAAAATACTACAAGAAAAGTGAAACAGAAAGGGCTAACATTTCCAAAACCCATGCTTTTCCTGACTCCATAACAGTTCCCAGTCAACAGTCAGCTTCAGAGATTCCAAGAGAATTTAGTTAGTGCAATTTAGTGAAAAGTGGAGGATGTTGCTAGGCCTTTGGGGAACAATTGTAAATGTCACTATCAAGAGAGGCCTAGACAGAAATAATAAATTATTGCTTATAATAAATTATTGCTTATTACAGTAAGAGTGAGGATTTAGAATAAATATTTTTTCTGGACATATTCCAGACTTATCTTCTAATCAGATTGTCTTGACTGAGGACCTATCTGCAGAGCCTAGTTTTCAGAGCGGAAATGTTATCATGATTATACGCAGGGGATGCATGGAGAACTGGAAAAGTAAGAAACACGTCTCTGTCCTGATTTTTTTTTTTTTTTGCCTTCTCATGTTTGTTGAGAAAAATTTGGCCTGACCTAAATCTTCATTACAAATACTCTTAGTCCTTCGGCAAGTAAAACACAAACATAAGTGCTTCCAAGTGACTATCACACTAAGTTAAATTCTGACTGTACACAGGGTATTGTTTATCACCCCCAGATGCCAGGTGATGATTCACTGGAGGAGAGCAGGAAAAAATAATGTGATCCTTCCACAGCACAACCTAGTGGGGCGCAGGACTAGAATCAGAGCTGCAGAACCCAGCAATCCACCTCTGCCTGACACGTCTGGTGCAAGGGATGCACTGCCACCATAAAACAGCACACTGTACTGCAGCCTGGCGACTCTTGCTCTGGAAGGGTTTTGCTGCTTTGCTCAACAAAAATCTTCTACAAGGCATTTAGAAAGTGGCAGTAGATAATATAAGGTAGTCAACTAACTAGATAGAGAAGCCAACTAGATAAGCAATCCAGGACCAAAATAAAAAGACACTCAATCAAATTGGTGGTTTCACTTGAAGAGGTGCTAATTTGAAAAACAACTACAGTGAGTTTATTGTAATAGTCAGCTGTCATTGAGAATGGAATTTGGCTGTTATATCCAAAATAAAATGAAGAAACAAGAAAACATGAAAGTAGTTCAGTATTACAGACAAATTGACATTATATAGTTTAGAAAGCTGCCAGAGGTGGGCTTAAAACCATTAAATTTATATGATTTACCATTAAATTTATATGATTTAGGCTTATGTTCTCCCCCATTTCCCCCCTCCCCAAATGGTAGTGGGAAAATACACATACTCTGGCTGATATTTTCTGAAATGTTGTCTCTTTTCTAAATAAACGCTTTGATCCAACATTGGATGAATTGCAGACCCCTAAGTTAAGTACTTAGGTCTTACTGTCCAATTCTAAGGGAAAATTGTAATGCAAACGTTCTGATTTGTGTTGGAACAGAATAGCCATATGCAGTAACTCTACAGTATAGTTTGTGCCTATGAGAAGACATATTTCGTTCTGCCCCATCAATTAAGTATTTGAAATCCTTGTAAGAAAGGGAGGAAAAAATCCTTACTAGAACAAGTAAGTGCTCAGATGGAACTGAATGTTTTTGTTGTTGTTATTGCATGGACTATATGGACATTCCCAAAATTTCTATTAAATGCCTCTAAGAATAGATTTGTTTTTAATTCGTCATTTTGGACAATTCCTCAGGAAATTGAGCTTTTTCCTACTGTTTTTGTTTCACTTTATGCACTTGTTATGATACTCAATGAATACAAAACATTTCTGAATCCGCTCAGTCTAATTGTGTTTAGATTTCAGTCTGTTTTAATCAAGGCATTTTCACCCAGTACATAAATCCCTCAGTAGCAGTTCTAGTTAGAAAGAGAGATGAGTGGTCCCTTCATACAAGGCTACATTCATAATGATCTGTGGAGATGTCGCTTTTCATCTACTGCCCTTTGATAAGAAAGCACAGAGATTTCCCACTCAGCTGATTAAAACTGAGTGACTGCATAATCTTGTAATAATCTCATCTATTACTCAAACAAAATGGTTACCTACGGCATCGTAGTGGCTAATAAGAAAAAGGGGCTCCTTTCTGTGTTGTGGTTTTGTAAATTGTCTGCTCTACCATATTTAGTTTATGGTTAACTTATGCAAGATCATGTCTCTGCCTTCATGTTTTTCAGAAGGTAGTAACACCACCCAATCAATGGGAAACATTTCAAACTGTCCACAGTTGACACTGCAATTTGGTAAACATAAAACAGGACTTAAAATCACTACAATACTTTAGGTAGCTACAGGTAGTCCGTCTTATACTGCATAGCTTCCAGAAGCCTATAGAAAAACCTGAAGAGCATTTTCTAAAGACACCATGTTATCATTTTCTTGTGTTTTAATTCTGCCGCAGAAGTCACTGGAAAATTGCACAGGGCAGAATACAAGTCAACAAGAGGTAAGACATGGGAATCATAGAATTGTAGAATACCCTGAGCTGGAAGGAACCCACAAGGGGATCTATACAGCACAGCAATGAGACCTATTGCTGCAATTTTCCTCAATGGTAAGGATGGTATCTTGGTTTTCTGGTAGAACATGGGCCATATTGGCCTATTGACATGGTTCTGTTGATAAACAGAAGATGCAACTTCCACCATCCTCCCCACCCCCCCCCCCCATCCCCGCCCTGGGAAAGTCTTTCCATTTCCAGACAAAAACACGGGAGAGGGATACCTCTTTTTCCCTTCTGAATAATCTTTTATCATCCAGAATAAAGAATTCTACCTTTCAGCTACCTTGCCACAAATCTTTTATTAGCTGCCCTTTCCTGTTTTTGTAATGTGCCATACCCTAGTGCAATAGCCAAGGTAAGAGCTGCCAGCTTAGAGGAACCAAACTGCAAGGGTCACACCCAGAAAGACCTGTTCATCTGCAGTCTGTTACAAAACTCATCCTGGGATGAAATATTTATTCCTTGAGAATTCCACTTTACGTCGTACCTGTGGCTGGAGCTACTACAAAATTTACCTGCTGATTTTAAGACAGAATTGCCATCCTTCCCTTGCAAAAATTTTGAATTTGCCCAGGAGTTAGAATAGCGACTGTCAATAAGGAAAGACCTCACTTACATGCAGGCCTTCCCAGTGGCAAGGACTGCTTTGAAATTCAATTTGTGTTGCAAGGTAGTACAAGAAACATTATGTTTGTAGCACTGTAAATAAATCATGGAAATCTTTGGCAAGCAGCCTGGGATCAGATCAGAATTATCAATTTTCTATTTGTAAGGATTGGGTTTCTGACTTACAACAAAATGTAAACAATGACTTTCTTATTTGTGGTCCCCTCACTTGTTAGCCAATTTTCAAACATCTAAACCTAAAAGGAATGAGATATTCTTGGCTCTTGGCATGTATAGGTGGACACACAAAAGAAAGTCTTGTGCATCGACGTGTCTGGAGTTCTCTATTTCCTAAAAGTACCTGAGATTCCTGTCTTCAATATTCTGATATCTTTCATGAAGTTTTGAAAGTGAAAATTAATGATGTCATAGTGTTATTATTCATGCTGTTAGTAGAGTTTCCAGCAATACAGAAATCGTAATTTTAAGCCACAGTCTCCATAACACTCCTAGAAATTAGGAGAACCCTTGTTTCCACTTTGTATTGTATCAGATAGCAGAATAGCTGGAGATAGGAGGAAACTTGGCCTTATCCTGTCCAATTAAAGTTTTGCCATTAAGTTCTGCAGATGCAGAGAGAGAGTTCCACTGATAACAAATGTTTTGTATTCATATGAAATGTTGGAATATCAGAGCTCTCAGTACATATCCTGAAATATTTCTATAGTGGCCTTTATATCTTATTAGATTTGCTCATGTAACAAAAAGTATCTCTTTAAAGTCCATATCTAAAAAGTGATGCTGTGCAAGAGAACATTTCAGCTATATATATACACCACACTGCAATTCAGAGATGTAAATTTCCGATTCTTATGACAGAATTATCTAACACTAGTGCTGAGATGGCAGTTTTACTTTCTGTTAAACTATAAGCCATCTCGAAAGGGCAAAAAATACATAATTCTTGATTAAGCTGAAACTGCTAAACAGTTTTTAACTGTCCAGTTAATAGAAGTAGAAATAGAATCTATAAAGAAATAGCTATAAACCTTCAGTGTGCATCTCATAGGTGGGTGCTTTCCAACAGTAATCTAAGGTATGTTCCTAGAGTGGCCTAAGTCCTCTTTTAAAGGGTAGAAGGCAGCTATTCCAAAGTAACGGTTTTATTTTCTTACAGAGCTTTATATTTTTATGAATGCTCTTTGTTTCAATGTCTGTTCTATCTTTACCTCTTCCTTAAAAATAAAATCATAGCAGGTAGTTATCTTGAGGTGATACAAATAAATCCATTCATTATCTAGTACCAATTTCCAAAAGCTGATTTGATTCACAACAGGAATGCTTGTGATGCACCTGGAAAGGTTAGATCTAAGGCAGCTGCAGCACCACCAACTCCAGACTGCAGAGATCCTTTACAAGGCAGGCAGCTAAGCATCGTTTAGAGAAGCACTTACCAGCACAGCCTGAACTGCCCTCAGGCCAGGTCTGAAAAAACGACAGAAAGCCATGGTTTTTTTCCAGTCCCCTACCTGAATCTTTATCAGTAGACAATGATATGTGGCCATTCTCTGTCTATGTTTTCTAGAACAGTCTAAAATTCTTTTTTTTTTTCAGTCTACATTACATTTCAAGATATCATTTTTTTTACTCTTTACATTTTTACTCCTTACATTATGTCAAATGATATGACAACATAATTTTGAGTATCTACTATTACAGTCTGAGATGTGTTCATCTAGTATACTTTTTTTTTTTTTCTGGCTGCTCTGTTGACAGTTAAATCAATAGCGCCCGAACTACTCGAGTCTCAAAGTTATCTTTTTGCATGAATGAGGTACAGAAGTTGTCCAGATCTTTGAACACTGAGGATCTAAATCTACAGTATTTGTCTACGCTACATCTATACTAAAAGCACACTCATACTGCTACCCTTTTACTCAGAGTGATGAACTACGCAGTAGAGGTGCAATGAACCTTTAATGGCTTTTGTTTTCAAAACACCCAAGTACAATAGCACTTCCATTTGCATGGAGATGATCACAAATTCGAAAATAGTTTCATGTCAACTGCTTTGTTAAACTGACTTTGAGAGGAGCTGCTTACAGTTACAAAACACTTCACAAGTAAAAACTGGTAAGTGAAACATCCCTTTCTACTGTGTAAGTAAAAAGATTTTTTTAAAAGAGCAAAGTTCTGAAAAATTAGCCACATAATTTAATCTCAAATAGTTACTGACTTTACTAAAATGAATCATTTAGCCTCGAGAAATGCTGATATTGGGGAAATATCATTAACTAAAGAAAAATTACACTCAGTTTCTGGACTGCAACTCTACTGATAAGAGAAGAAGAAAGCATTCAAACATTGGCTTAGAAGGACAGGATGCTTAAGGGGAATATGTGCCTTTTCCCTTCTGCTGACATTCCCCAGGCTGCAAAACCAGCTTGATTCAAAATCTGTTATCAGCGAGGCAGTACTACCACATCTTTTTTTCTAGTATCCCCAAATCCTTACATACATTTATAGACAAAGGGGTCATCTAAGATTCCAGGTGGAGAGAGGAAAAACATGCTGCTGTATCTCATCTTGCACCATACTTCAGCTTTATTTTATTTCATCTGTTGAATCCTCATCTGAATAATATTTTCACAACTCAATCACAACTTAGATTCATTTAATTAAAAAATGGAAGTATCACTCCGTGTATCAAAACATATTGCCTACCTTATCTTTCAAGCCAACTAGTTAAAACAGGCTACCAACCCTGGAAAAAAATTTGAAAATCAGTTAACCGCATTTGCTCAGATACCACATGAACAATGTTGCAACAGTGCTATTACACACATCTCAGTCAAAGTACCCAAGGTCTTTTAAAGTCCAGCATGTAAAACCACAAAGATATCCTAAACAAAATAAATTCAAAGGAATCTGCTCAATTGATGTCTCAGAGTTTACCTCTGTTTTCTTATGCATCTGTTTGCAGAAGGGAATCAGCAGGGAACACACATCACCTTAATTAGTGCTGTTCTCAAATCTACAAAGATGACAGGTCTATTTTTCAAAGGCATTAGCTTTAGGTAAATAAAGGTATGTCTATAGCTGAAAAGACATGGAAGGAAAAGAAATTGTGAGAAATTTTGACAGAGCTGTATGCATTTTAAATAACTATGGAAAGTTTAAATCACAGTTTGAAGGAGTATTCACTGAAACCATTACCTGGACTACTGTACAGGTATGTTTGACTGTATAACTGGTCAGAGAATTGGTTCAGAAAACTGAATGCAAAAGAGGGTCATAGCATTTAGCCTGTCACACAAGAAAATTTTCACGATGATTTTATTATTTCATTAACAGGTCTGTAATTACCTTCAAAAGATGTAGTGAAATTAATAAAGGGAAGGATCATTGATGAAAGCATCTTAGAAAACTCATCTAAGACTTGGGTAACTACCTCAGGCAAGCTTTACGGATTTTGCTCTCCACAACCTTCAACATTTGAGGACTAATATTGCAAAATTTTACATACTATTTACATACTATTTACATACTATACATTTACATACATACATTTACATACTATTTTATTCCCCCGTCACTTTGTCCCCAAATCCAGGTAAAACAATTGCATTGCAAAAACTCTCAGGCCTCTATACAGCATGCTAGCCACTGGTGCAACTGTTATCACTAGGCAACAAAGACCACTTCACTTAACTGAAAAGAAAGTGTTTTGTTTGCTGCATTACCAGATAACCAATGTTAAATTTGAAGTCTTTGTTATGTACAGCTCTGTGTTCACAAAAAATAAAGCTCTACTTTAGCACAGAAAAATGAAAATAGCTTTCTGTGCTTATTGGTGTAAGTTTTATGTTTTTTCAACATCCTGGTTTTGCAGAAAATTTCTCTCAAAGAGGTTTCCTACTAAGAAGTCCGCCATCATTCAATCTCCTTGAAACTGTCTGTAAATGTATTACTAATTAAGACAAACTTTCAAGTGATGGATTAGTTATTAATTTGCACTTTTCCATTACAATTTTATATTAATTAAATGCATCATATTAATTAAGTCAAAATTAAATTAGCTGTTGAAAGAAAAGTTAAAAATGAATTACTTCATAGCATGTTTCATAAAATACTTCATGGAACTCTGGACTGAATGAATAAACTTTACCCATATTATGTCACATTGTAGTGAAGATGAAGAAAAGTCTAATAAGAAGTAGAGGTTTTTAACCACAGAAGGCATAATAAAGTTCATGTGACAGGAATATTTAGAATTTAATTCATGGTTGATGCAATTGTGGTTATCTGATAATTAAAATAGCAGTACAAAATTTACTAGATTAAATAGGCTCAGAGAAAGGGTTTAGAATATTAAATCCAAAGACTCACTGCATTTCTACAGGCCAGTTCGTATAGTAGGTCTAGTCATTTTCTACCTGTTAGTATAAAACAAATATACTGGAATTCTCAGCTGTCCCTGGTGATAGTGCTCTTCACTATTACTATCACTATCACTAAGTTTTTGCATTTCCACAAAACTAAGAAATATCTGTCATGGATAATTACACATAGGCCAATGCTATAATTAAATCAAGTTTTGTGTTTAATTTCCAAAAACTATAACGAATCATGTGACAGGAGCACAGGACCCAGCAAGCATCTTACATATTTTTCATCTATACCTTACTATAATGGTGGCCAACAAACAGCATCACCTTCAAGTCTTGACAGCTTGATTCTCTTTGGTTAATGGCATGATATAAAAAGAGATGACTCTCCCAGCATTGTGCACTTAAGGACCAGGTACAAATCCATAGAATTGTTTATCATAGAATGATAGAATGGTTTGGGTTGGAAGGAGCCTTAACAATCATCTAGTTCCAAGCCCTGCCATGGGCAGGGACACCTCACCCAGCCCAGGGGTCCCAAATCCCACCCAATCTGGCCTTGGGCCCTGCCTGGGGTACCCACAGCTCCTCTGGGCAGCCTTGGCCAGGGCCTCACTGCCCTCTGAGTGAAACACTTCTTCCTAATATCTAATCTAAATCTACCTTCTTTTAGCTTAAAACCATTTCCTCTTGTCCCATCTCAACAGGGCCTGATAAAGAGTCTCTCTCAATCTTTCTTATAAGCCCCTTTATATATTGAAAAGCCCCAATAAGATCTATCCAGAGCCTTCTCTTCTCTAGGCTGAACAACCCCAACTCACTCGGGCTTTCTTTGTAGGAGAAATATTCCAGTCCTCTAATCATTTTTGGGTCCTCCAGCCCCACTCTCACAGGTCCTCACTGATAGTAGCTCCGTATCGCAACTCAGACCCCTCACCAGCTCTGCTGCCCAGATGGACAGTTTGATTAAATGCAGATTAGTTATATTACAATTTTTATTCCTCTTCTAGCAAATGCATATGCATTTGCCCTATGTGACCAGAGGAAGATGAGACTATCCTATTGCAAACTAATCTGGTGCTGCATACACACTTCTGCAGAGGAAAATAAATCACTGAAGTGCAACTTCCATGTAATATAAATGTGCTGCTCTGCTTAAAGAACAGAAGTACAAACACTTCACATTCTGGGTGACAGAATGATACCCTTGAAAAAGAAAACTGCAGCAGAGGATATCGAACATAACTAAGTATACTGAATGTTAAGTGTTGTTCCATCTAAATACACATAAAAGAACAGTTGCTTGGCAGCAAAGAACTTCACTTTGAAAAGGAAACCAAGCTATCATCTGCCACAATTTTAACATGGTATTTTCTCACCTTTTATGACAAAGAATTTTTCAGAAGCTCAGGTGTTAGTTTCACTAATATATTTCCTGTCCATCACAGATACATTTTCCATTTTGCCAGTGTAAAATTGATTACAAACGATAGGCCTCTGACATCTATATATATGCTACCAAGAAAAACAGGCAAACTCTTGTACATGCATTGCTAATAATGCTATTATAATTCTTGTGCATTAATACAGACAGGGATGCAAGCAAAGTTAACAATAGGAAATATAATCCTGATAGGTCTATTGCGCATTCCTGACAAATTGTGTGTTGCTACAACACCAAAAATCTTCTCACAAATATTCATAAAAATGCCTCCTTCTCCTCTTTGCAAATATTCCCTTAAATATTCTAGCCACAGAGCCTACAAACCAGTTTGGCCTTCCACCAGTTAGACACACAGCAAACCTGCATTACTTTGTAAGGGAGGGTGCAAAGAAGACGGAGCCAGGCTCTGCTCAACGGTGCCCAGGGCCAGGCCCAGAGGCAGTGGGCACAAACTGGAGCAGTGGAGGCTCCCTCTGAGCACCAGGAGGCACTTCTGTGCTCTGTGGTTGTCGGAGCCCTGGCACAGGTTGCCCACAGAGGTTGTGGAGTCTTCTTCTTGGAGATCTCCAAAAGCCATCTAGATATGGCCCTGGGCAAGACTGTAGGTGTCCCTGCTTGAGCAGGGGGGTTGGACCAGATGATTTCCAGAGGTCCTGTTAAACTTCAGCCATTCAATGGTTCTATGAATTCATCACCTTCCCACCATCTAAAAAAAGAGCCTAGGCAATACTAAGCTTCCACTCAAACTGAAAATAAGCATTTCTTGGGCTGACTCTTTGCTTAAATTGGTGCTAAACTGAAGGCTGCAATTAGAATGCAATCATCAGGTCTGGAATCAATATATGATGGTCAAAGGATTAAAACCAAATTCTCCCAGCATAGCTAAGGGAAAGTTAAGGGTTGAGCTGATCATGGTTTGCAATTGACTGTGGAAATTATTTATAATACCAGTTCTTAATCTAGCGCAGAGAGGCACAATGATTTTCATTGCTCACAAGTTAAATATGAGTAATTCAGAGGAGTAGGATGTCATGCATTTTCTACCTACCAAATAACCAATAACTGGCACAGGCTATTAGGGATAGTTTCTTTATCATTTAATGTTTTTTTAAATCAAATCTGGGTATCTTTCTAGAAAATATGCCAACACTTCAAGCAAAACTAAAAGCTTGCCTTAGCAGTGATTGGGTTGATCTCTTTGACCAAACTGTGTCAGAGCTCCAACTAAATTCATTAAATTCATTATTCTGAAAGTTCATATGAAGATATGGAAGTTTAATTAAACAGCCTCTGAGAGCTTCTGAGACCCTACAAAAGAAAAAAAAATCATTTTATTTTCCTGTAATACTATTTTGTACATTTTATAATGCTGAATATCAGCTTCATGTTTACAGTATGATAAGCTCTGAGAAATGATTAACAGAAGAAAGTCAGCTCATAGGAGAAGTGATGCTAAAGTCTCTCGTATCATAAGAAACCAGAAGATAACATTATTTAAATGAGAAGCAAGCTTGAAATTAAGAGCAATATTAAAAGTGGAACTGGTTTTAAAGAAATAATGCAGCACAAAATTTGGCATGTCTGGAAATACTTTCATATTTCCCTAATCCTGAAAGGTGCATAGCTGTTAAAATACGCTTCTTGGTTAAAATGTTGAGGTGCCTAGGATCAGCCCGACATATAGAAAGAAGCAACTTTGGAATTGTCAGCTTGAGGTCAAAGCAGCTTGATTAAAGAGTGCAATTATTATTTCCTCTTATCCTCCAAATTATATAATTTATCAGAGCACTTTGTCATCGATACATGTAGTACAAACAATAGGAAATGAATCTATCTATCCATCACTGGTAAACAGATGCAGAGAAGACACATTTTGTCTTACTCATAATTACAATGCTCAGAACATCCTCCCTATTTGCACATGCCATTATTCCATTTGCTTCATTGAATTCTATGCTTTGCTTGGAAATTAAATCAGGTCTTGAATTTGAAACCAGGACAATATTGAATCCCAAATCTATCAAAAAGTGTTGTCTCCTTAACTGAGCAGAAACTTCCATTTCCCCCTCAAACTATTAATATTAAGATACAATCACAAGGAAAAAAAAAAAAAAAGAAAGAAAAAAACCTGAGCTTTAGAATATATCTCTATGCTGAATAAGTGACAAAAAGTTAAAAGCAGTAATTTAGGAAACTTAAATGTGACAGTGTGTGATAGATGTGACTTGGCAAGGCAAGAAAATGAGAAACATTAAAATCATATATTAGAATAGATCAAGCTCTACATACCAGTTTATGTCAGCAAATTTCTTTTGATATGTCAAGTCCCTATAGGGCTAGAATTCAAGTATACTTTGAAGATATATTTTAAAAAGAATATGCTTATGTTTAGAAACTTAATAAGGTCATGTGTGTATGAAAAAGAAAAATAAAATTGAATGCAATGTTAAGTTCACTGCAAGGTTTCTCACTGTGCAGCATTTCTAGTGTTTTTCATGCTCTTCAGAACATTGTAGATTCTTTTACTGATAGAGTCTTCTGCATTCCCAGGTACCAAGTAGAATGATATAAAAGGCCATATGGGATTTTATCCCTAGCCATTGCTTATCAAAAATTATACCAAGTCAGTGAATTGCAGCTTGCTCAAAGAACATCAAGCAAATTGAATTCAGGTATGCTCTATCTTCCACAGGATGCTGTCAAAGGCTTCATCACTACTTGCAGGGGAACAAAACCCATATTCTAGTCATTACTGAGCCACAGCCGGACATTCATGGGGAAGCCCAATCCCTATGCCTAGCTAGAATCCATAATATCACAGAACAGAAGGTCACTCAGTTATGAATAAATAGATGTATATTGAATCCTTGCCACCACTCTATTTTAAATACCACTGTGTGGACTAGCAATTAGATATAATAGCAATAATTCTGCATCTGAGATGCTATTCCTAAAATCAGAACAAGGACCTTCTGCATATTTTCATACAGCAACATCACCATGGGGTTGCCATCTTGGTACTAATACTGTGGATAAAATGAAAGGAGCAATGCTTTGGGGTCGAAAATGGATAGTCTAAAGTCTGAAAAAGAAAAGAAGGGCAAAGTGCTGTCAGTTGTACTCCGCTCAGTTTTTCTCCAACACCATCACGGCAGAGATACACTGCTAGTATTTCAGCACCGAAAGAGATTCCTCTGTAAACAGGGACAGCCTGCAGAAGCTGAGTCTGCTGAGTACAAATACTGCCAACACTCCCTGCGGTGCCGACCACTACCACTTTCAGGTACACCCAAGAAGCATGGTAAGAAGCGGACAAACAGGGAAGTAAAACACTGTGAGATAAGATGATTATTCCTCCCCTCAAGAAGTCACAAGAGATTGGTAGCTGGATCAGGGAACTCAGGTTTTATTGCATCCTAGGGAAATGCTCATGTTTTGGAGCATTCTGGAGGGAACTGAGCATGCCAGGGAAATCCTGGGCACAGCCCTCATCCTGCCCTGGTGTGGTGCAGGTGCTGCGGAGGACTGTGCCTCTGTGCCGCATAACATTAACACAGCAGTCCAGCCTTCTGCATCTTTTAACTGTGGAATATAATCAAGTATGATTACATGTTTGCATTCACCAAAAGATTAGCAGATTACCTCTCTTCTTTTTCCCTTTTTAAATTAATGGCTTAATACGCGTGCTTGTACTTTGCATCCTGGTGGATAAATAAACCACCTGCTAGCGTACGAGCAGCTTTCTAGTTCATACACACACGGAGAACGTTAAGTGCATGTGAAATGGCTTTCTTCTTCCTGATGGCAAATGGATCTACATAAAGCCATTTGAAAGACTGATGTTTGACAGCATTATAAAAAGGCACAAATGCTTAAATGATTCTGAATCAAAGGTGAGCCAAAGGTAAATAGCATCTAGAATGACAGCGTGGCCCATATACTCCCTCAGCAGCCACCCAGGCCCAGCTGCAGCTCCAAAACCATCAACACAAGTGGCTGTTGACTCTGCCAGGAAGCCAGATGCCACTTTCTGGAAAACTGTGTTCTACAGCTTGGCATCTGGTAATTGTGATGACCAGCCAGTAACCATGAGGGGAGGGGAGGGAAATGTATTTTCTTCACTAAATGGTACTCCAGTGAACAATAAGCAACTGATTCCCCCCATTCTAAAGAAACATATTAAAGAAAAAAGAAAGAAAAGAAAAGAAAAGAAAAGAAAAGAAAAGAAAAGAAAAGAAAAGAAAAGAAAAGAAAAGAAAAGAAAAGAAAAGAAAAGAAAAGAAAAGAAAAGAAAAGAAAAGAAAAGAAAAGAAAAGAAAAGAAAAGAAAAGAAAAGAAAAGAAAAGAAAAGAAAAGAAAAGAAAAGAGAAAGAAACAACCTACAGAATCTTTCTTAACACACATACACAAAAGAAATATTTTCCTGCACTAAGGATATGATAAACCCAAGCTCCCATTTATGAGCTCTCATAAATGAGACATTTTTAGGAAGGTTTTACTCAAGCATCTGTAGAATTTGTTCAGTTCTTTGTTTTCATCCAAATAGTCTACTGGCAACAGGAGGGAAGGTTATGAGACAGTCCTGCTTGCCACTTTCATGAACCATCATCCCTGCCAAACCCTCCCAAACCCTCCCCAGCTTTGATCTAAAACCATTTCAATCGGCAGACCACTAGGAAGCTTTCCAAACTCCACAATTGGATAATAACCAATATCACACAGCTCAGGAGACTGGGAATTTCTGTGGTGTGGCTAGAAATCGGACAACCCTATGCAAGACGCAAAGGACGTATTCTCTTTGGCAAGAATTTCACTGACTGAAAAAAATAGCTTTCAAGCCCCAAATCAGTCCTACGGTTACAGACAGTCCATTACTCCAAGTGAAGTGTTCCTCAGTGTAGTCTACCATTACAGGCTCACAACAAGTATCCATCCATCACAGATAAATTATAAAAATTAGGTGATCATATTTTTTTTTCTACCAACTCCGTTAACAGTGATTCTTAAATTTGCTTGTAATAAATTCTGACTGCAACTGAAATCTTCAAATTTAGGTTAAAAATCTTACTGCACATTTTCTTGCAAGACACTTCCTTCTAAGCAGTAAAAACCTTGAGCTATAATATACTCCTACAATATTCTCCTGTTTAATCAAAAATATTTCTGTGAATTTTAAGAGCTAAAGTGTTGGTCTGGCATCACCACTGAGAAACATGAAGATCTGCTTTGCCCTAGGAGCAGACTATCAAATGGACAGTGAATCAGTGCCCGAATTTTATTTCCAACTTTGTTCTAGGTAGGAGACGAGCAAACTAAGCCAGCCCTACTTTTGATACATGCTGCTTTTCAGATCACCCTCATTTAATAAAGCATCTGCTTTGAGTGAAATTCAGGGTCAAGCCTCTCCTGTCTGGTAGAAAGGACACTGGTTTCTGCCTAAATGCAGGAATCCTGGATAGCAAACAGCTGCGCTGCCACTCTGGCCCTGATGTATCACAAAAAAATCTCAGTATCACAATGTAAATCATCTTCATATCATCTTTTCTTTCATGCATGGCATTTTAAATCCATCTTCACAGCCTTATAAAAAGTCTTGTTGATCTCTTCAGGGTTTGAATCAAGTAAGGGCATTTCCAATTATAATTATTTCTGTCTAAAATCTTTGAAATAGCATAAATCAGTAAGACTAGCTGTTCATAAATTTATTATAGTAAAATTTGAATCTTGTTCTTCTTAATTTGAAAAAAAAATGTGTGCACATTCTTTTCTGATCTTTCTGTAACTTCTGCATAGTAGTATGTCATAGCCATATTCAGCAAGGAATCTGTACATCACTAATTTAAAATACAAAAGATTTAAAAGAAAAGACACAGCCTGTAAACTGTGACTACAGTTCTTAATGTTATTCCTTATATAACCAGATCCAAATTGCACCCTGTGATAGTTAAATAATCAAAACTTCTTAGCTTTCAAAACAAGTCTATTTTGATAGCCAGTGTCTCATAAAATGTTCCAAACCAAAAACTGTCACCACATTAGAAACTTTTATACACACATGCACACATAGACTACAGAACAGCGAATACCAGCAAACATTTATGCCATCAGCAGCCCCATATGCACAGGTTTTACAATGTGAAGTCTAACATAAAATACCAAATCTAATTCAAAACTCCATTGTTGCTCAATTACTGAAAAATATAGTTGATTTTAAGCATTCATCTCACTCCAAATGTAAAAGTTGTAGTTCTGTCATTTGTAATGAAGTTGCCTAACAAGGGATAAAGGATTATTGACAGGAAAAGACAACTGCAGTACATTAAAAGCAGATTAAGGTTGTAAGAAAAAACAGTGTCAGGAAGGAAATTCACAGTTAAGGGGAAAAAGCTCCATATGCCTTCTAACACCGAGATACAACTGGGGGCACTGAGGAAGTCATTAAGGAGATACCCTATTGTGTCCTGGAATTAGAAGACATATGGCATATTTTCCCTAAACTGTGGATTTTCTTGATTATCTACCATCAGCATATAATTCTAATGTCTTTTAAGAAGAAACTTTTAAAGAGGGAAAACAATAACCCGCAATTACATTTGAAGCAGTTTTCATTTGCAAGAAATATTATATTGCCTGCCTATATCCTTCAGACAGACCAAGTTTATAACACCCTGTTGTGGTTTGACGTGGCCAGCAGGACAGAAAAAAAAAAAAAAAAGGATGATTATAATAATAATAATGACAATAGTACTACTACTAATAGTGTGTACAAAACAAGTGATGCACAGTGCTCACCACCCGCTGACCGATGCCCAGACTATCCCCGAGCAGCCAGTCCCCCATCCCGGCCAGCCCCCCCATATTAATCATTCAGCTTGACGCCAGATGGGATGGAATAGTTCGGGTCCTTTGGCCAGTTTGGGCCAGCTGTCCTGGGTCTGTCCCCTCCCTGCTCCTGCTGCACCCCCAGCCTGCCCGCTGGCAGGACAGAGCGAGAAGCTGAGAAGTCCTTGGCTTGGTGTAAGCACTGCTCTGCAACAACTAAAATATCAGAAATATCAGCATGGTATCAACATTATTCTCATCCTAAATCCCAAACACAGCACCCTACCAGCTACTAGAAGGAAAATTTACTCTATCCTAGGTGAAACCAGGACACACACACAAATCGTGTATACTAGTAGAGAGTTCAAGTCACACTGCTGAAAGATGAGATAGCAGTAGCATATAATTTGGTGTATTCTGTGGTTCACATCAAATGTGGGAATAACTTCCGAGTTTAAAGGAGGCTATAGAAGTAAAAATCCCGGGTGGTAAAATGAATCTGTGCCTTGAAGTTTCTTGCTTGTTAAATCAACATACAATCTTTTAGAACTGCGCTGGAAGGATCTCCCAGTTCAAGCCACACATAACACGACCAAGAAACTCTCAGTTTTGCAGTACTGCACCAAGCCTGCAAGGGGATACTGCTCAATGAACAAATGTGCAGTGGTAAAATAGATGTTTAGCCACAATCCAATGTCATCTCTCAATTCATGAGTTTCTCATGATGATCATACTACAAATCAGAGTAAAATTAAACTGATGAAAATTTTGCGTTTGATGAAAGCACACTTGACAAATGCTACAGGTTATGCACTCGGGTATACTCAGTCACTATGTGACTTTCATTGACTGTGATGACCAGCACCAAAAAACAATTCTGTATAAAGTCAAACATGTTACTCCTGTTTACTTTATAGATGAATTCATGACTGGATCCAGAACGATTATCGGTAAATACAATATAATCCATGCTGTCATATATTTTATAATATGGATACTTTCAAAAGCATTTATTTTCTATTCATTTTGGCAAAATCCAGTTTCATATATTCCACTAATACTAGATTAATAACATTTTAATACCATTTAATTTTAAAGCAAATTAACATAATGAACTACACTCGAAAACTACTCACAATTTCATTAAGATATTTATTTCAATTTAGTAAAATGAATTCATAATAATTCCACAGCAAAAAAAAATTTATTAGCAAAGATGCTGTAGTTCCTGGCATATTTTCATTATTTCTAATAATCTTACTGAAGTCAATGGTTCACCCTAACAACACCTGGGAATCACTGTGTAGGGATGTGGCCCAAGTAAGAAATATAAAGTTACAGACCGTAAAACAGACACATTTAAACCTGTTGCACTAAGGCCTGGAAATACTGGTGAGGCCTCCCACATGGCGTGTCAGGCTTATCTGAGGCAATTACACCACCGGGATGATGTTAGCCCCTCAGCATAGGAACTGAAAATGCTGATTAAACTCATTTTTTTTCCCCCTGTATGCCTAATGCCAAGTCGGCTCCTAGAGAGGCAGGGCTGTTACAGCCAGAATGATCATATTTTACTTGAATTTGACCTAAATTGCTTCTATGCCTTTGGAAAACTGTCTCCGTGGGTGAATTTTTAACCTTTGTCTCATTGAGGCATGTACGTGGGGAAGTTGGGGCACTAAATACACTTTATTTTGAATTTCTTATTGAGACTTACCAAAAGTTAATTTAAATTGACTTGAGAAGTTGAATGAAAGTTCCAGTCATCTTTTCTTTGGACTTCAAAGAAGGTCTAAAGAAACTTTCTAGCACTGTATGTAGGCACATGTCCGTACCTTCAGAAACACCAAGTGCACTATGTATTTTTTCATGGTTTTGCTGAGGACACCGTGGAGATTGAGATGATGCTTTATCAAATTTTAAAATAGCATAGAATAACCTACATTCTCCAAAGTAACTCTATAGCATCTCATTTTAAAAAGATCGATTAAGAAAAAATAAAAATCAAGAAAGGTTCTGATTTTTTTTTAATCTTAATGGACAGTATCCTTCTCACTTTAACAAGATTGTTTTATTTCAAGGATAAATACAGTTCATAAACAAAACACAGAAAAAAGAAAAACCTTCCAGATAGTCCTTGTATCTACAATATTACAAAGGAACAAAAGAAGTCAACAGTTCCCCTTCTCCCCTGTCTTGCAAACGCAGATCTCAGGAACAGCGATAAGCCTGAATAAAAATTACTGTTCTTAAAATCTGCAACTTAGTTGGAGCTTTGATTTGGATTCACACATTTGTGAAATCATCAGGTTGTTGGAAACACTGCATATAATTAGCTGAATTCTAAGCAGCTTAAGCTCCACACCCCCAGAATCTTTGTCTTCACATGTATTGAACAGCAGAAGTATCAGATCACAGGAGATCATAAATCCTTTGGAAGTGGCTACAGTATATTATGAGAAGAAAACTTATGGGAATATAAGAATAAGAGAAAGATACTGTTTGTTTGGTTCCCCAAAGCACTATGGAAAGGATAAAATAAACTTTAAGAAAAAATAAGATGATGATAATTGCCCCAAAGAAAATAACTGTAAGGAACATTGATCAAGAGGGGAAATTATGAAAACACAAATTGAAATAAATAAACCAATGTTTATGTCAGTTTGCTTCTCTACCTTTGTCTGAACATGGCATAAATTTGTCATGTAAATAACACTCTCACAAGCAACTTTAATTGAGGCCTTGAACTATAACCAGAATGTGTGATCTTTTTTATCACTACTGCATCTGCTTTGCAAGCTCATTTTCTCCCCCTACTATACAACAGTAAGACCCTTGAAAGCTTATTCTCCCTCTTTATTCTCTTTTAGTTAGAAGTATGTCAACATGAAAACTGATTTCTTCCTGAATTTTGACGCCTGCAGTTTAGGTAATACAATAGTAACAATTGATGACGATATAGTCAAAATAGTTGTGGCCATTTTAAAAGCTGACTTCCATAAAGTATTGTTTTCTTACTTTCTTTAAGTATCTGATAATATAGAAAGCTTCTTTTTAACATATAAAAATCACTGATCTATTCAAAAATTCATTGATCTGAGAAAAATAGTTTGATGTTCATCTTGCTGCTTTCAGTACCAGCCTCACAGTCATGATACAAACCGGCAACTCCAATCCAGAGTCAGAAGCTGTCTCCTGAGTCCAGATAACAGTCAAAAATCTGAAAAGCAACTTCAAAGATATGTATGGGCTGAAGACCCTTACCTAGTGAGTATTTACAGACTTGCTAACAGGAAGGAAAACAAAAAACAAAACCATTCAAAGAGTTTGAATGGTAATTTGGCAGGGGTGGTGATGGTGGTATAATGGATGGTATGATGGTGGAATGATTTTCTTGATATCATCACAGTTTTAACAAGAAAAAAAAAAGTATTTTAACTGATCATGAGTCACAAATCAATAAATATACGAACTTGTAAGGATGTATCTTGTGAAACAGAACAACTTTAAAAATTGCTGCACAGTTGGAATAGTTACAAAAGGTGAAAAGAGAGTAATGTTTTATCTATAAATGACATGAATAGCTGCAGATAGTTTTTCTATCTCCCTCCTAAGCACCAAAAGAAGTACTGTGCAACTGTAGAATAACATGATGGAAGCTACAGACCTGTAGAATGTGTAAGTTCAATTCAGCAATGACAGCTGTTTTTCAAGGTGAAGCTACTGAACAAAAATAAACCTAAATAGGTTGGAAATTGTATGTAAATCTGAAACAAAAAGTATTGTATGGATTGTTTCTAATACTGTAAGTACTATTTACAGACAGTTTTCTTTACATGGGTGCCATATTTATTTGTGGGCATGATACCATCTAAAGAAAGCAAGAGCTACACCTTTTCAAAAAATACATGCCAGTTTACTTTTAGGACATTAAGTATCTGCATTAAAGGAGACGATTCCAGCTATTTATATTTCCATTAAGCTGATAAAATTGTGAGAGCAGATCCATCTGGTACTGAATTTCCCCAAGTCTTTGGTGCTCTGAAGGTCTCCTGACCTTTTCTTAACTTCATAAATACTCTTCTGTTAAAATTAATTTCCAATAACGAGCTCCCCCCCCCCCCAAAAAAAAAAGCACTAAAAACACACACACAAACTAAAAAGTTAAAAGCAACCATTTCTCTGAAAAGCTTTAGAAACAGTTTAAAGTAATCTGGAGAGAAATAAGTTCCTACTGAGACAGGGTACTCTTGAGTAACATCAGAAAATGTCAGCAGCCTCTCTTGATAAAGTACACATGAATGCATACTTGTCTGTCTGTGACTATAATCTCTTCCGAAACCTTTGTTCCTGTAGACAGAAAACTGGCAACATTGGATTATTGGATATCACCAGTAACAGGTGCCCACACAGAGATCTACAAGTTACCACTAAGTTTTGGTACTTGGGTTATCTTTTCCACTAGGACTTTGCCAAAGACCAAGAAAAATACAACACAATGGTCTTGAAAAAATAGGGCAAAAAAGAATTGGACTGTAAAACTCAAGAGAGTGGATATATGGAGACCTCAGCCTTTCAAAGTGATGCAAGAATTCCAGATTTTTTATAAAGTTGCATCTCTAATTTTTCAGTGTTTTCCCAATTTTGGAAACATATTTTCAAATTTAACTCATCATCATTTAATTTACCTATCCATTGAGAGAAGTATCCATTTACCAGATCGCACCCCAGAACTTCATCCAGCATCGAAACACTCATCTCTTAAAGCTCTTAGAGACTGAATCAAACTGCTCAAATTAAAAACCACAAACCCATCTTTTTACCTGGTATTCAATAGCAATAAGCAAACTGATCGCTAAATGATATATTATGATGCCCAAGACTAAACTCCCATGATAACTGGAGGTGAACTGATGCTTCGATGTTCAAAAAGAGCTGTTTACTCAGAGTTGTGGATTTATTTGAAATTATCTCAGAACAAGATTTGATGCCATTTGTAATAAGAAGTGTTTTCATAAAAAAAAAAAACAAAACAGAAAAAAAGATGAAAGTCCCTTTTGTGAGCCATGAACTGATGAACTCATGATTGTATATGATTCGGACAAAAGTACCATAAGTCCAGAATTCTAAAGCTGAGAAAATATCAAGAATATCAAGAAAAAAGAGTAGTAGGTTAAAGTTAATGAAAAAATAACAATGCTAAGAATTTCATGAATGAGTTTACTGCTATTTAGAAAAACCCAAGCTGATGTTAAATTAAAAAAAAAGGGGGGGGGAGAGGGGAAGGAGGTAAGGGTAAAGAAGAGACTTTCCGAAGAGTAACTTCACGGACTTTTATTTATTCAGTTTAAATCAAAGACAGATGGTCTGAGACAACATCGAAAGCCAAAGTTTAGAGGGCTCTAACTGGAAGTTACAGTGCTAGTATTCACCTACAACATCAGCTTCCTACCTGCTGCAGTTATGTAAGGAGAGGAGAGGAAAAGTACTACCAAATCATGGAGGAGCTAGCAGTTTGAAGATTCACATCACCATAGGTCCTTTACTTGTCAGCCCTGTCCATCTGTGCCTTGCAGAGGTGCTGATAACTCTTGCCTTCCCCGAGTCATTCCTGTTTTAAAGCCCTCCTTACCTGGTCAGCCATTCCACTGACAAAGATACCCTTCCCCTTCTGAAAGAAGTGGATCCCATCTCTCACAAGTAGACTGTTACTCCTCAGATAGGATCCCATGATCAGAGAAATAAAAATCCTGTCACCAACACCACACCTGCAACCAATTCTTCTATCAGAGCCCTTCACCTTACACCCCTTCTCCTCACTAGCAGGAGAATGCCACTTGGATCCCCATATCCCTGACCATCACCTCCAGAGCTCTGTAGCCACTTCCGATACTCCTCAGGTTGCCCCTGGCAGTATCACTGGTGCCCACCGGCAAGAACAGACGAGGGGCAATAATCAGAGGATCAGCCAAGCTTTGGCAGTCTCTCCACAACATCCCAGATCCAGGCCACCAGCAAGCAGCAAATTCCTCTAGACAACAGATCAGGCTGGCAGGTGGGTACCTGTGCACCTCGCAGTGGGGAGTTACCCACAGCCATCAGTCACTGCTTTCTCCTGGTGGTCTTGTGTGATTAGGGACCAGTTGCCCAGATGTTTCACTTGAAAGCACTTTTGGTGTGCCCTGACCTTTGAGGTCAGTGAATTTATTCTGTAGTTGCAAACCTTGGGGTGTGGCTGGAGCCTTCGTCTTGGTGTCAGCCACCAGACTCCATGCCCCATAATTTGCACTTACCGTGCATGAGATGGTTTAGGCTGAACCCTTTATTTATGCCCTTCTGTGCAAACTGCTGCATTGGTTGGCTGCCCCTGCTAGCTGCTCTGGTGGAACTGTGCTCTGCGCCCATCTTCTATAGGTCTCTCTCCCAAGGACTAGCTGCATCTACATCTATACACAGCAAAATGGTTCACCAAATGGAAATTGCCTCAGTCAGGAAATAAACTAAAATTAGATCTGGGGGAAATATTTGTTTAAACTACAATGTGTATCAAAAATGTAGTTAAAGTACCTACTTGCAAATGCAACGAATAATTCGGCCATTAAAAGGTGAAAATGATTGAAAAAAGTAATCAAACATCCTTTGGTATAAAGGATGTTTTCACCTAGACATCAAACTTTAAAAATACACAAATAAAAAAGACACCTAGGCTGTAAAGGAAGATGCACATTATTTTGTTTCAGGTCAAAGCACCTTGGTTCTCTAAAATGCATTATTTCAGGTAAAACGTGTTGGACAGACATAAAATATTTCTCTTTTCTTCCCCCCTTTTCAAAAAAATAAAAATGACAAAACTTAAATCCCATGGAAAAAAAATAATAAAAATGATGCTAATTTGAACCACTTATCTTTCTGTTAACATTTTAGCTTGCCCAACTGCATTATTCAAAAATCTATTAAAAATTCATCTAGAATTTTCAAACCACTGTCATTCCTCATTTCCCATCCTACTCTTCTGCCCTTCTTCTTTGACAGATGTTGCCATTTCTGAGAAAAGGGAGTGTCTGAGGTACTCATAAACCAACTCCTTGACTGCTACAGTTTTCAGCCGAGTGTAGCAAGACAAACTAAATCTGTGATAGACAAGGTGAGAGCAGTAACAATTTCAGGCACCCAGTTTCAATCTGCTGCCAAATATCTGTCAAAGCTCAAAGGCATGTTAGCTCTAAGATACCAGTACTATTTCTTAGCAAAGCATCTATCTCAGCTAAGACACCTTTTTAGAGGGATGATAAAACAGATTTCAAAATTTATAAACCAAGGATATGTATTAATACCTAAAGTTCAAGAGAAAAAAACACCAAGCTTGCCATGTTAGAGGCACAACATAGAGTTGCACTTATTCTAACAGGGAAAAAAAAAAAAAAAAGAAAGAAAGAAAGAAAAAAAAAAGTAACTTATCACAAGTAGCCTCTGTGTGTGGCTATTGACTAGTTGACAAAACAAGCCAAAAATCAATAGCATTTTCTACGAGAAGTTAGATAACTTCCCAATAATACAAAAGACGGGTCTGCTGAGGAATATGTTATCTCTGCTGATGGCTTCACTACAAATATTTCATTTATTTATTTCTGTTTCTTGAAGAGCTCGCTAAGTTTGGCCCTGATAACATGCTCAAGGAAATAAAAGAAAATAGTATTCCAGTATAACAGGAAACAGGAAGCTTCAAGCCATGAGCACTGCTGAACACTCAGTGCTTTGCTTTCAGTAAATACCAGAAGTGCTACCTAATTTTTTTGAGAAACATTTACCGGTGAAAAATTGATCTGAAGAAGAAAGAAGAACGGGCTTCCAGAATCAAATGTTAGCACAACCTGTTTCCCATAGGATCAAAATCCTGTTATGCCTCATCTCTTGTTATGGGCAAAATGGAAAACACCTTATAAGCTGCTAATAATAAAGCAGTTTTCATTAATCAAATTAGAATTATCTTGATGTGTACTGTCCAAATTACTACAGAGGAGAATCACTGATAACACTCTTCAAATCATTATGCACAAACATAACTAGACTCTGTCCATGCTCTGTGCTGTGCTGCTCACACCTTTGGCCCTGCTGGCTCCCCAGGCAACCACAGGACGCAGGAATGGGACAGACAGGGTGGACAGGGGGACAGGATGGCTGGCAGCAGCCCCAGTCCCACACCAGAAGGAGTGGGGTGCTCACACGGCCCTTTGAGGGGCAGGTGCCTGCCTACACTGGGCCTGTGCTGCTTTACCACAGCAGGGCCGCCTGCCCTCGGGCCCTCGGCCCTGCCCACCTGGAGCTGCACAGAGGCGGGCCCTGGCCCAGGCCCTGGCCAAGTTAAGCGCTTATTTCTGGTGCTGCCCAGTTCCTGCTGCATCCTGCCACTCCTGTTCCTCTCAGGGCCCTCCCAGAGCTTGACAGCTCAGGGTAGCAGGCCTCACCCCAGTGTATGTGGTAAAACCAGCCACTGCTGGCCCAGGGGGGTCCTGGGTTGCTCTGACAGAGGTCATTCACTGGCAGTGGCATGTCTTAGCCAGTCTTGCTAAGAACAATGTGTCAGAGCTTTCAGGAATACCCACACCAACACACTCTTACTAAAAAGAAATACACCCACCACCAGCTTTCACAGATTGGAATGAGCTCAAGTCCATCTCTATATCATTTGAATTATCCTCTGCAACAGCGTTCACTCTACGTGCTGAATTCACCGTCTGTCTGCTCTTTGCTGACTGAAAATCTCCTTTTAAAATAAAGGACTGCTATATTAATCAACCTAATGTAAGCTGCCAGGTTCATCTTAATATCAGCCAAACAGTGACTTACCCCTCAAATGGCCCAGCACACCCCTCTTGGAGGAGACCCCACCATCACCTACTAGCGCTGGCCACACTATCAGTCCTGACGCTGCAGTCACTGCGTAGGCCCCTCACAACAACGGGCGCCTGGAGGTTCTGAACTTTCTGCTTGCCTTAAATGTTTGTGGTCTGCCCTTATCTTTAACTGCTCACCATTACTAAAGTGATAGCAACGTTTTAGGTCTTATACACACACTGTAAATACAACCTACCGCGACGTTAGTTTATAGCATTTCCGTTTTCCTATTTTGTTTATACAAAATGCATCAACCTCTTAGAATGCATCCACATCTCTGAACAGAATAGCAATAAAATTTAAAAATAACAGAAAGAGGAAAAAACAGGAATAGTTTGGTCTATGAGATTTAAAAAGCATAAACCAAGATTTAGAAAAGGTTTCTGAAAAACAATGTCTGCTCTAACAGTGCTTGTACTGCAAATGGACCACAAACGTCAGTCTGGTGCATATTTAATTTTCAAATGAACAACTGGAATATTGCCATGTGTATTCATATAGTCACATGCAGGTCATGTTACCAAATATAGATTACAATTTTTTTCCAAGATTAAATGTGCACTTGAGGTGGGGGTCATTTGAAAATTTTACTGTGTGTTCTTCTTTCCATTTTTTTTCACCATTTATTTGTCAATAGTTACTCTAGTTTTGCTATTTGTGGAAAAATTGACAATTATTTTTAAGAGAAAAGTGAATATATATATATTTATCAGAATATGTTTTGCTCTTTGCTGTGGTTTAATTTAAATACAATTGCAAACTTAAAAACATCTTTTACTGGGGAAAAAGTAATTAAATCAGTTTTGTATTTGTGGAGCTCCTTTAAGGTATTAAAGTGTAACTTGATCCCCAATGAACTTAAAATTTTAATTCATTTTACCTTATGCTGGCTGTGGAAGAAGTCAAATTTTTAAATGCAATATGACATATGGCTGTTCATTATTTATACATTCTGTAGCAGACTATAAATTTTACTTTGGACGTATATCGAAGCACTGAAACCATTTCAGTTGCAAACACATAAATCATAGTTACAGTTATTAGTCTAAATGTAATGCCACCCAGGTTCTAGATCAAAACCTTTAAAATCCATTATAATTGACATCTGCTGCATAACTTATGTCTGATTTTATTAAAGGAGCTCATTATTATTTATATCTTTGAAGTGTTATATTCCTAGCTGTGTAACCAGTTAAATGTGAAAGATTTGAGGAATGGGGGAAAGAGGAGGGGACAATAGTCTCCATACGAGGAAGAATAAGGCTGTAAGAGAGGACAAAATGTTCTGAAACTAAATTACCTAATTCAAGGTATGAATTAGACAGACTCTACTAGCAACTGATGTTCATTTGGGACAAATAAAGAAGGAATTCTTTATAGGCTAATCAGTGAATACACGGGAAAACAAACTGCATTCTCCCATGCTGCACGTTGACCATTGCTTTACAAGGAAGGTGTGGAGGGTGTAAAGGTTTAAGACAATTCCTATGGCTTGAAAAAAATAACTGAAACAAAATGGAAGGGGCTGAGAGGTCTTTATAGATTTATTAGAAAGCTTTTTGCTGATGAGCTGTTTTCTTTGTGTAGCCAGGATGCAAAGTGCATTCTGTGATAAACGTCCTGTAAACACGAGCAAGTCCTTTGCTTTTATTCTCTTGTCAAAGGGGCTCAGCCTCAAAGGCAGAAGCACATCTTCTCTGAATCACAGTGACTTTATCATTCCCTTCCTGCTTTTCCTTTTGTGTTTAAGAATGGCTTTTACTTAGCTTTAAAGTGTAGCAAGAAGAAATAAAAGAGAGAGCAGCTATGTCAGTTAAATGTCTGCTGAAGACCTTATACTGCTCTGTCTGAAATCAATGACAAAATTTTAGAAGACAAAGGATCAGGTTTTTAGGTGTTTTAGAAGTTTTCATTGAAGGAAACAAATCTCTGAAATGCTCTAAATTATTTTACGAGCGATTTATTAACACCTGGTGGTGGTGGGGCGGGGGGGTATAGTTATATTCCCAGACAGGTGCCTCCTGTTGGCCCAGCCTGGGTAGGGACCAAAACCACTTTGTTACTGATTTGCTTGGAACAATATAGGGCTTTATCCCCTTGTACACCTCGACCTTGCTTACATGTTAACTATATTTAGCATAACATTTACATATTATACTTTTATTACTTACAGTCTGTATTTACATATTTAACAATATTTAACTCTGCTCCCTGTCTTTATTCAGTTTAGCAACAATATTTAAGAGAAGGCAATGAGAGAAAAACAAAAGCCAAGGCTAGATTTTGAGTAATGACAATGTGACTGCACAGTTTGATGGCCTCCTTCTGGAGTTAATTTTTGGGTTTCTGCCATACTTGGCCTATTTGCAGAAAAATATATTTTCTTAAAACACTTTGCATATTTCTTTAACTGTCAAAGTTAACTTATGCTTCTATTTTAATTATGCTTTAATACTTAATATTATCTTTTACTTAAAGTTGCATAATATGGGCCAGAACAAAATCTAAATTTTGTGTCACTCGTGTGTAAGCAAGGAGCATTTCTTGTCTTTTCTAGGGAAAAGGTGTGCTAATACAGCTTCAGTGAATATGAAATGCTTAAAAAAAAATCCAACACCAATTTAACCGTAAGATTAACTTTAAAATAAACATAGAAAACCTTGAGCTTTCTTCCCCATGATTAATGTGATCATACCGAATCATATTTATCATCATAATATGATCATACAGATATTACATTTTCCCTCCTAATTCAAAAGCTACAGTTTTTATAATGCCTTTCTACAAAACACATTATCCATTCCCAAGTTTTACACCATGCTCTTTTGTATCTTTGTCCCAAAATGCTAAATGTTTCTATTGAAATAAACTTCACTTTTCAGATAAAGAAAAGTTCAAGTGTTGACATAAAGCACAGAAAGAACTTGCCACCAAGAACTTGAATTGGGGTAACTTGTAAATCTGCTTGTATAGGCTAGCAGTAATAACAAAATCTCATTAATCATGTAAGGCTGAGTTGCATGCTACTCTACAACAGCCCTGCAGCACTTTTTTTGCTGTGGGGACAATATGTTTCATAAACTCAAATTAGCGTGCTGCAAAAGCTAATTGAATGTACGCGTGATACTTTGCCTAGGGATAACGCACAACTTTGATGGGAGAAACTGGCGCCATAAGTGTTTTTTAGGGTCCTAATTAGGGTTAGGGTTACATTTAGGATTGTTTGGAAAGAGAGAAGGCGCAGAGTCCTGTTGTGTGTGGGGTTGCATAAAGGCTCCCAAAGGGAGTTCAGATGTACCCAAAGGCTTCTGTTGGGAGCCCTTTTTGATAGGAGAAACTGGCGCCGTATATGTTTTTTAGGGTCCTAATAAGGGCTAGGCTTAGTGTTACTGTTAGTGTCACATTTAGGGTTATTTGGAAAGAGAGAAGGTGCAGAGTCCTGTTGTGTGTGGGGTTGCATAAAGGCTCCCAAAGGGAGTTCAGGTGTACCCAAAGGAACCCAGACATCCAATGGTCTTACAGCTTTTTTTTATTTGGTTAAAAACAGATGATAGGCTTCTGTGCAACCCACTAAGTCAGTCTATAAATTATTTGATTTTCTGTTTCCTTTCTATGAGTGGCCTCATTTTTTTTTATTTGAATATGCAAATTGACAACCAAGAGGAGAACACTAATTTATTAGTTATTAGCCAAGTTTCAGCTCAGTGTGAATTTGTAAATCAGAGGTACTCAATGTGCCCAGTTCTGCTGCCCAGTTTCCCTTGTCTTGCTTTACAGTTAACAGTAGAGAGAAAGAGTAAGTGATAAATAGTACTTAATTTAGTTTCTTGCTTTCAGTCCGCAGATGGAGATTATCTTTTTTATTGGGTGTAGGCATGAAGATTTGGCAGCAGCAGGGCTGCAGGGCCTGTGTAAGGAGAGGCCAGGGCTGCCCTGTGCGGGACACAGCCAGGCACACCTGAGCCCCTCAGTGCCGCTGGTGCCACTGTGGGGACACAGATTTCAGGCCGGGCAGAGTGGGCCTGGCAGGGAGGGGAAAGGATGAGGAACAGCCCAGTGAACAGCCGAGGATGCTGGTGCTCCAGGTGCAGAGAAGACCCGTCCTGGAGTAGGGAAAAGCATGAGGGGAGGATGCAGCAAGGAGGTTCTGTTATGGACTGACCACAGACCCCATTCCCCATCTGATCTCTGCTGCTCAGGGTTGAGGGGAGGTGGAAGAGCTGGGAATGAAGTCGAGCATGGGAAAACGGGGAGAGGGGAGAACTGTTTTAGCTTTTGTCTTCTTTTGTTCCGATTCCAGCCTGGACTAATTCCTACTTCCTTAGGTAACCTGGTAACCCAGAGCCCCTTGGGATTGCCGTATTGATGTCTGCCTTTGCACCCATGCCAGCATAGCACACTGCAGTCCTGAACTCCTACTGGTGATGAATATCTCTATATAGAGACACAATGTCAAGAAACTTAAACATCTTAGAAACTAGAGTACTAAGGTCAAACTTCTCAGAAACACTCATGCCACTTGAACAAGTGGAACTTCTGTTGTAAGCAGTATTTCGTCTGTCCAACACAGGGCTGATCTTAGGAAGAGATTTTAAGAGAGTACATGAAGTATCCCTAGACAGCAGCTTGTGTGCTTACATTCAAAAATCTTTTGTGCTCAGAACTTGCTGTAGTACTCAGGTCTTTGGATAAGGCATCCTAAGACATTGCTGATACTGGGAGATGGTATATTTCTTGGAACATGATACCAGGAGCAGCAAAATACACACCACATGCAGATTCTACACTACCAAGAACTATTTGAGATAACATCCTGCCGTGGAGATTATGTGGGACAAGTCTTTTAGCCCAGAAAACCCTCTTACTTCCTCAGGTATGCCTCTGTGAGAAAGCTAACTGGATGCTTAAGGTCCAGAATGAAAACAGATCCTTTATCTAATGAATATCAAAAAGTTAATCATCTGTATTTTACTGCCCATGGAAATGGTTTTGTTGCTGGATGAGTAGTCTGGTGAGCTTTAGCTTTGATTTAATACTAATTAAGTTCATTATATGCTTGTGAGTCTGTGGAATGCTTTATGATTATTATTATATTTACTGCACTGTATACTGATAAGTCTCAAAATACACTTAATCCAATGAAACTTTTACCTGGCATAATAATATTAATATCCTTTTGTATTTGTACCCTATCACAAGAAAACAAATGGACTGAATGCATACAAAAAAAAAATCTAACCCTTCTGCGTAACAGAGTTAGCCCAGCTCAGGAAAAAAAAAACAAAACAAAACTGATTTTACTCGTTGCACACACTTTAAATGGTATTTTTGTGTACTACTCATGTTTTACTGCTTATAACATAACTTAGAATTTTCTACAGAAAGAGAGGTTGTATTTCAGTTTTTGCTGATTTGTCCATGCTGCATCCATTCTTTGGAGACAGAAGCAGGTATTTAATGTTGTTTTTTCACAGCTTATTAGAAATTTAGAACAGAACACCCCATATCCTGCATTTTGTAACATATTTTAAATATCAATAAACTTCAGGGAATTGAAGAAAACATTATCCGGAACACTGCAATAACGATTAAGTTATGTAGTTACCTTTTTAACTCAGCAATTGCTGATGAGTCATGACAAATAAGATAGTGACTTTAAGAAATTGGAAAGATTTTGTTTTCATTTCAGAAATTATATCAAGCTATTACATTTTCAGAGACTAACAGATTATATGGGGGAAAAAATTGCAACCTACAGCGACAAAGATTGAGGAAGGCGGTCAATAAGAGCATGAATCTCAAAGTGACCAAACTATGATATTATTTTGCAAAGCTTCTCTAGAAAAAAAAAAAAAAAAGGAAAAAAAAAAGCTGTCAAACTAGTGTATAATTTCTTTAGTTTCTTCCCTTTACCAGGACAGGCTTGCTCATTTCACTGTTTAAATCAAATTATGGCTATTTAAGCCTTCCAGGTGCAACACAGCATATCAGAGTCAGGTTGACTTTATGCCTAATCAGAAATTGAACTAATTCCAGTGTTCTTTATAGTTGATCATTAGAGGAATATCTAAAACAGGAAGGAAAAGAAAATGCAATGTGACTTCAAAATTGCCTTTATCCTGTAATGTCAACAGCAAATTGCTTTTGACCACTCATACACTCAGGTATTCTTAAGCCCTGAAATCCAAGAACATTTAACTTCCTAATATGAATTAATTGGACTGTATTTTAAATTCTTTCCCTCGTTTTTGATTCCTAATTTTACATCTGATATTGATGGGAGACATTTTCTCTACAGGGTGTTTTTGCATACTGTTTTTCATTCTCCTTAGGTTATGCAGCTATTTAACTCTTTAGCTTGTCTTGAGCTACCAAAAATAAGAGTAGGAAATTGCATTATTTTGGCAGTTACTAGAATTGTTTAATGTCATTTGTCATCTCTTACTATTAAATAATTGGATTTGAGAGTTATTTAAAAAGGCAAATATCTTGCTGTTCCTTACAAGGATATTAAGGAGAGGAAATGGCTAAGATTTGATTTCATGAAGGGCTAATTTTGTCTTTTTACAGCTGGAAATGTCATCCTGTGTCACTCAGTTGTTGTCACTGCTAGCTGTGGTTAAATAAGAACGTGAAACTTGAAGGATATCTGGATCATACTTTTTGTCAAGATTATCAGCATTTTAATTTATCTGATTAAAACACATTTAGCTTTTTTTTTTTTTGCTATTGTCCAGTTTACGAATTTAAGATTTCTCTTAAATCAAGTGCAATACAATGTTATTTTTGTAGTACTGAGTGACACCCTCCCTTCTTCAATTTATTTGGAAAGTGCTGTAGTTTTTCCTAGAATGGGTGATAGATCTGACTACTAATCCATATTATCAAAATTATGCCAAAGGAATTTTAATTCTTCTAACACTCAATTTAAAATGTTGCCAAATGCTCTCAACAGTTATGAAGTGATCTGCTTGTTAAGATTAATTTTGTACTGTCACTCAAACAGCTGGCTTTAGAAAAATATTAGTTTTGTATCCAAAATTTAATTTTTTAGATGGAGGTCATTTTTAGCAGGTGCCACCCTCAAAATCACAGGTATATATACCACAAGTGATATCCTGTACATTCTGTTGACAAAGAATAATTCTATAAAACACCTTTACTTACATACAAAATTAATTTTCTTAAATAAGCAGAAAAGAACAAAATTTATCATTGCCTTTCTGTATGTATTGCATGAAAGGCAACAGTGAATGTGTGAATGTTTTCCCTCTGAAATGGATTTAC
This sequence comes from Anser anser, assembly GCF_964211835.1. Taxonomy (NCBI): domain Eukaryota; kingdom Metazoa; phylum Chordata; class Aves; order Anseriformes; family Anatidae; genus Anser; species Anser anser. The sequence goes on from NC_139736.1 coordinate 14,646,369, forward strand.
ATCAGAGGCAGACGATTAATGTATTTTAGAGGTCAGACAGCCTTCCAAGCAATGTCTCTGCAGAGAAGGAATGTTCATTGCAAGGACTCATTATTCAAATCTTGTACCCCTTACTCTCACTTGTGGTCCCCTTTTAGTAACTGGAACTGTCAATCTGCATAAATCGGTTAAATTTCAGCAACATTAACTTTTGCCAAAATATGCTACTTCATTGAGACTGAAGTGTTTAATAGAAATAAACTGTTTTTACCAGTTTTGTGATAAAAAAGGGAAGGAACAAAGAACAGTGCTCAAATTTCCCTTGCCTACAGTCAGAATGCTGATTTTACAGCACTGGATAAATTATATTGACCACTGTGGCTGAGACTTTTGTGGCCCATTCAGTCATTTGGGATGAAGGGTCTTCAAGCAGGAAGAGGAACTCTGGCGTGTTAAGTTCTATCAGGATCCAGTTAGTGCCATAACTAGAAGCTCACCAAATGCCTAACAGGTTTCATTCATACAAGCTTAGAAGGTCCATTTTCTTAAGTTCAATTCATTGGAACTTTAGTATAAAGAATAACTGACAAAAGGACTGGGGCCCAATACTTTCAGAGGTCATCTTGGTGTTAGGTTATCATTGTTAGGAAGCCTGAAGAGTGTATCAGAAGAGCAGAGCAAGGTAGGGAAAGAATATAAATTGGCCATATACACCGCAGCACCTGTGATGAACTAACCAAAGTCAACCCAATTATACAAAGAACAGTGCAAAGCTCTTTTCAGGCCTTCACCTTCCTTTAGTTCTCATATTTATAAAAGCTTTTGTTTCCAGCATCAACACTTTCAAACACAATTAATTGCAGGACCTGCCCTCTTCTTTCTTTAAATTCTCTGCCCTTGGAGTCACAATTCTTGTTGAATTGTCCCCTCCACATCCTCAGAACACTTCATAAATAGGTCTGAGGATATGAACCAATGGCAGTTTTTCAATTTCAAGAGTTTATTTGCAGTATCTGACTCAGATTGCCAGGTCTGAGGTATCAAATCTATATATTGTAGGACAGGCTTGTCTGCCCACATAGTTCAATTGCTAAGAATGTAAGAAAGAACTGGAAAAGGAAGCATTCTTATCAAATCAAATCTTTAAAAGCAAACTGTAGACATTACTTGTGCACAAAAAAGTCTAATATTTCCACGTCAGAAGCACATATGTATTACTGCTGATGTAACCATTACCATTACTGTTTTCGTAGATTCCAGATTTTTATTTTTAATATGAACTTATCTATATTTAAACTTTAGCAAATCAAGAATATTCTTTTCTCATGGATGCTAATATACCTTTCTCAGGGATGGCAGAGTGCTATAATTCTTTATTCTAACATATAATTTCTTTCTACATTTGAAATTTAGGTGTCAAATATCACATTATGAAACTAAATACCTGCAGAGTTATAGGGGTCAGTATATAAAATGTACATGGAGACATTTAAATTTGACACTCAAAATGATAAAGGAATGTGGACTGCTTACCAGAAGCAAGCACCACATATAGAAATATACCACATATAGAAAGGTAGCCTGTACTTTGCATCCTGTTTGATGAATAGGAAACCAATTCAGCAAAAAATGTTTTTAATCTGTGAAGCCTGCTGCAATCTACCCATTACTGTTACAAAATGGGATTGGAGTTATTTTGTGATAGAGTTGTATCCTTCATATATTTCAATTGTTATTTATTTTAAGGAATATTTTTGAACAGAGGCATAAAAGATTATATGCCATTACTTTAACAGCTAAGCATGGCACTGGCAATATTCATCAACATGTCCAACCAGCATTCCTACAAATAGTTTTCTAAGAGACATTTAAGTAAGTGAGGTTGGACTGATTTTAAGAAATGATGAACATCTCCAGTTTCCTTTGTCACTCTACTTACTATATCAATGGGTGCTTCTAAGCACAGATTTCTGAAGATAGTTAGCTATGAAACTAACAGAAAACACGAGTCATGGTATTTCTCATTATATAGGCTTTGTATTCTTTTTCACCTTTTCTGTTGACTCACTGGGGGTGAGTTGGTAATGGTTTCTATTCAAAACACACCATGCTTCTTGCAATCTTACAATACATTTTGCTAACAACACAAAGCTGGGAGGCATGGCTGATGCCCCAGAGGGCTGTGCTACCAGTCAGAGGGACCTAGACAGGCTGGAGGGTTGGGCCAAGAGGAACTTCATGAAGTTCACCAAGGGCAAGTGCAGGGTCCTGCACCTAGGGAGAAATAACCCCAAGCAGCAGTACAGACTGGGGGCTGACCTGCTGGAGTGCAGCTCTGCAGAGAGGGACCTGGGAGTCCTGGTGGACAGCAGGCCGAGCATGAGTCAGCAATGTGCCCTTGTGGCCAAGAAGGCCAACGGTATCCTGAGGTGCATTCAGAAGAGTGTTGCCAGCAGGTCAGGGGAGGTGATCCTCCCCCTCTGCTCTGCCCTGTTTAGGCCACACCTGGAGTATTGTGGCTTCCCAGTACCAGAGGGACATAGAACTATTGGAGCAAGTTCAGAGGAGAGCTATGAAGATGATTAGAGGGCTGGATCGCCTGTCCTACCAGGACAGGCTGAAAGAACTAGGCCTGGTTAGCCTGGAAAAGAGAAGACTGAGGGGAGACCTCAACAATGTGTATAAATATCTGAGGGGAGGGTGTTGAGAGGATGGAGCCTGTCTCTTTTCAGTTGTGCCCAGCGACAGGAGGAGAGGCAATGGGCACAGGAGGTTCCGACTCAATATGAGGGGGCACTTCTTTACTGGGAGGGTGACAGAGCACTGGGACATGTTGCCCAGAAAGGTTGTGCAGTCTCCTTCTCTGGAGATATTCAAAATCCACCTGGATGTAATCCTGCGCAACGTGCTCTAGGTGATCCTGCTCAGCAGGGGGGCTGGACTAGATGATCTTCAGAGGTCCCTTCCAACCTCGGCCAATTGTGATTCTGTGAAAAATATGCACAGTTTAGAAGGACAAACGATTAGGAGTTGTGAGCTGTTACTTCTACCTCTTCCATGTTTTTTCTAAATGTTATAGAGAAGAAGGACACTTGGGAAATTTGAATTTTATTTCCTGTGCATACCTTGTTTTTACATCTGTTAAATGAGCATGAATCTTTCTCTGCCATCTGTGTAGGTCAAGAAACTATTTACATAAACATGACACCTTTTCAAATAATGCCATAAGTTCCTCTGCAGGAGAGATATATATGCCTTTACAGCTGCATCTTCAGGTTTCTCTAAAATTCATAAAACTTGAAATACTGAGAAGTTTGGTGCTGTACATTTGAAAGTCTTTATACTGGGGATAATTACCATTTTTATACATCATGAAAGTCTTAAATAAACATTAAGGATCCATTTTTAAAGAGTTCCATTGCATTTCCTACCCCTTTTACACATTGCATAGGAATACTTTTTTTTTTTTTTAAATGTACCTATTAATTAAGTCTACCAAAGGAAACTCAGAACTGTCTCCAAAGCCTGTGTAACCCTTCTTTACTGTTGTCACAGGCAAGGAGGGGTGAACCCCACATGATAGCCATTTAATAAGTCTTTTTTTATATAAACATCATCAGAAACACAGTCTGCATTACACACAAAGATCTTTCAAAATGGTCTGTCAGAAAGAGAAGTTTATGAGTTCCTTTGCTAAGCAAGGAAGATGCAGTAATTGAAAGTGCCCACGGGCTTGGAGATTTATTGTTAAGGGAAGCGTGCTGTAAACAAGAGTAACATTAAAGATTTGACTGTAATAATTCAATCTATCTTACTTTACAAAATAACATCTAAGTTTGCAAGTAGTAAGACCTTGTTTACAAATAATTTGCAGCCTTCATGATGTAAGCAGCTTCCAAAGCCTCCCAGATGAAAGAATTTTTATAAAATGTAAGATATTACAACTGAAACACTAGTCACAAATGTGTAGCTTGAGCTCAGTATGTTTTTCATGGAAATGGGTTCAACCTCTGTACACTTATGCATGTAGGAATAAGCAAGGGTAAAACAGCAAAGCAGAGTAGACTTCCTTTGTGACTAGACAAACAAACCCAGGTGCCATTAGTGGATTGAGAGCTGTAAAGTGGCAGGATCCAATGAACTTCAAGATGACTAGATTTAGAGGCAGCAGTCATTTCATCCTGCACTAAATTCTTCAATGTATCTGGATAACTCCAGTTTCTGTAAAGTAGGTCTACTTCTTTCTAAAGCACGTGAGAGTGCAACTCATAGCCACCCAGGTGGGTAGGGTATACCAATACATGCATACAAACTCTCCTCCTAGCTGAGCAAGTATCATCTCTCAGCAAGTGATTTTTGCTCTGATAAAACAGCAGTAGAATCATAGAATTATACAAAACAATAAAATACATTAATTTGGCTAGAAAGGGAAAACATGCAGTCATGAAAGAATGGGATCACAGCAACGTATATTTTAAAAAATATTGGCTTTCTTTGCCCAGCACTTCTCTCTGCTATATCCCAAATATTGAAAAATAGCACTATACTTGCAAAATGAAAAATACGTATTACTGTAAGGCTGCATTTCTTTTCCCTGGAATAAAAGGTGTTTCCTTCTAGACACAGTATTCACCTTAAATTGATCCTAAGGGAAGAAGAGGGTGGAACAGCTCACTTAGCAAAACATTACATACTAAATATTCAGATCCTGTACACAGTGCAATAGAAGGGCTATCTTCTGCCCCTTCTTTCCCTTTCCTACTGCTTCTGGCACTATATTCAAAGAGCACAGCTGCCTGCCATTCAGGGCATAGATATATCTACGTAACAGGTCAGCACAATCATTGCAATGTAGGCATTTATTCTGACAGAGTGACAGATGTTACTTCTGTCCCAGAGCACAAGATTAAAATCTTTACCAGAGACATCTGATTTCATAGGTTGTAATTTTTACAGAAAGATCACAGATCGGTTCTTTGAACACACAGAGAACTCCACAAAAATATCTAGATACAGTGCAAAATTTGTCTTGGATCAGACAAGGCAAGGAGAAGATTAGATAACCCACTTGATCTTACACAGAAGCATATGCTGCTCCAGAGGAATTAGAAACTCCTTGGGCCTTAAGGACAAAATTGTTAAGACAGTACTTAACTGACAGAGTTCTTTTTGCTATTACCTTTTAAGATGGTTGGTGTTACATAGCTACTATGATCACAATCTGCCATATTCAGCACTGCAGTTGGTACAAAGAAAAGTAAAGCATGTAAGTTTTCTGTATGTGAAAAAAATGAAAGCAGATATTTAACAATATATTGAATATTTAGAGTCATCAGAACATATAGTTTAATTAAATATGAAGAGATCATTTAGAAAATTATTTTTATGGTTCTTAATATCTGTCTGTTCTCTAATGTTCTTGCTTAAAAAGCTCATTTATTCATCTACTAAGTATTCCAGTTGTTCAGTGAATGAAACGTACTCTCAATTCTGGTGCTCCTATTATGCAGAAGTAGTTACTGAGAACATGTACTAAATAGCCTTTCACACCTCAAAAGCACATTATAATAGTGATAGATGGATGTGCATGCTGGTGTGATGAGAAAAAAAAAAAAGAACTAAAAAGACTGCTCTATTATCATGGCAATTTCTTTCTTAAGAGCCAATGAAAAAAGATTTGATCTATCTGTAGTAGAGATGGTGACAATTAAAAGAAAAGGCTACACCAATCATCTGTTGATTCACAGCTATGCAGCAGTCTTTATCACTGACCAAGAAGTACTGAAAAATGTAGTTGTAGTTGCCTAACAAGGATGAACAATCACTAGAAACATTTTAATTTCCTCCTTTGTGTATAATAATGCCAAAGGCCATAAATACTTCTGTGATGGAGAACAAGACAGACAGACAGACAGACATGCTCTTTTAATGCAGAAACACAAATACACTTTCCACCTTTTAACTAATTCAATTCACATTATGTCTGTGAAATATTAGAACAAATTTTATAAAAAGACAAATTAGAGCTTAAAGAATTCACATTCTTCAGAGCTTGAAGTAGAATGGTAAATTTTCTACTAAGCTCTTACAGAATTGGGCAGTAGATTGGTCTTCAGCTCACACAGTGATGAACTGTTGGAAGCAAGATTGAAATGGTTACAATTAAGAAGCCTTTCAGCAGCGTGTATTTATTGATATAACTCATTACTGTGGGAATCAACACAACCAGTCACCACAAAGTAGTCCAAGACTGGTATTGTCCATTAGAACCATTTAGAACTGTCATGGTGATGCAGTGAAAACTCAATAACCAAAGTTACTGAGTAGGTATTCTTTATTATGGCACTGGGTGTGTGGGGGATCGCTCCACCTAACACACACCAATGGTGCTGGCAGTGTACTTATATTAATGGGATATATGCATATTCATTTAAATTCCCATAAATATCTTGCATATTCATCAGGTCTCTGAAGAATCATTAACATAGTTTCCCTCCCCTATCTGCATGTGTACTGGAGTCCTTGGGTGGTTGTCTGGCCTACTCTGGTTGTCTTTTGATGAAGGCCAGAAGTCTTCCTCATTGCTAAACTTATGACCTTTCCCTTCTTTGACAGACTTCAGCAGTCAAGCCAGTTCTTGCTGGTGCCTTTATCTATGCATACAGACTTTTACTCCCTTATTTTTGGGGTCGTTAACATACAATTGTGCTAGCTAAGACCTACAGAATCAACATCCTTTATCTTGTTCTCTGTCTCAATGAAGTTTAATTCCTTTAATTATATAAAATTATTTGTTAAAATTAAAGCAACAAGATTTTGTCCTTCCTGTTCTCTGAAATCAAGTATTCTTGCTGTATATTTAATATTCAAGAGCACCCACAAAACTTCTTTCATCATATTTCTGTTCTCCCTCTCTGTCACTCACTAGCTAAATGAGTTTTGACTTTCTAATCTTCATATACAAAGTAGTTCTTACAGCAGTTACGTTGCAAAAGGCTTTAAAGTTTAAAAACAGCGTATACTGGCCCTCATGGCAAATCAAAGCATGAGAGTAACAAATAGAGGAGGTGAAATAGAGCTCATCTGGGAAATCGATTGCTTCTTTTTGGTCTAAACCTGAGAGGTTAGACCAGTTTTATAACCTGGAAGAACTGATACCAGTGTACTACTGGGCTTTCAAGTCAGATCTTCTCTCACTCCATATACTCCTTGTTCCTTACTTTAACAAACTCAAAATTTAGTCAAGACACCCATAATTTCTCAGCAGAGCTACACAAAAAGTTTGCAACAAACTTTCAGGCAAAAATCACAAGATTGTCTAAACATAGTTTCAGATATTCACTGCAGAGAGAACACAAAAGTCAAAGCTACAGAATAAAAAGAGAATGCAAAAGCCAAAGCTCTCTTTTCACCATTTGAGGTTTGAAGTGTTCAAGACTTAAGTAGGCAGAGAAGAGGAAGATTTGCAAATGAAGCAACACGTGCAAGAAAGCTATCTTGAAGGCAATTGTTGCTACTTGTAGTGTTTGGTGAACATGTGAGCTCTGCTTCCCATCTTTCTCCAATGGATAAGCATATATTTTTATGCAGTTGGCAATGGACGTATTACCAGCTGTCAAGAAATCAATTACTGAGGCCTTAACTGACAGTCAATTAGACTCCCTATGAACGGTGATCATGTTTCACTCTGAAGATAGCGTAGTAAGAGAATGAAACATATGGTAAAGTTATGATTTTTTTCTCAAAACAGTTTTTAATGGTATTTAACTATTGATCTGTTGGGTTCCAGTTTACTTTAACTGGTGTGCAATATTGTAAGAAGCTATTATATTTAGGCTTTCTATTTTAACTTCTTATATCCTGCTTAAACAGCAGAGAAATTAACATACTGTTATTCAAATATATATACACCTCAGTAAAATTTATGGCACAAAAGAATGCTTCACAAGGCTGCAGAATTATCAATAAACAGATTATAGTGTTGTCATGACCTTAAGGCAAGATGAGTGATTCCACTTTCTTTCACTGTTCAGTGAAGTTAATGCTGTCTTAAAACCAAGCATATTGGAAATGGCATTCTAAAGCCTTTTCTAAAAGAATTCTTCTGCCTTTATGAAATAACACAAGCATAAGTTACATCATTTTAGGTAGTAGGTATCAGCTGAAGAGTGTAGTGTTATCCTAAGTACTGAGCTGTGTACATCTCTGCCTCTTGTGCTTGCATACTCACATGTGCATGAAACGTGAATTGATTGCAGATGTAGTATAGTATGATGTACATTGGATTAGCGTTCTTAATGTATCGTAACATTTTTGTACAAATAAAACTAAACTCAAAAATAATAAAAATGACATATTTCAGCCAAAAATAGACTGTGTTCCTAGCCTTACTTGCGGGTATTAAGATAATGTCTTGTTTTCTCATTTTCTCTATATTAGAAATTTGACGAAATATTTTTGAAACACTAAATACATTCAAACAATGACAAAGATGTCTGAAAAAGACAAGCAAGATTATAATTTTTCTTCTCAATTTTGCCACTGACCTGCTATTGCAAAATTGGCCACACCAATGTGTTAGTGTCTAGAGGTTTAATTTCAGACCCTTTAAAGGGAATTCCCTGGGGCAGGAGAATGGATGTATCTTGCAATCAAGAAGATTCTTGTAATTCTTGCATTGAAAGTTAAGAATCTAAAATGCCTTATCTAATTGGTTTTAAAATTATATGAAATCTTAATGTTCTGTTTTCCCTGATAACACTAGACAGGAGTAATCTGATTTTTTTTATTTATTTATTTCCAAAACATAAAACCCTCCAAAAAGGGGGTAGTAAAAATGCTACAAGTCCATTCCTATTAGTGAAAGAAATTAATACCTAATGGCTTCTAGTTACAGCTTTAAAGAAAAAAAAAAGGCATAATTGGATTGATACGAAAGTATTTGTTTTCTCATCCCACTAACCTTTTAAGACAGATGCATACTAAAGCCAACAACCTGGATTCACCCATAAAGTCTGGATTTGTTCAGATAGTTAATAGCTTCTTCATAAAACTCTCTCTTTTCCATATAACAAAATAACTAAATAGCAAACTTACTTCATTTTCATACCACCACCCAACTATACTTTTGGATTAAACATATGTATTGTAAACGATGAGCTAATTCAATCTGTGAACACTTTGTTTCCACACTAAGCAAATGACATAGAATGAAAATTGAGGGAAACAAAAGTTTCCTGTTAACCCTACCTTCCCTCTTCTCCAGGAGACAGAAGCAGCAAGGCACTCCAAACTTCAGAGATTTGCTTCTCCTCAATTGGCATTGCTTCTAATGGGTAAAAGCCAGAACTAGTAGGTGTCAGATCCATCCAATTAAAACCCTGCCTGTTGATGCAATCAATTAAGATGTCAGCTGTGATGATACACCATTTTATCTTTTGTGTGCATGTATACTCTTTGGGGGAAATAAACTGAAATCGTAAAAGAGATTTAGGGTTACCAAACTGATAGACTGATGGACCACTAAGTCACTTCACTCTAGGTTTTTAAGAAAAAGTGGTAAAATTCAGAGGCCACTGACACAGCACCTTTATAGCAACTGCTTTCCATGACTTACACTTTAGCCTGGATTTCATTCAGAGATGTAAGAAGCCAAAAATGGGCAAATACAGTACCAAAAGAGTATTTTGAAAGCAATGCCAAAAGTGATAATATCTAATTCCACTCTTGTGGCTTTTATCTGTAGATCTCTAAGTGCTAGCGATATTCCACCAACTAAGTGCTCTATATTCAGCTCAGGAGGAGGTCAAGGGCAGAACTCCCATGGACTTTAAAAGTTTGCTGTAATAAGACAGAAGTATCAAAACATATTACTGCAGCTTCTGTCTAATATATTATTTGGGGGGCCAAAGGAGCAGTAAACCATCAACCACTGACTTGATAATTGCATTTATAATGGAAATGTGTGCCCCTTTTGTGTCATTTCTACTGTAAAACAGCATGCTAGTACCCACTAGTGAACAGTGTACTCAGCAGAAGGATAACTAATAGGTGAAATAAAAATTATGTCCCTGATGGTGTTTTTTTTTTTTAATGTATTAAATAATGATAAGGGGCAAAGGGCAAATATTCAGCAATCAGCAAGCAACCAATTGGGGATTGGGGCGGGGAGATGCAAAAGATGGTGATTCAATAAGTAAGGACCATTAAAAATCTTAGTGCAGCCCTTCTCTGAAATCTTCTCCCACTTGTCATAAAAATACTGAAACATATCATCCTTCATTTTGATTGAAGCTAGTCTCTTCTCCAGATGTTAAGGCTGTTCTGTTATCTGTTACTATGTCATATATATTCCTGCAAATATACTGTCAAAAAGACATACTTGCAGGTTGACAGCTAAGATATTAAAAGGCAATTCCAGTTACAGCTGGCCAAATTTTTGATTAGCTCTTCAGTAAACAAAGGGCATTATTACTGACAGTGGGTGATTTCAGACAAGATAGGTGTATGCCATGGCACAACTTCCACATCTCAGTTGTGTGTTATGGTATGTTAAGAGATAGCTTGAGCACCCCTAAGAACCTTGTTGTCAGGCTTAAATAGAGACAAGGGTGAGAATTCAATGTACTAAAATTCTTTATTTTTACAAAATTTCTAAATTGTACTCCTCTTTGACATTGAGCATATTGAAATACTTCTAAATACAATCAAAAATTGTTGCTTGGCAAACCTAGCGGAAATAGGATATCATTTGGGGGCTTTATAATATTTCTGATCTTTTACAAAGGTTGGCTGAAAAAAAAAGTACACAGAAAAAATGACAATTATTTCCTCTATAAAAGGAATAGCATAATACAGACAAATGGATTTTGCAGGAGAATTGCCAATTATACTTGGCCTTGTTCAAAAGGTTAATGATGAAATATATCTGGCTTATATTTCAAGAAGAAAACTAGCAGTAAGGCAAAATTATTCATGGTGAATCGAGTGAAAATGTTTCCTTTGGTCTTTCTTTAGCTTTTGCTAACGATCAGGAACTAAAAAATGCCTTCTGCTGTTGAAACAGGTATGCTTAATCTTCTAAATTGAATTTAAATATTTTAAGACAGAATCCATTTTTTTTTCTTTATCATCTGCTACTTATGTACTTCTAATGATGTAAACAGAAATGAAGGACATGGCAATGACCCTCATTAATCCAATAATACTTTGTGACTAGACCAGGTCATGGGAATATTTACAATAAAAAACTTCATTTGCTCTACAGGTTTGTTTGGGCAAAGGCAGTTAAAAGAGAACACTTTATACGAATCTAAATGAAACATCTCCTGGTAAACAAGTTGTTAAAAATATCTGCACCATTAGTTATGGTAAAGTTATGGTGTTTTGTGAGGCTGATAATGAGCAGAATAGAAACAGGTAAAAACCCTCCTCCTGTCCAGTGTATGGAAATAATCTATATAATCTTTTGAGGAGTTAGCCAACCCAGACTTCGGTGCATCCCTAAAAGAAACACATATGCACAAGATGAAATACACAGCCATTAAGTCTTTTTGAACTTCTAGGGGGAAAAGAAAAAAAAAAAAAGACAAGCTAAAATGAGTTATCATTTTAACATGCCTATTCTTCATTCTATTTGCATTTCTTATTTTTGCTGTTCCTTCTATTAGGAGAGTTGTCTGGTGACAGCTCCCAGAGAGAGACTTGGAGACATCCAGCACACACATACACTACCATGTAAACTTGGCTAACCCAGGTAATGAGGCCAAGATGCTGTTCAGGGGCAAGACAGCTGCTCAACGTAGAAAGCCTGAGCACAAAACTGAGGAAGTCATTGAAAGAATCATGACACTTCAGTATGACAATAAGAAGTAGGTGAAATAGAATAATTATGTTGAAAAACTGATTTTTAAAGAATCACATTGTATTGTTCTTTTGTACCTGAATAGAGTACCACAAGAAAAATAAAATAAAATATTTCCCTGTATCCATTCACATACATAAACTGCTCTTAATACTAAAGGGAATTATACACAAAATCCTTTGTATCTTGACAGAATTTTTCATTTTAGAGTAGAATTGGTATCATTTCTAGTCTGCAAAGATATAGTTTATAATTTAATAATTAGTTCACATGTATAATACAATAAGTTTATTGAAAATATCATGTTTTATTGTTATGTAATGCACACATGTTCAACTCTCTCATATGAAGAGCTTCTTTCCAGTAAGTTCAAAAAGAAGTGAAGGAGGCACCTAATAGGGAATTGCTATCACAAGAGGCACTAGTCTCTGTAAGAATCAAATGGGTTTAGCCTGTTTTAACCAGCACTTTCAATCTTACAAACCTTGTTGTCGGAAGTCTTTCAGGGTTTGAATTGCTGAGAGTATATCCCCGTGGAAATCAAACGCCTACATCTCAAGTTGAATAATTAAAAAATTTCTAGCTATTTTTAGAGGCTCTGGCTTCTAGTAGGTACCAATCTGGAGAACAACTGTTTGAAGACGTAAAGCAATTTTATATTTGCATTAATTTCATAAACAAAACAGCACTGTTATGCAGTTACATGGCATATTTCCTCCTTTCCCCCCATTAGATTTCGCTTACATTTTGAAATGATAGATCAATTGCTTTGATAAGTATACATGCATGGCCAGACTGCTGCAGTAAAATATATCCTTATCATGAATAGTGTCCAGGACAAAATGTTCAGTCAAAAAACCTCACTCAACAACAACAAAAAAAACAGCCCTATACCATCATATGAAACTTGTCAGAACTCAGGGACTGATGGATAAGCAGAGAGCAAAACTTCATAATGGAGTTTGACACAAAAATGTGCGAAAAAAACAATACTTTAAGAATGAAAGATTTTAACAGTGAAACAAATAAAACCATTCTATAGATCTGCATTTGGGAATGAACTGAAATTTGCTCCAGGTCACACCACCATCTAAGAATATTACATCGGTAACTTGCTTCATCTGAACACAAGGAAAGGCTATTGCTCACTTTGACCTGTCAGCCCAATTGACATCAAAGTTGTCAAGAAAAATAAGAAAGGGTGAACAGGAAAGCAAAGGACAAATATAAAGTAACAAAAGGGAAGACCTGGAAAGAAAATGTCTTGCCATAAAGAACCTCTTTGCTTAGGTCATGAGCTCATGTCACATTCTCATGATAGTTGTTAATAAATATCTGTTAACGTCATACAGAAATGAAAGTAGTAAGGATAGTCAATATTAATTGTTGAAATAGAGCACACTGATGCAAAAATAAAGATTGTATAATGATTAAAGGATACCACTGATGATAAACTGAACATAGATGCCATGAGCCATGAGATCCTGAATGTTAATACCAACTGTGAGAGTTTATTAGGTGGCCTTGGCAAGTTGCTTGCTTCCATTGTTCCTTAGACCCACGCAGAACATGAAATAATATTTATGGATTTGGATATGCAGCAGCCTATCGACAGCTGCTACAAATCTATTTTTTCTGACATCATGTTTGTATACCCAATGTGCTTTCCAGATGTTATTTTGGTAAATAGGCTCATGTATTTCATGATTCAGATCTTTCCTACAGCCAAATGGAGTAACATGAAGAGCTATGTGAAGTGGCAGGTTGATAGTCACAGGAGGCCACTGACTGAGTTTGCTCTATTTTTTACCATCAGCAGTATAACAGTCCTATGAACACCTGTTTATTCATATTGATGAATTCAGGTTAGTTTCATGGATAACTCATTAAAATATTGCATGTGCCAAAGGAAGGGAAGAATATAATGAAAATCTGTTGATTAAGTTTTGTTTAGTAGAGAAGAATTTTGTAGAGAAGTTGCATTTTGGGCTTACAATTGATGAGGCTTACTGTGAATGATGTTCGAAAGTTGCATGCAATTTATCCTATTTCCACTACAGCAGAAGTGCAATTTACAAAGCATTTCAAAGGCGTTACACAACAATCAAGTATTTATATGTATTATTATTTTCAGATGGATAGAATGATTCAAGAAGAATCAGCAATCCACGCTAAAACCAGATGAGAACTCACAAGAGTCTGACTCATGATCATGGCGTGGCTGCATGACAAACTGTTCGTTAAGTAGCTTATAGGACACTGCAATCACCTGGTTCATTTTCAATCAGCAGGGAATTATGCAGGTTAGTTTCAGCTGCCACTTTTGGCTGCTGTAGAGAAAGCAGGAGTAGCAAGAGATATTTTAAAGACGTGCTGGGGGAAGGGAAAAAAAAGTAGAATAAAAATCTGTGCATACTACATAATAATAATGTCAAGTCATAAAAGTTCGTGATCCAGGAAACTACTATGAGTTCCTATTCAGAAAATTTACCTTTGAGAATTGAAATGTACTCCGCAATATATCCTTGGCTCAATAATGTTGCTAAAAATAACTGATAAAAGTAACAAGAATTGTTTTTAATCTGAATTTCTTATTTTGCAATCTAGTTTTACTGAAAATGAACCCAGAAATCCTAAAACTCCTCCAATACAGCATGCTGATCTAAGTTATTTAGGAACAGCTTTGATTTATGTCTAACAAGGTATTTTGAAGTATGTTATATTAGGACAAACTTCAGTTTTGTGAATTGGTCTAATGTCACATTATCTAAATTATCTGTCGTTATTGTTATCAGTTGATGCTGAAAGCAGCATGTTGGCAAATGCATCTTTCTTCCTCCGAACTAACATTAGGACATACCACATACTCTATAACAATATGTAAAATATTGTTTTAAAGTCCCAAGTGAAACAACAATTTGGAATACAAAAAGATGAAAGATTAGGATATTTTTAAAACTGTTTTAGAGATCAGTAATGCTAAGAACAACAGATTAATTATTCTTGTTAGCTTGTTTGATTTCCCAAGAGAACTGAAGAAATACTTATTAAGGGAATGTCATGATGACAGCCAACACTGAAATCAAAAGAATCACCAATTTCAGCCCCTCATATTTGGGAGCTTTGAATGCTAAACACTAGTATATCCTTTGGTGATTTCCCAATTTTAATAGCCTGTATCAGATATAACAAATCTTTAAGTTTTTAAAATACCTTAAGTGATACATGAATAGAAATAGATATAAAATATCATAGTTTCAATATTCAATTTTATCTTTTACAGAGCCAGACCTGTTATACAAATAAACAAATAAATCGTAAAATTTATCTTGCACTTTTTAGCTGCATACTATATTCTGATTATAGTTCTTTACATAATTATTCTTTCTTCAGGGGAAATACAGTGCACTATGAAAAACATACTCAGGAAAAAGTCATTACACAATTACTCATACAATACTCTAGAGCCAAATCCACAATACTGAGCAAATAAGTGACTTCCTCAGCATACTTCTGTGAAGGAAGGTTATCCTAAGTGAGCTATCAATTTTAAAGTCAAAGCTCCTTGGTTGTGGAGGCAGAGAGCACATTTCATAGAATTTACAAGCACTTACCACATAAACAGATTAACTTTGTAGAGGCATTGGAAATACTGTTATTCCTTTGTTAGTTTTTTGCCTCTGACTGCAGTCTTGTTTATTTGCTTTGTAAGAAGTAGAAGTGAGTTCAAATCAGTTTCCCAAAACTCAACCTTTCAAAACCCAGAAAACACTGGACTTCAAAATGGTGAAATATCTGCTAACAGTGGGAAGAATTTTAGTATTGCTTCTTTGTCCTCTTGATCCTGAACAGCTTTCAGTTTTTGTAAGATGGAAATAACGCACAAAACAAACAAACAAACCAACACGACCACCAGCAAAAAACGCATACGGCTCACATATTGTGTGAAGATAGTTATGTAATAAATTCATGTGATATTGGAGCATTCATGCCTTTTAAGACAGATCAAAGTGAGTTTACTTGTATGAGGACAATTTGGAGGACAGTGAAAAGAAATGAAATTGCTTGCTGCAAGGCAGATAGAAGAGCGATCTTTGTAGCCCACTGCACAAGACTTCTTTGTAAAAGGCAGTTCAGTGCAGATGGAAGACATGCAGCTTTCCAGTTCAGGAGGTACTGTACGCTAACTTTTTCTGAACAATCCTCCTCCCCCAATAACAATATGTGTATGGACACTACCTTGTTTATACGTTCGTAATTATAAAGAAGGTTGAGCCTAATCAAGAAACTTTATATTCCTATAATCAAAGAATTTCCCCAGGGAATTCCATTGAGATCAACAGGACTGCTTAGCTGCAAAAAAAAATTTCCTCTGTGATTCCGGCTTTGGGAAGCCTTCACTGGTAAATAAACCCTATGTACCTATGATACTAAATATGCTGGATACAAATACTGGTAGGATGTTTAAGTGGCAAGGACACTGGACTGGGACATCACCAAACAGTCCTGATGACCTCTCTTATCTTCCCATAATGACCTTGCCTGCTTTGCCAATTTAAGTAATTCTGGGAAAAGCTGTCTTTCATTGTTTATGTGTGCAGTTGGGGTCCCAGTCTTTGGTGTGGCCTCTAGAGGCTCTTATAATAGAGACAATAATAATATTGAGCTCTTAATTTGAGGAATAATCCTAAAGACTAGCTCTTACTCAGGCTTTTAACAGGTGGAAAATACTCCTCTGAAGGGTCTGTGAACATAGTGCTTAACTTTAAATAAACGTCGATGCTGCTAATAGCTAAATATCATTGCCCTGAGCCAGCAGGTTTTGATTCAGTTCTGTATATTCCTTACAGTTATTTGCCCCCTAGTTGTGCTTGTTTTCTTTTGAAGAATAATTAAGATTTAATGGCTTTTTTTTTCTTTTTTTTTTTTTTTTTTCCTGCTTGCTTTCTTGTTGCCTACTGTGCCGATTGCTTGTGTCTGATCCTGGTCATTACAAGAACTGTACAGTAATTGCGTATCTGGTGACTCATTAATGAAGGTCCCCAGAGAGATGAGAAGCTGTTCTTTTGAAGTTCATCATGTTTGCTGTTGGCCTTCTAGTTTAATCTATACATTCAGGACATCTTACTCAATTACTGGAAACTCCTTTTTTTCTAAGGATATAGACACCTTGTAAACAAAGACCTTTATCTCTGCTAACAACATGGCTTACCTCTGATAAATCAAAGCATTATACACACAGACACTCTTTTCATCTTTGAAAAGCCAGAATGGTTCAGAAAAAGAAAACCAAAACATTCTGGTACAAACAGGTGTTTTGGATCAGAGAATTACCTCCAAAATACATCATTTCATACATCTTAAATTCAGCAGCATATTGCAACAAAAAGCTCTGTTCATGAAAACATTTTTTCCAGTTCTCAGAAGCTGATTTTTTTAAATTTTTTTAACAGAGCTTTGTAAGACAAAGGATTACATTTTAGAATTTTCTGTGAACTATGTTTGACACTGCTTAAAAATTATCATAATGCTTGGCACAAAGTCAACCAAAAGCTTCCAGCTATTTATTTCCAGGCATCTCATCTGCTCTTTCAGACAATCTACAAGTTGTGCTTTAACTACCCCGTAGCCCACTGTGACCTAGGAATGAGAACTCCCAGATGCTCAACTCTGACTCCCTGGGCTTATATAGCCCAGCAATATTAACGTACAATGTCTCCAGAACACCTTAGCAGTTACCTGGTGAATGTATTTTTGAGAGACCTATTCATGTTTCACCAGAAGTTTATCAAGATCTTTTCCAACACACTGTGGTTTTGACAAATGAACCTGACAGGGGAAAGACTGCTTCAACAGAACATTCCTGTGACTGTAGCACTGGAAATACTCAGTTCAGACAATTAGATTTTTGTTTTGTTGTTTTGCATGTTAAACCACATTAGGGTAGCTTTTTGCCAGCAGTGAAGGGCGCACTGAAGGTGATTAACTGCTTTGTTTTTGTTATCCGTGTAATTTACTCAATTGTTTTTCTGAAGTTGTGCTGTCCTTACAAGACAGCTGTCAGCCTGCATGGGTGGTCCATTATTTGTATTCACAAGTCTGTTTCATTGTCTCTGTTTATCTACATGTAATTTAATAGGAAAGGAAAGAGCTGTGAGCAAAGCAAGTCTCCAGAACAAGAACTCTGAAAGTGAGGGAAGGGAGGAACTCTCACTGCCAACAGACACAAACATGTGCTAGAAGTCCCACCAATACATCAGGACTTGAAAGATCCATGCAAAAATTTTCTCTGACTGTCTAAGGAGAACATCAGGGAAAGATGGATCCCTCACGATCTAAGGCTTGATGAGGGGGGCAAAGGAGCACAACAGCACTAGTGTAAAGTTAAGCTGGCAGAAATTAAAGACAAGTTTTGCATAAAAGCAATTATAAACAGATGCAAACGGGGAGACCTTAACAACTCCATGACAACTTAATTAGCCCAAAGTACCTGATGATGATACTTCAACCTCTTGGCCAGCTGTACTACTACCTATTTACATACGGTCAGATATTCTGCAGAGCGCCACTCTAACAGTTCTCATCAGGACAACACAAGAAATCAGATTTAAAAATTCAAACAGTTCTGTTTTGTGCATAGTCATTGCTATCCTGGATATTCCAATTTACTAAAATGAGAACTGAGAATCTTTTTATTTTTTTTTCATAACTGTTTAAGGAATCATGGGAAAGGCAACAGTACACATGAAAATAGTCCCTAACACTTAACATCACTTGTCTTAGCAACAATATAGGGTGGGTTTTTTTTGCCCCACTGGTGGATGAAAGTAAAGTTCACATTACCCTCTCTCCTGCTAAAAGCAAAAAGAAGCAGCTAATAGGTGTGGTTGGAATTGCATTGTCACCCAGCAACTGTTATGTTTGTTTCTTTGCACACTATCACTGAGTTAGGATTTAACTTGTTTAATCTCTCTCCCTGTGGAGTGATACAGCATTTCATACCTCTTGAAATGCCATCACCAAACTGAAGAGATCCCTGGATGGTAGCACCAGTGTATTCCTGGCTCTGTGGACTTTGAATGAAGATGCACAATTGAACAATATTTCTGCAACTGGAAACCCACATGCCAAAATATTTTAAAAACAAATGTTGACCATGAAAAATCCATGCTGCCAAAGACTTGATAGTCCTTCTTACTCAAGAGATTGAAACACATATCTAAGGTATATGGTAGAGCAAAATATTTATTTTTATTTAATTGAACCAGTAGCAAATCTTACCCCTGTACATCGTTGTATATATAATAGTAAGAAAACTATTAAACTTCTTTCAGAGAAGTTTAATTACAGAAGGTTCATTTGCGACATAAAACTATACTATGCATTTGTTGTAAACTATTTCAGTAGCAAGGGGATGGAATTATTTATTGTCTCTTTTACATATTAACATGGTAATTTGTTGTTTTAAACCATTCATATTTTAACCAGCTGCCAATCACATGTTTTTCTAACTTCTTTACTTACATTTGATGTGAAATGATTGAAAAATGTTTGGAGTTTTACTTAAGAGCTGATTAAAATAAGCACTATTTGAAAGAGAATTACTAGGGCATCAGGAATCTATTAAATGAGCTGGAAAAATCCTGCAGAGTATAATATATGCATGTGATTAAGAGCTCTACACTGATAGGGTTTCCTTTCCTACCGTCTATTATAAAGGCATTAGGAAAGTTGCATCAATTAAGATGCTAGGCCTGAATATAACTATACTCAGTTTTCAGGGAGATCACAAATAAAGGACAACGTGAAATGTCAATCTCACTTTGTATAACCTTCCTCGTGAACGAAACCTAATGATTTGCACAAATTTTCTTGATGAATCTTTTGAAAGTTATTCAACAAGCATCCTGTAGAATGTCCACCAATTAGTATAAAGAATCATTTTAAGCTTTGTTGAAGAGTTTCTTGTGCCTTGTCATATTTATCAGTTAAGCATTACCACTGGCCTTTATTACAGAGGCCTCAAATACTTTTTTGGACAAATGAACTCATTCAAATTTGACAGTTAAACTACCAAAACTCAAGTAAATTTTCCTTGCTACTTGTATAGATGAATTAATTATATGTAATGTATTTTTTCATAAAATACAGGGAGTAATCCAATACAATCCACTATCCAAAGTTGCACAACTTTTCATCAATTATTTGAAATCCACACAGTTAAATAAAATTTGTCTATTGCCCAATTTTGATCTCACATGTCTTAAATATTTTACAATGTTAAGTAAGTTTCAGGATTACCAATACTTTCTGGTTTAATGTATTAATTTTTTTTCAGGGTGAAAGTAACGTCATGCTAGCTGGAGATCACACTCAAATAGTCTTTGGTGGAGAAGCCTACAAATTGGTGAAAAGTTAAGGGGTTTGTCACACGCCTGAATTTGCAGCCATGTAATACCAACCATTCCTTCATTGATCCTTCTCCCCGAACGTGTCCTGTGTAAAATATCTTCCCCAAATTAATGTAAGAAATCCCCCACACACATCTCCTGGCTCTCTTCACCTCTGCTAGTCGTATTCTTTTAATACCTGTTTTGCTCCAGCTGAACTTCACCTTCACAGAAAAGATGCCGCACTGCAAAGTGTCACACGCAACACGGGGCGGGTCACTTCTTAACATGTCATCTGGTCACCTCTTCCATCCAGCATCTGACTTTTTCTCCAAAAAGGATTGGTAAGCCTTAGGAACACAAACACAGGCTTTGCATGAGGTTTTGTCCAATAAACAAAACATGAGCTGCCAAAGAAACTTACACTAAGATCACCTTTCCAATTATTAATCACAGAATGCTGAAGAAATGTAAAAGCAGATTTAATTCAGGGACATTTATCAGAGCAACTCTATTAATAAATTATTCCACTAAGATAATTTTGTAGATATTTTAGTTTGTTCTGAATGAAAATATCTCCACCCCATTCATCCTTACATTATTCTACATCTACTGAAACTGACATTAAGTAAAATAAATAAATATAACGCCAATCACACAGCTTTTTTTTTATGGCTAACGAACAATAGCCATTTACAGACTCTTATATCACTAAAGCACTAACATCATCCAAGCTCATAGATATTGCAATTAAGATTACGTAATGAGAAGGCTGAAAACTGCTCCTGGTGGATTCTTGTTTAAATGGGTAGTGAGAAACAAATCATTTGGGAACTACACATGAGGTTATGGTACATGATTTTGTAGATCTGATTTTATTTTTATTTTTTTTGCTGAGGCTGCAGTTAAACTAGGCTATGAAAACATTAAATATCAAATATTTGTGCAAACAAAATTCACAGTTTATGAATGTTATGTGTGGCTTGAAATTTACTCTATTTAACATGCATTAATATACTCAACACTACTGTTCATTTGCTCACGTGTATCAAAACTCATGCCCATGCTAGAATGAATCAAGATGTTGTCATTATATTAAGCATCATACAACCTTAAAACAAGTAAAACTTGGGTTAAAATAAAATGTGATTGAAAGACAATGAGATTATTTTGGTTTCATGATGTGCCCTAATACCCTTTAAATTTTTGATGTGAAGAGATGCTCATTTGGTATCTAAACCAGAATACAGTTTGCCCAAGGAGGATGGGATGTGGCCTTTCCCTGTTTCACTACCAGGTCTTCTAAGGATGATGAGTGCTCTTATCTTAGTGTTATTATAACATCAAGAAGGAAGTGTTTCTAAGGTTAGAATCAGGTGGAAACCAAAGTACTGCTGATGATTTGGTCAAGTTTGCCATTTTCACGTTCCAGTATGAGATTATTTTTATCCAGATCCTAAAGGTAACATCTAGGGGAAGATTTGTTATCTATTCTTACAGTACATAGATGTTTAATGAGTACTTGATGATTCATCTAGAGTATAAAATTTCAGCTGAGAGCCTGGTGTTATTATTCAAGCCCATTTTGCAGTCAGACAGCTCCCACTCTTCTATAAAGTATTTTTTCACTCTGTGAAAAACAAGGCCTTGGAGGCAAGTCAGGAGCTACACAATGGCATATTGAATTTACTGGCTTTATCTTGAACAATATGGCAGAAATATTTCAGTGATGCAAGATCTAATCTATAAATAACAAGGAAACACAGTAAAAGACTGTGCTGACAGATTGTTGCAATCCCCAATGGTTTGAATGGGAGTTTCCTAGACAGAATTTCTAAAGGGTTACAGTTTTAAGTGGAGGTGAGCTAAATAAAAATAAAAACAGGGAATCTAAAATGTCACTGTGTAAAGAAATCATCTGATAATGCAAGGGATCAACATTCAGCCACTGTTCAGCTTTTCACAATTTCAAATCTTTGATCTTTGAATGTCTTAAAAGAAATTAATTTTGTTCCCCTTTCTTTCTCCCATCTCTCCCTCCCTCTCTCTTTTTTTTTTTTTTTAAAAAGGGGAGTGCATTGCAAGCATTTCACATTGCATTTTCACTTCAAGCCAGCAGTAGGAAAATACAAGCATTGCACGAAAGAGTAGCCCAAAATGAAGAGAGCCAAATGAGCCATCAGAGCGTGAAATTCCCCATTCTCCTCCCCAATCTGTTGATCATGATTTTCTAACTTCTCATCTTGCTCTGCTTTGCTTGGCAGCTGCTGCAAAAATTCTTTGCCCTAGCCAAAAGTTTAAGCTAAGAGGTTCTCTTCAGCACTGATGCCAGTGCAGCTCTGCAGAGCCCTGCTCAGAGAGGGTACAAGCTGCAGAGCTGGCACCTTGCTGCAGCCTGTCAGTCTTGTCAGCGTGAGTCCTCTCCTCAACTTGGACAAGTACTTGAGAGCCTGACACAGCAGGGCCTAAAGTAGCTGTGTGCACACGTAGCTCTGAATGCAGCTTACTATTGAGAAAAGCTGGAGAGGAAAAAAATATATATATATATATCAAAATCAACCCTTCTTTTATATCAAGAAAAGCAAAACTGGCAGCTCCAACTATCTAGAAGCCAAGCAAGCTGCGTTAACAACCATATAGGAGTGAATCATATCACAGCTACTTTATCTACTTTATATCTGAAAAAAAAAAAAAAAAAGTAGTACAATTGTACAATCACAACAGCAGCTCTTGCATAACAGGCTAGAAGTATCACCTTGCTCTCCTTTCTATAACATCGCAGTGACATAAAATAAACAGAGAGTCCCTGAATCAGAGCCCAGATTGTATTCAGTTGAAATCACTCCAAGTTTAAACATTTGACCCAGAATTCTGAAGCAAAGCTTGTTTCCATTAGGTGTACAAGTGAGGTAAATTAGCAGATTAGATTAAGAAAATAAAAAGCACACAAGGAGTTCAAGAAGATGAAGCTGTTTGTTGTCAGCTTTTTGCCAAGACCCGGCTCTGAGCTGTTTCTGTCCTGGTTCAGGTGCCATTAGTGATCAAGACTTTCCGTCAAACTCAGCTGCCTTCTCCCCCACACACACTGTCCCTGCTGGTCTTTAAAGTACACTCGATTCAGGAAGGTAAACCTTGTCTGCTTAAGACATACTCAGACTTTCAAATCAATTGAACTAATTGGCAGCAAGTACAACATGTGCCTTAATCGTAATTGCAAACACTCTGTGATTGTACCAAATCCTTTCTGAAGGGGAGACTGCTATTTTTGTAAGGCTCTGAAAAGTTACTATTTAAAAAGGAAAAAGAAAAAAAAAGTTACCTTAGGGCATTTCACTGCACCACTTTCAAAGGTCAAAGAATCCAGATAAATAACATTACCACAGTAATCTTACCTGTTTTAGAAATATACATTACCATATTTATTTTGTAACCACGATTTGTTCTTTTTCAACAGTCTTCACCTTTAGTAAAGTCTTGTTTAACGAGCCCCTATCCCCACCTATTTTGTGTTTTAACGTATACAGGAAAAACAAATTATTTATTTATTTATTTATTTATTTTAGTATTCATAATTAAAAGAATGGTAGCTAATTTGAGCTGACAGTTATCACCCAAACATGCCAATTTGCCAATTGCAAAGTATTTTCCCTAATGCAACAACTAGGCAGTACAGCATCAGAAAGCACAAATTTAAGGGACAGAAAGGAGTTAATGATCTCTCCCTGAAAGAAGCTTAAATCAGCCCCCACATACAGCACTTGTGAAAGGCCTGGCCCTGATTCTTCCAGCCATTAACAATCAGGAGGGAACAAGGTGCAGGAGGGGAGCACACTGCACAAGCAGCTGCTCTGCCTGGGGCAAGAGCTATCCCAAGAGACTTAAGTCACCAGGGGACTTTTTTCATCATTTCCCACCACTGCCAATGCTGATTCAGCTTCACTGATGTTAGAAGCATTGAAAGCAGGGCAAAGTCAGGCTCTCACTGGCAATTCAAACATCTCTTCGATTTAGACCTATTTTGAGCTACATGGAATGAAGCTAGTGAATCATTTATGCAAAGATCTCCAAATTTACTGGCATTAGAAATGCTGCACAACCTTTTTTTGCAGACAGGTGAGGCTCCTCAGCAGACAATGAGCAGAAGCAGCAGATAACCAAAGACAGTGTTGAGAGCACGTTGTCCCCCACCAGGTAACAAAGCTGGGTCAAGACTCTGGTGGCAACAGATTGTCTAGAAGAACTGCAATGATGATTGTGCTTATTTTGAATGACAGCTTGCTCATCCAAGGAGGCTGTTAACCAAGCAGATGTATTACAGCTGAAGCATCCGTCCCTGCTTTTATAACTGGACTCCTTCATGTGCCTGAATGCTGGCTTGTTAACTTAGCATCTTTGAAAAGAAGAAGGAATTATTTACAGGCAGAAAGATCTCACTGCACCTCAGTACAATCAACAGGCATACCAGGCTCAGAGCAGAATCTGAATGAAAGGAGAGGGAGAATAAGAACCACAGAATGGTTTAGTCATTGTGGTTTAACCTGGCTGGCAGCTCAGCACCACACAGCCCTTCGTTCACCAGCTCCACAGTGGGATGAGAGAGAGAACTGAAAAAAAAAAAAAGTGTGAGAACTCATGTGGGTTGAAATTACAGTTTAATAAGAAAGGGGCAGGGAAATGGAAGAGAAAAAAACAGGTGATGCACAGTGCAATTGCTCACTGTCCACCAACTGATGATGATGCCCAGCCAGTCCTCAAGCAGCAGCAGCCCCTGGCCAGCTGCCCCAGTGCCATGGCTGAGCACGGCACCCCAAGGTCTGGCATGTCCCTGGGGCCAGCAGAGCTCAGCTGGCCTGGCTATGTCCCCCCAGCTCCTCGGCACCCCTGGCCTCCTCACTGGCCAGGCAGTGTCAGGAGTTGGAAAGTCCTTGACTTAGTGAAAGCACTGCTCAGCAACAACTAAAACATTGGTATGTTATCAACATTATTTCCGGCCTACATCCAAAACCCAGCACCATACCAGCTACTAGGATGAAAACAGACTACGCCAGCTGAAACCAGGACAAATGGAACAGTCTTCAGTTACCAACTGGCAGGCCACACTAAGTTGTACCACACAAGTTGCCTGGTTTCAGGCATCCCTTCTGAGACTTCTAAGTTCCATCACAGGTGTCTAAAGTATGTGGAAATGTGTTCAAAGTTTTATTGTTGCTGTTGTTGTTTGCTTGTTTTTCATCTCTACTAATATAAATGTATTTGCAGGAAGAGTTTGTTATCAAATGCATCTAAGTCGTTCTCATCTCACTGCACTTTCAGAAGCCAGAGAGGTTTGACAGTGAGATGAACGATTGCTCTAATTTTGCTAGACACCATCATCCACTTGATAAGGACATGACATACACTTTGATTCTCGATGCCCAATGACAGCTTTGTGTTGGAAGAATATGCTTATTATAAAAGCCTGAGTTTTCATAAATGCAAATTCTCAGATACTCCAGTTAGGGTAAGTTTGTTCTAATGCTGTCACATAAAAAGGAGCTATAGAACACATTTCCTACTACGTTTTTAAATAAAATAGCATCCATTTTTATTTTTTTAAGAAGTAGGTGATAGAGGGTGGGGACGGTGATGATACCACCCAGGAGGAGTCCTTTGGGAGGACTGGAGAAATGTCTGCTCCATTCAGATCAGGCTGCTTAGTCTCTAAGATGCTCAGCCCTGTGAAGGCCTTTGTGTGTGTACAAAAGCAAACGTTTGGACAGACAGCAGTCAATGGCAAATTTCAGGATTTCCACTTTGACGTGAGTCCACAGTGCTTTTTCCTTTTTTTTTTTTCTCTTTTTGACGATTTTAAACAAGCCAGTTTCAGCCAATACCGAGAGAAACATTTAATGCAGAATATCTAAGTTTTACTATATCTAAGTGGTTCATGAAACAGTGCTCTCAATTAATATGACATGCTATATTAGATGAAAACTTAGAAGAAGAATTGTTAATTGAAAGAACATTACCCACAGCATAAGCAGTTATCGCCAGTTCTGAGCTTTGCCTTCTTCAAAGCCTATTTCTCTTACTTTGCCTTTGCAAAGAGTTACTCTGAAGTAATGAAGATTTGCTGAGAAGGTATTTTGAATAATTTGGAGATTGATCTCTCCAGCTATTCCTTATTTTATCAAACATCCATACAAACTTAAACAAAATTATTATTGTTTTGAAATTATGATATGAAAACAAATAATCAGAGCTCTGATCTTTCAAGAGTTTTTAAAAAAATAAGAAGGAAAATGTTTATAGTGTTTTTCCTGAACTAGCAACAGCTTGCTTCTTTCTAAATAACTTGTAAAGAAAATGTCCTAAGATACCATGTGGAATATCAAAACTTAAAAAGGATGAAAGTTGATTATATTATCTCTTCTCATGAGAAGGTAATCTCTGTTGGGCAGAGAAACAAATAAGCACTTTCTGTCCCCAGTAGCGAGGATAAAGGATATGGCCATGGGAAAGCAAAGATATTTTCAACAGCCCTGACAACCATAGGGTATAGATAAAAGCATAACTACAACTTAGAGAGAATTAAAATAAATGTGGAAAGTTTAGAGGGCAGTGTGAAATCACACTGATGACCTACCTAACTCTTCATTTCCAGAAAGGCAGTTTAAAGGATTTTTGTTAGTGGTGGTTACTCTTCTTGGTGGTGGATTTTTCCTTTTTTTGGGGGGGAAGAGAGGTGGAATTTTGGGGGATAATTACACGTATTCTCATTCAAATGAAAGTAAAAAGGAATTAATTTACAACTTAAAGCTCTTAGTTCACAGGTTTTTTAAATATAACCAGCGCATATGTTTAATGGCAATTTTAATGGTGAAGGTAACGACCAACAATGAATGAAATCACAACAAATTATGTCAAGTATTCAAGGGATGTTTTGACTATAATTAAGAGATTGTGGAAGCAAAACAGGTTTCATAAATGGTGACCTTTTACACAATGAAGTTCAGACAATTTAGATTTGTTCTCATTGAAGGATGGACTCTCTTCTACCACTGTTTGCCATTTTGAATTTAATCTTTCTTCTGTCTCTAGAGTTTTGCCATTCGTTTCTCTTGCAGCTTCTTTATAGACAGAGTTTCTGCAGTGGCAGTATTTCATTAGTATTTCTCTATAGGGAAAGGTGTATTTTTTTAATTTCTTTTTTTGACAGAGTATTAGGAGAATACCTACTGGTGAAATGTAGTGGCTATAGTACAATTTCACAATAAAGTATCAAATGCCCTATTACTTGAGCCATTTAAAACTTAACTGTACAAAACCTAAGAATTTTCCACAGGAAAATGATCCTACATCAGTGAAGTATTATACTAGACTGAAGACCTAAATGTTCATCTTGTTTCTCTGATTTCTATATCCCCTCTTGTCTGAAAATGTGTAGCATCTGTCAGTAACTGGTATTCCTCTCCAGTCATCTTCTGTGAACAAGTTCTTCTCCTATTTCCTATGCAGCCCCTTCATGATATTCATGTCTGAAAATGGAGTTTGTATATCCTCCAGGGAAAGTTTATTGCAGTGAGGCAGCCACAGTGAACAGAAATGTCAAGTCTTAATGACAAGAAAGCAGTTTACTCAAAAGATACAGATCTTGGAATATAGCAGTGTATGCACAGCTTAGATTATAGGAATTCAACCCTGAAGCAAAGAGACTCTTAAAGACCCCAGAACAGTGATTGCTTGAAAAGGCCATCTATTGAGTATATGCTTTTCATTTCTTTCAGTTTTTCCGGCTTGTATTCTCTCTGATTTTTAATTAAAAGATAATAGCAAAAGATCTTTGGGTTTAAAATTAAATTATCATATTTGTTCTGGCTTTTCTGGTAGTCTTTAGCTGTTCCTTTCAAATATCTCAAAACTGTCAGCAAAAGAAACCACCCAACTCAATATAAATAGTCAAATGCCCTTCTCTCTTTTCTCTTTCTTTCTCAGGCATTCCAAGATGTCAGAACTGGAGAGGAATTCATGCATTTCTACAATGGGAGGGATTGGGACTGAAATACTGTGGAGATCCCACAGTCTTTGTTCATTGTGGTCTTCAGTTTATGACACAACAAAGAGGTTTTAGGTGGCACATTGGTACCATTCTACTGCTTGAGATGCCCCCCTGTGGGAATAAAAATGTTGTTTTTGCAGTTACGTTGTTTAAAGGTAAGGAATGTGGTATTGAGATATGCTTGCAGTGATAAAAAAACTTAGCAGGTGACCTTGTAAAATGCAGACAACCAGTATCTGCCACTGTGAACACGGTGGCTAAGGTATCACTGGAGCAAATAGTCCCTAGATATGGGATAGCTGAAAACATTGATTCAGATCAAGGAGGTCATTTCACTTCACAAGTACTGCAAGGGTTAATGCAGGCCTTAGAGATTGAGTGGGATTTTCACACCCCCTGGCACCCCCCCTCTTCTGGGAAGGTAGAACGAATGAACCAGATATTAAAGAAGCAATTAACTAAATTAGTGTTAGAAACCCAACTTCCTTGGGTAAAATTATTACCTTTAGCACTCCTCCAGGTTCAAACAGCACCAAGAAAGGATATAGGAATTTCACCATATGAGATGCTTTATGCATATGAGATGATTACCCTATCTGGGCAGAAGGGATGTGATACCACAATTCGAAACGAGAGTTTTCTTAAGAACTGTATTCTGGGGTTGTCCTCTTCTTTGTCATCTCTCAGGATCCATGGGTTATTGGCTCAAACCCCCACCACCATCAACCAGAAAATTGGGTCCTGATTCAGACCTGGAAAGAATGAACTCTGGCCTGAATGGGAAGGACCATTACTAACCACTGAAACAGCCATAGGAACTGCGGAAAAAGGTTGGACTCACTATACTCGAGTGAAGGCATCTGTCGACCCTAGTACCTGTGAAGCTGTTCCTACAGAAGAATTGTTGGAAGTTGAAATCAAAGAGAAAAATCTCATAGTGGACTCTAAGCGGGATAAAAGCTTACAATTGTAAACTAACCTTTTATTTTCACAGGTAACTAATGAGTGTGGCTTGCGAGTGAGAGAAAGGACTGGCCTATAGCGAATTGAAGTGCTCCCAAGGGGTTTTTGTTCTAGTAGTACATATATCTTATTCTTTGTATTGATAATTATTTGGAAACCTAAGGGTTAAAAATAATGACAGGGAAAAATCAACTATTAATTTTGTTTCTAGTGATTGTAGGCCTCAGAGAAGGCCTTGGTCAATTGGCAACTTGGAAAAGGCATGACCAGATAATAGTAAGACGAGATACCCTGTCAAAATATGAGTGACTGTGACAGAGGATTATGTACCACAATCCATCATGTTTGATGCTTGTGAGGTGTTAGCTTGTGGAGATTTAAATGCCCAATGACAATTGAGCAGAGAGAACAAATAACTGGGAGAGACCCAACAGCCAGATCGAGAATAGCTCGAATAGAGGAAACGATCCTCTATTGCCATCAGAGAAAGGGAGAAACTCAAGGAGAAAACAGGAGAGAAAACAGGAGGCCCTCTTTGAAATGCAGCAGTTCAAACATTTGAGATTGAAACAGGGTATGGGGATGTGAATGCCTGGATAGAATAGGTCAAATATACTGTCCAGAGTCTCAACCATAGCAATTGCTATGCTTGTGCGTCAGGATGACCGATTGCCCAGATAGTGCCCTTCCCATTGGGGTGGACCAAGGACTCCCAGGGGATGCGATATATGATTGCATTGTACCAAGAAAAGACTGCCTGGGGAAATGAGGTCTGTAAGTCTCCCTCTTTGCTGTTCCTTTCCTTGCGTGATAGCAATATCAGGGTTCCCTCTGCATTCTCTACAGCTATAGGTAATCATACAGCTTGCCTCTCATGGCAGCATGTGAGTGCTACCCTGCATCTGGGAGAATTTGCCTTGTGCACAAGGACCTTGAATGCTACCAAGGACTTGATGGGAAACTGCTCAAGACTTGAGACCCCCAGGGCAGATCTCTGGTGGTACTGTGGAAGGAAGATCTTACGGTCCATCCTACCATCTAACTGGGGAGGCACTTGTGCACTTGTTCAATTAACTATACCCTTCACCCTGGCATTTGAAAGAGAAACATCACATGTATCCAGAAGAAGTAAAAGAAGCTTAGGAGTATCATTCGATGATAGAGTATACATAGGTTCTGTTGGGGTGCCTAGAGGAGTTCCTGATGAACATAAAGCCAGGAATCAAATTTCTGCAGGGTTTGCCTGCCATTGCAATCACGAATCAATTACTACTTCACTGAGGTCCTTGCCTGAGCCTAAGTTATTGGCTACAGAGTGTTTCTCACACCCCTCTCCTTAGAGAGATACAGCCACAGTGGAAGGTACTACAGTGGTACCTAAAACAACTTTATCTCCATTATCAAATGCTACAGCCATGGGGAGAGGACTGCCTTCACCAACTGTGCTCCTGTTCTTTCAGTTTGGGTTCTGGGAAGACATAACCATTCTTGAATAATGATAGCTCCTGTGCTTCTGCCTGGAGCCTGACAGGTGAACTGCAATGAGTCTGAATCTCCAGTTCACAGCACGCTCCAGCTCCTGACAGGCCTACTGTCTATCAGAGAAGATTTACCTGATGTCCCCCTATCTATGGAGATCATTCTCTTCACCAATTTCAAGTGATTCCAAGAAGTGATTCTCAATTGCTGCTTTTTCTTTTCCTATAGGAGTGAGAGTTATCCTAGTATTTGTGTTTATTTCCCTTTCATTTATTTCCTTTTCTTTGTCAATTTAGTCTCAGCAATTTTTTCAGCACAGCTTACAAGTATCATCACAAATTTGCAGAATAATGAAGCAACAATTAAAGCAGAATAAGCCAATCTACCACCTTCAAACACAAAACTCCACAAACCAAAATAAAGGTTTGCCCCCACCCTTAAACCTGAGATTTTGCCCAGAACTTGCTTGCAGCTGAAATTGGGTATATGGCTAACTTATATCCTTTTAAATATCTTACTCATATCTGTACTACTTAGGTGATAATAGGAAAAAAATATCAGTTATAGGCATACATTTATTTCTATGGCATTCTCTTAAAAATTTATCAATTTAGCTTACATTTTAAAGGTCTACTAGTTTTAGCTGAGATAGAGTTAATTCTCTTCATAGTAGCTTATATGGTGCTGTATTGGATTTGTGATGAAAAAAGTGTTAAAAACACATTGATGTTTAGCTGCTGCTAAGCAGTGCTTACATAGAGTCAAGGATTTTTCTGTTTCCCACTGCCCTACCAGTGAGTAGGCTGGGGGTGCGCAAGAATTTTGGAGGGGACAAGGCCAGGACAGCTGACCCCAACTTACCAAACAGATATCTCATACCATATGGTGTCATGCTCAGCAAGAATTGTCTGAGTAAAAAGAAGGAGGGGGGAACATTCAGTGCTAAGATATTTGCCTTCCCCAGCAACTGTTACACGCAATGAATCCCTGCTTTCCTGAAAATGGCTGAATACCTGCCTGCCAATGGGAAGTAGTGAATGATCTCCTTGTTTTTCTTTGCTTCTGTGTGCAGCTTTTGCTTTACCTAGTAAACTGTCTTTATCTCAACCCACAAGTTTTTCTCACTTTTACCCTTCTGATTTTCTTCCCCATTCCATTTGCAGGAAAAGAACAAGCAGCATGGTGGTGCTTAACTGCCTACTAGGGTTAAACAACAAAAGGAAATTAAACCAATATCTTAGTAAAGATGAAGGCACAAAACTTTTCCAAGAAAGAAAGCAGAATAGCCAGAGAGTGAAGGTTAAAATTCCTTCACTCCCATGTTGGAATTTAAGGCAGATCATAGACCAGACAAAATGCTTCTATACAAGTTTATTTCTTCAGTCTCTGTCCACCTCCCCCTCACAACATGTTACTTCATTTCACCGAGAAGGCTGAAATCAATATCATGAGTAGAGAAACACACAAATTGGAGAAGCGTGTGTCAAGTGGCAGCATAAAAAGAGCAAGTGAGAATTCTGTTGATAAAATCTCCAAAAAAAATCTTATGCACCATCAACATGTATTCATTTCCATAAAAAACAAATTGGTAGTTGATGCTGATGAAGGCTGCTGTACACTTTACTGCTAATAAATGACACCAGGGGCCTTGTTACAAAGTATTTCTAAACATAAGAAATTCTGTAATGGGGCCCCCAAGGGCTGAGTCCATAAACTGTGGACCCTTTTTGTGCAGCATATGCACAGCCACTTGTTTCCAAGGCAACTAACAGAGTACATGAGCAGTATGAAACAGCTGCTGTATAGAAGTTAAATGAAGCCTTCTCAATTATTTTCATTCTGTGCTAGGTCTTGCATATTAGGAAACACTGTCTTTCCTGGATTTTGGACCACAGAATTAACCTGTATTTAGATAACCCCTATTACGTAAATGTCATCCAAAGAAATAATACGGCATGTCACAAATGAGAAAAATGAGAATAGCAAGGCACAATCCTAATTTCTTTTTTTTTTTTTTAACAACTGAAAAAAAAAAGTCACCTCTTTCATCAGAAGGCAGCTGCAAGACATGAATCAGAAAAACCAGCAGCTATATCCCATTCGAGGACCGTAATGTAGCAGAGTAGTATCAAAGATAATTGGTTTGTTCACTTTCCAGTTTGATTCTGGTCACACTGCTGCTGACAATTTAACACCAGCCACATTTTCTAGAATGTGGTGTCAGTTCTGCTCATTTGTTCTGCATCAGCCAACAACTTTTCCATCACCACAAAGATACCTGAAAAATATGGGGGAAAAATAACTGTAGACCCCAAATACCTTCTTAAACCATTACTTCTTTCCACATCAGTTGAAGAATCACTTCACTCAATTCGAAATTTACATGCTTTTTGTAAGTGTTGAATTTTTTTCAACATTAATCTCAGAAGGCCAGGAAGGGTTAGAACAAGAGAATTCTATAAAAGTCACTGCTATATAAGCTAAAAGTAAACAAATCCTACATAGTACTTGATCATTCATCCTTAGACGGTCTCAGAAAGGTCCCTAGGATCGACCTGAAGAATAACCTTCCTTGGTTGTCCCAGTTCTAGTCTCACTGGAGGGAAAAAAAAAAAACAAAAAAAAAGGAGGGTAGGAAGGCCCTGCAGAGGGACCTGGACAGGATGGATCGATAGGCAGAGGCCAATGGGATGAGGTTCGACACGGAGGTTCCCATGCATGAGGTTCCCCATGCAATGCTACAGACTTGGGGCAGAGAGACTGGAAAGCTGTGCAGAGGAAAAGGATCTGGAGGTGCTGATTGATGCTCACCTGAACATGAGCCAGCAGCATGCCCAGGTGGCCAAGAAGGCCAACGGCACCCTGGCTTGTATCAAGCATAGTGTAGCCAGCAGGACCAGGGAGGTGATCATCTCCTTATACTCTGCTCTGGTGAGGCTGCATCTCAAGTAATGTGTTCAGTTTTGGGCCCCTCAGAACAAGAAGGACACCAAGGCCCTGAAACATGTCCAGAGAAGGGCTAGGAAGCTGGTGAAGGGCCTGGAACACAAATCCTGTGAGGAGCGGCTGAGGGAACTGTGGGTGTTTAGTCTGGGGAAGAAAAGGCTCAGGGGAGACCTCATTGCTCTCTGCAGGTACCTGAAAGGAAGGTGTGGGGAGCTGGGGGTCGGCCTCTTCTCACAGGTAACTAGTGGTAGGATAGAGGGAATGGCCTCAAGTTAAGCCTGGGGAGATTTAGGTAGGAAATGAGGAGACATTTCTTCTCAGAAAGAGCAGTCAGGCATTGGAACAGGTTGCCCATGGAAGTGTTGGAGTGTTTAAGGGGGTGTTTAAGGAAAGGATGGACATGGTGCTTAGGGACATGGTTTAGTGGGTGATATCAGTGCTAGGGTGATGGTTGGACCAGATGATCTTGGAGTTTTTTTCCAACCTTAACAATTCTATGTGAACCTCTCATCAGCTCACAGTTGCACATTAGTTAGCAATACACATTTGTCCTTTAAGTACTGAAGCCAAACAAAGGATTTGGACTGCAAATCCTATGATACTGGTTCTGTGTATCTTGCTCAATCCATTTAGAGCTAAAATGAGTCAGACCCTCTACATCTATGTGCCAGTTTGAATTTGAGAAATCTACCTTGTTTTAGGTGCAAATATGTACATCTACAAATATATGATTCATTAACTATTTAGCACTAATTGCAATTTAAATACTAAGCTTTCAGGATGGTAAATAAAGAGAAAGATAGTTTTCAAGTTTCCTACTAACACTATAGTTGTTAATTAATAAAGCACTGTCTTATCCCAGAGGAAGGAGAATGAAAAGCAGGGCAACACACAGACTATTGCATGCCACTGTCCCAACACAAGAGCATCTCTCTCTCCCTCCTCGGAGCACAGCAGAGTGGACAGGGCTGACTAGCTGAACACAGATAATAGCAGAATGAATACCCAGGGCCAGCACCATTATAGGATGGATACGAAAAAACTCACCACACTTCCTCCCAGAGCAGCCTCACAGCATCACACTCATAAGCTCAGAAAACGCATTACCTACATTTCATTAAAAACAAATCCTAGAAGAGGTTATTTTCCCTTCAAGACACCATGCAAGAAATAAGGTTATAGTTACTAAAATAGCTACAGTGTATATTAAATTCACTGAAGTTTTGATTAAAACTATGAAGCTGTGCTTCACAGTAGATGAAACAAACTCACTCATGTACAAAGGCTCCCCCCTTTGCCTTTTCCTTGCTTCAGACCTTGATATTTTTTTCAGAGTAGTTTCAGATCTCTTTCAAGCCACATGCGCCATGCATTATGTTTATAGCCATAAACCTGTCATTTGGTGAAACTCTTTTGGATAGGCATTTCATTTTTAAAGTCTCTTGAGAAGCAGCTGACTTTTCCATGGGTCAGCATTTAAAAATCACAGAAAACCTTACAGATTCTCATATTCTCAGCAGAAAGAACTAGTCTCATCACCTGTTTCTGTGATATGCCTGATGACATGCAATGCCACCCACTTTACACTAAAGGTGTACACCAAACTCACAGTATCGATTTGGAAGTTTTAATAAAACTAGTGGCTTTGTGTAAGCAATGTCACAGCCTGCCGACAACTGCATCCAAAGGAACAGAGATAGATACATTCCTTTCTAAAAGTGTACCTGCAAGTCAGAACTTGAATAGTCAAAGATAAAACCTACAGCTAAGCCCCCAAAAGATATTGATACAGGGAAGAAACAAAGGCACAACTGAAGTACTAAGGTACTTCAGTACAACTAGCCTAAGAATCAATGTGCTTTCTTTACCACCACCCCATGGAGACACCGCTGTTGAACACATAAGTGTCACAGCATAGCAGCTGACATTAAAAAAGCCTCTTTTCCAGCATGGCAGCACATTTGGAAGCAAGATATGCTTTGCATTTCCAAGTTTCCCAAAGCCCACAGGGCCACCAAGGAAGCAACATAGCTCCAGAAAGAAAGCAGTGTTTGGCTCTCTTCCCTAAGACTCTTCCTAGTTGCATTATCATTGACAGGGCAACCAATGCTGTTACATGGCAAATTTGCACAGATGTCCTGCCATGGATGTGCCAGGGGGGATTGTCATATAACAAGGAGAGCAGAGAAACTTTGGAATAAGTGGTTTCTTTTTCTCAAAATATCTCGTATTGCAGAGTTTCTCATAGTCCTCTCTGTACTGAAATAAGGGTAGAAAACCTCAAATGTCTTTGTGGGAATTGCCAGTTAAATAAGAGCTGACACCTCTTATCTGTAGTATGAAAAAAATCCTAGTCTTTGTTTGTTTGTTTTTCTTTAACACCTATACCATAACAGAAATATAAAATACCATTACCTAGCCTTATAGTTGTGAGGAAAGTGAACTTCAATGGATTCAGCACTCACCATTAGAAAGGCTAATTTTTATCCATCCCTTGATGAAGATTTCTCCAATTCCATCCAGTGATGTTGTTGAGAATTTGCTACTTTGTTTTAAAAGTTTCTTTCAAAGCCAAGTGAGTTTGCTCCTGAAGAATTATGTAAAACTCAAATCTACTGTATATGCTGACAATACCAGCTGTAAAGGTCTTTGAAAACACTGTTCGCACAGCATGAAAATTCTGAACAAATGGAAAACTTTATGGCAATACAAAAAGCATAACCACTGCTTTCACAATTCCTGTTGACACAAATATTTAAAAACAAAAAGGGACGCATGGGTTATTTTTTTTAAACTTTAATTCTACTTCTGAAAATAGCTCCTAACTTAGTTATTTTAAAACAGAAATGGCATCATTTTAGCACTGAACTTGTAGGCAATTCATCAGGTTGTGAATTCTAACCTGACACTTACAATATACCAAATGCTTTTTCAATGCTGCTGTTGCACCATCTGCTTTGATATTGCTTCAGAATTATACTTAAAAATATGTAGCTAGAAGCAAAATGAGGTTTATAGAATTTGACTACAATCTATATCTTTCTGGGAGGGAGGATTAATCTTCAGTGCTGGAAAGCTTTTATGCTTTATAATTTTTGACAACATTTGAAAAACAGAACACAACTGGCACTGCCACAAGGATGTAAAAGTTTGCTCTTTCCAAATCCTAAAATAGCGGTGTTCTTGCTAAGTTCTTCTAAGGAATAATTTGTGTGATGTCATTTTTCTCCTTAAAATCTAACCAACAGAAGTAGCTGGGATTCATTTTAATGTTTCTTTTATATGAGTATTAAACCAAAATGTTATGTAACTTTAAAATAACATTCTACCTTAAAATACATTTGTGAAAAGTAAAGTCTGTGTTATCATTTTCTTAAAGACTGTAAAGAGCAAAACAACTCAAAAGATCAATTCTTTTGTGGACATACATAGCATAAGTGAATGGAGCTTCATGCAGCTTCGTGTCTTAGTATAAATATTGTAGATTTTACAGTTTCAGTTAGAAAGTTATATGGAATAATCAGATTGCAGGGTAAGGAAGCAGATGATTTTATGAGACATCCTGTGATTGTTCTCACTTATTCCTGCTATTGGTGAAAAAGGGCCAATAAGGTAAAAAAATCTTACTGTTTCATGGTCCTCTGTCTAAATATGACCTAAATGTTGCAACTCATATGATGAAAATGAAGCTGTTTCTGAATGCTAGTTGGCTCTAGAGTGGCAATAAGAATTGTTGCAAGTTTTTATTTGGAAATCATATTTTACTAGAACTGCTGAGTGGGAAGGTCTCTGCTCTTCCTCTCAGGCATCTAGTGCTGGACTGTCAGAAACAGAATCCAACACTGGATGGATCAGAAGTTTAAGCAGCACTGGAAACTTTGCTCTGGTTTGTCATTATTCCAAGCAGGAAAAAAAAAACAAAACAAACAAAAACCCAAAATCACTCTCAATTTTATCTTTTGTGAACTCTTAGCTATAGGAACATAAAGTAAAGATGAAGTAGGTAAGGTGTATTATTTATATTTGTGCCTTTGAAAAACATTCGAAATACCCAAAAAAGGCAGAAAAACTGTAGAGATACCAGCTATGATTGCACAATACCCTTTCACTGTAGGTTTCAGACATTTTTTCCTAGTAAACTTCAAAGTTGCAAGATGAAGATTTTTGTTACTTCTCAAGAGGATTTATTCCACATCTAGAAATTTCTTAATAATCCAAAGGCAGAACTGTGCCTTGAAGCATTTCAACACTTTTCCAGAGGGTGCTCTACTGCTTTAAAGTTTTCAACAGGAATGGTCACAATTCTCAGAAATCACAAGTACTTCTTCCAGTGCGAGCCCATTTCTGCTTGCAGCTAATGGATTTTAGAGCAAGTGCAGTGAATTGGCTTGAGCTTGTTCAGAGGAGCATGCAGCCCAATGGACCATCAGATATGAGTCAACAAGTGAACGTACCATTGATTAGAAAACAGTGACTATGTACAAGGATCACTTCTTTACATTCTGCCCTTCACTCATTCATCCAAGTATTTTTCTAACTTGTTTTTATACTTCACAAATTCTTTCTGAGTGCAAAGAGAGCAATAAGGAAAATGAATCATTACATCAAGTTTTGCCTCATTTATCTGCTTGTGCTAGAATGGACAGGACACAACCAGTTCCACAGGGCTTACACAGTCATATCTCCACTGTCACACAAATTGATACCGTTGAAGTTTAGCTTAAGATCTAAATTGTATTCTTCAGACTGGTTACCCCACTACTTTCTTCTGTCTCAAATACAACTGTTTCTTTGCAGTTCTCCTCTAACTCTGCCACTTTCTCAAGTGATCCCAGCCTATCTCCCATCCCCCATTTTGTCTTACTCCTACAGCCTTCTCTTATCTTCCTCAGTAATATTTTCAAACATCCATCTTTGCTTACCATTTTGTACTCTACACTTGGGTGTAGCTCCTTCTAACAAAGCTCATCATTTGTTCTCCTACAATTACTGCCTTTAAGTTCCCATTTGCTGAGGAGAAAAATATGAATAAAATAAGACTGCTGATGTGTTAAGGCTTCTGCTCATCATGCTTTTGCACTTCCTTCCTTTCTTGCATGCATCT
Organism: Anser anser; assembly: GCF_964211835.1. Classification (NCBI taxonomy): domain Eukaryota; kingdom Metazoa; phylum Chordata; class Aves; order Anseriformes; family Anatidae; genus Anser; species Anser anser. The sequence continues at coordinate 14,685,131 of NC_139736.1, forward strand.
ATTGTTTCTTTTTCAGAACTCTTTGTAGGACAGCTTTTACCAAGGTCCATTACAAGGACTCTCAGATCAGGACAGTAGTAGTGATAACAGTTTCCAAAGCAGAATGTGGGTTATGCTCATACATTACAAAGCACATTTCCTGTCCATTTCTTTATTGAAATGTGTGATGCTGCTTCAACTGGAAGCATTCAAATTGCTTTTCAAAAACTACACTACAGTGACTGAGGACTGCTCAGATTAAAAGCATTATATAAACTTCACACTGCCCCAGCTGTGTAGGTAAGCATTTTTCCCATTTCATAAGTAAGAAATTGATTTACAAAAAGATGGGGTTTACAAAGATCACATGCTAAGTCAGTCACAAAGTACAGCTAGGTCTGGAAATAATTTCTCACCATGCTCACTAAGTGACATAACACAACCTCACAGAAACCTGTACGTAGCAAAGCTGCCACTCTGCCCAGCCTTCCCTGCTCTTACTGCTGAGAATTTCTGGAGAACTGACAGTCTCAGTTGCACGAGCTGACTCTGTTCACTCCAGAAAGACCCCTGAGCATCTCCAAATTATACTTTTAGCTTTTTTTTTTTTTTGTCTTTTTCGTTTGTTTTTAACATAAAGACATTTGTTGTGAAAACTGCAATATGCTTACAACTGTTGTATAATCAGTCTTGCTCCTCAAGAATATCCAGAGTAGCATATTTATGGTTTTGGCAACACATGTAAATCTATGCTAATTATTGCATCGATGAAAAAATTATCTGAATTGTCTTCAGCAAAGCAGAAGTAAACTGCCTAATATCCCCTCCATATACACACAACTAATCCAAATCATTCTGTCATTAACTGAGGCTCTTTAAGTTAAATTTCATATTTAAAAATATAAACTAAACAACATTTTCTTCTTCTATTGCAGACAAAACAAATGCCCCCCAATTTCTTTTAAACAACATTCCTGCACATGAGATTGGTAACATAATTAAGAAATGTATTCAAGCTATTACTAATTTAATACAGACCATCAATGCTTCCATCAGAAAGCTGTTTATGGCCAACACTGTCACTACTGAATTTATGTAATGTAAATATAAATATATTTTATTCATAGAATATTCTTGCAACTTCAATTATGGAGTAAGTATTTATTTGGAATTCATTATTTTTTGTTTGATAACCATCATTAATTCATGTTCAACTGATTAAGCCTGCTGTAAAGCTTTAGTGAACATTATACAAGATAAAACACAGATTTGTAGAGGTCTGTATTTTCCATACAACTTCAAATCTGGAATCTGTGGGCAATGGTGTTATGCTGTTTCATAACACCATTGAATTTTATGTTATAATTTAATGACCACTGAATTTTATCTTACAATGGCATGGATAATAATGTAAACGTATCACAATCCTTTCTATTAAAAACAGTTTAAATCTCTAGACAAGAAGAGAAATGTATTGATTTAGAGTTTAAGCTCCTCACTACTTTTAAACTGCACAAAGTTATCACTCTTCTCACTACACTTCTTCATTTCTGCATATCAGATTAAGACGTTAGCTGTTTTTTTTTTCCCCCACTTCATGGGAGTGCAAATGCTTGCTTAGCAAACAACCAAGCTCTCAGCACAAATGCTTCAGTTAAAAAGGGTAGTGTGTTTAAGTATATGCTGTAAATTTAATCTTCCTCCACATTTTCTCTTAAGCTAAGGCAGAATGCAAAAATTTGTGTTGGAATATAAAGTAAGGTTCGTAAGTTCTTGAATTGACTTTTTATATTTATTTTTAAATTTATAATTTTTGCTCCTGTTTCCTAGAGCTTATTAAGATATCAGAGGCAAAAAGAACTAATTAAAACAGTAAGTATATGATGGAGAAATAAAGACAGCACTGGTACCATTTTCTATAGATCCTATTCCACTGAGAAATCTACTTTGGTTATCCAAGGGAACAAAAGTTCAGGATGATACATAAAACTATTTTACTGAAGTCAACAAAAGCTGAAGACAGAAAGACTGAATTAGTCCAAAACAAAAATGCCTACTCATAAAACCAAACAGCTGTGTTGAGATAATTTCTGGTAAACAAGGGGAGCATGAAGCCAGAAATTAATGAACCAAAACAGCAGTGCTAGAAATTAAGCCCAATTAGTGAATACAATAATAAAAAGAATTGCTATTTCCCTCTCACTTTATTCTTTCAGTATGCTGGTTTGGAGATCTTAATTTCACACTGACGCTAACAGCGTGGACTGAAAGGAGAAAGTGCAGTGTCACAGCTGCTGAGCTGCACATGTAGGACCCGTGAATTCACAATTATTACTATTTGGCCACAGTTACGAAAAGCTGAAGACCAGAGACTCTAATGATATAGACAGTACGTGCTTCAGCACGTGTACTGAACAGTACACCCAGCTGAGCTCATGTGGCCAGCCTACTCACTCCTATCTCCCTTCACCTTACTTCTTTCTTTTGTAGTGTTCTGGTTTTGCCACTCATCTGCAGCCTGACTGCCGTCCAGTGCTGAATCTTCAGCTTTTGTGAGTCTTCCAGCCAAAAAAGCAGCTACAGGTGACATGTTAAGCTAACATTGTCTATGTTTGCCAGGTTTAAATCCATTAACGATCACTACTGGATTACAAGAAAGCACTACAATCTGAAACATTTTCATTGCTACTGTTTTCTGTTTCTATTGATTCTATAAAGTTACAGTGGCATGTAATTGGCATTAATACTTTTTCACATGCACCAAAATTACCAGAGCAGTTCCATCTTTTCACCAGGAAGCATCAGATGTCTGCTTTACTATCAACTTGAAAGAAAGCCTCTCCACATTTTAACCTTCCCAATTGGTTTACAACTGTAGCCGATCTGACTCTGAAAATGAAATTCCATGAAAGTCTATAGATCCATACTAATGCCTTCATCTGCGTACATGAATTCAATGACTGTTCTTTCTGAAATAAGATTAACTGTCTCCAAAAGCTATGCTTGATCCAAAGGTAACTGTCACCAAAACATTCTCACTTTGTGTTTCAGGCTCAAGTAATAGTTGTGTCGAAGAAAGTGTTATTGTCTCTTCCGCCCCCCAAGTTGTCATTTCCTTTGTACTAGAAGAATCTTTTCTACAGCGTCTGTCCTAGATGCATTTAAGGCTACACTTTAAAGAGACAGACAGTTTGGATTGTAGTAATGACCCTCCCTCAAAACTGTGCATTTTTCTCTTGAGTCAGAGATAATGAAGTAGGTTTTTTTGTTGTTGTTGTTGTTTTTGTTTTTTAATCTCCTGTTAGACACAGAAGAGAAACAGAATAGTATAGACCTGTATTTATGTTTGGGGCCCATGTTTTGTACAAAATTAATTTATTAAGAAAGGTTACATGTGTGTTCAAACTAAGTGACTGTATACTATCAATATTATGATAATATTTAGGACTCAACATTAAACAACCATAACTTTACAGAATCACAAAATGGTTGGGGTTGGACCTGTGAAGGTCATCAACCCTCCTGCACCACCAGGGCCACCGAGAGCAGGGGGCCCAGGCCCATGTCCAAGTGGCTTTGGGAATTCCTCAAGGAGGAGACTCCACAGCCTCAGTGGACAACCTGTGCCAGGGCTTGGTCGCCATAAACCACTGATTTTTATGTTCACACAATTTGTGTAAAACTCATTGGTGAACTTAGCTTTTGAAACTTCTAACACTAAGGCAACTAAGTCTCACACTTTCTCTAAGACTTTTATTTGAAGTTTTCAAAACCATAACATGGTCTCTTTCCAATAAACCTGTGAAATTAAATGTAGGACAAAGGACACAAAAGGAAGTATTTGGAACCATAATGAATACATTTGCATTTTTAAACATATAATGTAACTCTACAAGCAGAGAGAAGGCTTAAATGTGGTAAAGAAAAAAAACATTACAGCATTGGTGATTGCTTTTGATACTAAAAATGTATTACCCAGAATAATTCATATTAAATTTCATTCAAATATTCATACTAAAAGATATTATTCATAAAATAAATATTGGTTATCAGTCAGCACTACCCCAAATCAATTTTGGAAATTTTAAGAGAGCCTTAGAGAGTAATCCTTCATGAAGAATAACATAGCATCCAATGAAAATTGCTGCAGAAAGACTGAAAGAATAGTTTCCTTGTCCTTTATTGATAGCACCAAATTCTGAAATGAAACTCAACAGGCAGAAGATCCAAAATGGATTTCAAAAGGTTTCCTCTTATCATACAGTGATTGAATACCAAATTACATTTTTTCTAAACACAAGTCCCTCCCATTTTAAAGAAAACCCACCAGAAAGGCACTGTGATAAAAACCTTTGTAATAGAGTAAGCACTTCTTTTTAGGAAGCCATCATTGCTCACCAGTACTAAATCATTTTTTGTCATAGTGCTAGGAGCAGCACATGGATGCACTCACACACACACACTCACTCTTCTAAAATACTCCGGAGGAGAGCATCTACAGCCTTTACCCATTAAGACTTTACCTAAACAGAGATAGTAATACAATCATCCCAGGCAACACAATTGGTTAGAAAACTGGTAGTAGTACACAGCTTATGCAGCTCTTTTCTACTGGTTTTAATCAGGCATGTAACAAAAAGGCTACTGTCGTTTCCATTAATCTAAGTTAGTTTGCTCATCACTTCTTGCTCTATCCTTTTTAGCAGAGGAGATAATTTCTCTTTGTTGAGAACCAAAGTGAGCATATGGACATAATATTCAGCCCCAATAATACTGCTTTACATCTTTCTGACAATATAACAGCACTGGATATTAGTATAATTTACTCCCACTTCAAGTCTCCTTTTCATTGACAGAACAGCATGAAGAGATCTTCATGTAAGTGAAAATAAGTCCCACATGAATTCTAGGACAAAATTATGACGTAGTGAATGTGAAACAGTGAGAAAAAAAACTTGTGATGTAGATGGAAAACATACAATTAAATTATCATTTCAACTTGAGGGCTTTCTGAGTATTGCAAAATAAACAGGGAATATCTATTTAGTTCACACTTAGACAACAAATCATAATTTCTCTGCTCTCCAGAGATGATTGCAGTGAGGCACATGATTAATACATTATGGTATATTAATCACACATTATGCTGTATCTGTATTCTGTTGCCAGTGTTGCACATGAGCTGCCGGAGAGGATTTCAGTTTCTTGTGGTAGCTACTTAACACCTCTCCTGCAGTACTGACTTCCACGGGGATCATTCTCAGAACAAAACCAACAAAATTAAATCCTGTATCATATGAGAGGTGACACCAAACGGCATTATCAGGTACTGGGCACCTCGAGGACACTTCATGGTGCAAAGGATCAAAGACTGTTAGAGACCTCACAGCCATGTTCACATAGTATGGAGTTACACGGCTTCAGCAATAATGCTGCCAGCTATACTCCTACCAGGCCTAAGTAAATCAGCAAAACCTTCAGGCATGCCACATTCTTAATCCCTCCTTCAGCAGAGCTACTTTGTAAACGGAGACAAATGTCCAGCAGTTGCCTTGTTCTCACCCTACCACCCTCAGTACTCCAGAGGCAGGGAGGAGGAGGAAGGAAGGCACCAAGGAAGCCTGTTCCCTGTCCTGCAGAGCCCCTGCTGGAGGAAGAAATAGTCTCTGGAAATGGTGCGACTTGGGATGCAAGGTCACCTGTGCAGCTTGGAGGTTTGGGGCTGAATCAATTCCATCACTAACAAGATTGTGTGCAGTACACATTTGCACAGAGTATGATTTTACAATGCTCTCCTCCCAGTCATATGAGCATACGTTACAGAAACCACTCTGAGAAGTAGCTTTATACAAATGAACAAATGACGTGGGTTTTTTTTTTTTTCTTATTTTCCCTCACAGTGTTTACTAAGCACAGGATACTAAAATGAAGTTCAAGACAGTCCTGCAAGGCTCACAGATATATCCACCTTATCCTTGAGAGCCTTCCCTTCTACTGCTTCTTAAAAAGATGAGAAAGAGTCCTCCTCTCTGACATGACATCTGGTCTACATCTTCAGGCAAGTTCCTTCTGTCTATTTACTAAAAAGACACAGATAAACCACAGCTCTTCATCTATGTTACCCTCTTTGTTTTCACCTGTCTCTACCCATGCCAGTCTTAAAGTGGGAGAAAAAGAAGGCAAACCAGAGTTCCCATTATAAAGAAGGCTTTAGGCTGACAGACAGGCAATTTTAGGCATCCATAATTAGATTTCACAGCCAGATAGGATTCATAAATTCCTTTTCCAATGTGTTCATCAACTGGTATTAAGTAGTTTAACAATGTAAGATTTAGTAAATTATTTCAAAGCATTGTGAGATTAGACTTTGATCATAGATGGCAGAAAGAGAAATGTATGGGATGTTAAATCAAAACCAAGGCAAATTATAGTACAAACTATAGCAAGATAATTCATTGTTAAGAGCTTATTTTAATCTACTTCTACAATTTTCTTCTAATTCCTCACCTGTCTACCCACCTTCTTAAAAAAAGAAAAAAGTTATGGAAAGATATACTTGTTTCCACCAGCAAACACCTTTCATATATACAAAGGACCAACTGAAGAACTATCATTTGTCTGTTTGCTATCCATTTTAAATAGTATTTTTATTTCAGGCTTCATTTTACAGGAGTGTAACCTTTTTAATGTAGCAGAGTTTCAATCCACTAAAACTTAATTTCAAATGCTGCTTTTCCAGCTTAAGGTATATACATCATTATGTCAGCACAAAAATTCTTCACATTGCATTTTTAACAGGATACTCAAACTACTCGCAGTGAAACATTCTTAATTATGAGAATGAATTCTTGCTGTCATCACTGCACTTTAAAGATGTGATATCTAATTTTGTTTAATTATTTCCAATTCTGGGAAAAGGTAGCAGAATATGAGCAATTATAGGCTACCAAAGGGTGGTAAGACAGTGGTGGCATAATGCATAATCAAATAAAAACAATTTAAATAACAGGGGATTGTGCGTATAAAACAAATAGTTTATTGTTCAAATGATCAACTGGTTTATTTTTCTGCATGTGTTCTACCAGTGTGTTTTATTAATAGGCACTCAAAAACCTTATATGGTATTTGCAGGATTTGTATCAATTTCTTTCCTGGTGGTTTTTCCCAGCAGTTGGAAGGCCACCTAGTTCAAATTTCTCATGGCTTATTTCTTTCTCCACTAACATTCAATGGCTATTGTTTTATTGAAATGTATTTACAAGAAACAAGCAATTTTTTCAAGGTGCCAAGAGCTTCGAGCTTTGTTTGTTTATAGCTCCTCTGTGCACTACTACATGTCTCTTGGATTCAACTGCCAATGTAAGGGATTAAGGGGCTAAGCAAGTTTGACTGGTGCAGGAATCTTTCAAATATGTTCCTCTAGCTCAACTCTTCACTGGCAGTTTTTATTTAATGATAACTGAAAAAAAAACAAACAAACAAACAAACAATGAACCAAACAAACAAAAAAACCCTTGGTGCAGGAGGAATGACAAAACAATCACACGTTTCAGGCACAATTCAATATCTGTTCACAACTCTGGAAAAAAAATAAAATAAAATTTGACAAAATTATAAAGCTTGTTGGCCTGTTTGCTTGCTCTTGCTGTGTTTTTTTGTTGTTGCTGTTTTTTTGTTTTTGTTTTTAAATACCTGCAACTAATCTTCAGCTTGCTAGAGAGTGTTGGAGCAAATGTTTGCTGACCTGTATCCTGCCCACAGGGCAATAAATATTCATTAACCTACTGTAAGTTTAAAAAAAAAAAATGTTAAATATACTAGAGAAATCTATCTTGGCTCCTGTTCCCCATACATCAGTGCTGCCTCTGGCATTTCATCACCAGAAATTGAGATTGATCCTTACATGGGTTACAGACTGCTTTACATTTGTTTTTCTAGGGAGGGTTGAATTTTCATTGCTAATGGAAAGAGCTATTTACTAATATCAGCAACTAAATTCATAGTTACCACAAAAATGTCTCTGCCAATGCAACTTACTTCTGGCTGGCCCTGCTATTTTGCTCCTGCTCCTCCCCAACACAGAAATTAAGTTGTAATAAAAACTGTAACAGTTTTGGGTTTATGCACAAATAGAGATGAGTCCCTCTTGCTCTAACTTGCTTCTTAACTCATGCTCCTCAAAGTGAAATACAATTGTGTTAAACATACACCAGTATGATTCTCAAGCAATTAAATAGATATTGCCTACACATTGCTTTTCAATAGCAAGATGAAGGTAACAGTTTTGATATCTGTTCTCATATGCTTTGGTTTCTGGTTTTATTCATTGAATATTTCAAATAGGAACTGTTTTTCTGTCTTTTCTTATTAATAAGAACACTCCTATATCAAGATGCTTTTTTAAACGTGGAAGATCTCCCCATGCACATAAATTATTCTTCAGGGTAGATCACAGTGTATTCGTGGGGAAAGGGGGAGAAACATGAGAAGAATCACCAAAACGACAATCACTTTCATCACAAAGTTGAAGGCTGATACAAATACTCCTAATAAAATCTGTGGATGATGTATTATCAAAAGCCATATAGAATAACTTTACTTCTTGAGAAAGTTGCATTGAAACAAATATAAAGCAGAATTATAGACTTCGGAGCAAGAAGTACAGGTCCTACCTAGCAAATGACAGATAGAAACAAAAAAAAAGCTGCAGTTCTGACAAGGAAGTAGAAAATATTATGGAAAAGGTAATTCATATATTCTATCATTATGCCAGTTAAAATAAACAAAAATAAACCCCAATTCACTATCTGACAAAGAAAAAAGAATAAAAAGTGGGAACAAGATGTTGCTATAGTCCATATGAGTATATCTCAGAAAGCTGAGAAATTAGATAGAAATTGCACGTATATCACAAATATGAATTCAAATTATAAAACGCATCTTATTATTGGTAGGAAAAGATTCAATATCTTTAACCTATCTAAAAGAAGTGTCTACTGTCATGTGCTTGTACCATCTAAACTGTTTCATGGAGACAAAAAACAAAAAGCGAGAAACAAAAGCGAGGCAACTGTGAGACAAATGTTTTTCACAGTGAGAGTGGCTAGCCACTGAAAATGTATAAAGCCAAATCACAGATTCCTTATTTCTTGACACTCAAGGCCTTTCCAAAATATTAAATACTTTTAAAATAATACCAAATATACATAGAAATACTATACAAAGTATAAATACTTAAATACAAAATATTAAATAATTATACTTATTAAATTATATTCTCTGTACAGTTATATTAGAATGTCATTTGTAACATCCACAGGATAGTCATGACACAAACTGATGGATACAATAGATCTTTGTTTACTTAAACCTCATCAGAATAAGCATCCAGTATATTTCATCACCTTAGCATGTGGAAATAACCATAACAAGTTATGTATCTGAATCTCTTCCTCGCTTTCATCTAAATATATATATATATTCCTCACACAGAATCATTCCATCTTGGAAAGAGGGAACCTTGATAGCTCTCAGCATGGAAGAACATGTGATTAACACGTGTGGGCTCAGTGTTCCTCATCTGAGAATACTGTCTACAGTTGTATGGAATACAAATGTCACATTTCCTCAACAGCTGAAACAGAACATTTATATTTATGGGTATATAAACTCATTTTCTCAAGTCTTCAATATTTGTTGAAAATTAATCATCCCCTTGCGAAACACATTCACTAGAATATTCATAGGAAGCAAACATAATGAATAATCATATTCAACTTTTATAATCACAAGTTCCTTTTATAATCACAAGAAGAAATTTACAAGAAGTAAGTATCATTATCTCCATTTATAGACAGGGAAACTGAGGCATATTATTAAATTGCCCAACATCAACTAGCAGAAATATAATACACCTTGGACTTCTTGCAAACCACTGGAATTCTATTCCTCTAATATATAAAGGTAGTCTAAGTTTAAAAAAAAAAAAGTAATAAATTTAAATCAATATTAGTATGCTTTGTGATATTCAGCAAGATTTCCCCTGAAGCAATTGATATTTCTCCACAGTGTTGATAACGTTTGTGTTTTTTAAGGCCTACCCATTTTTACCTGAGTTTCCTGAACTACTGTACTGAAAATCTGTGAAAACCTAAAAAGGTTTCCTTTCTTTATTTATTTCTAGAAATGCTGAGAAGTCAGAAATACTATGTGGAGCCTCTCTCCAATAATTTTTACCTCTATTCTGCTCTAAAAGCTTTTCTTATTTATAAGAATATAATAAGGACATAACGTTTCATTAACCAAAGTTTGCTTAATCTTTAAGCTTTTTTTTTTTTATTTTATCTTTGTAATGATTTTATTAAAGGAAAAAGAACTCAGTTTAAAATCTGCTGTAACTTACAAATTTAAAAAATACCCTTCTTCCATTAGCTATTATCATTTTAATTAAGGCTAAAGTATTCAACCCTTAACTCTAAACAGGAAAAAGAAATTTATCATTATTTTTAACTGAGAAAAAAAAATAAATCAGATGTGCTTCTTAAGAAAAATTAGAACACTGGAAGAGTAAAACATTGCACTTGCACCTCCTCTCCATTTATGTATCTCCTTAGTTTGATGAAGAAGTCAGTTCACAGCCCTACTTAAGTAGCATAACTATATACACATTATCATTTTTTACTGCTGAGTTTAATAGTTTCCTTTAAAATGATACAACAATGTAAATATAGTTAACACAAAAAATTATATTCACAAAGTATTTATTCAATTTGCTTCCCCACATATAAAAGTGAAGAAAAAAAAACGGAATGCTTTGCTCAATGATTTTAATGTGAAACTGCCAGCAAACTCGTCAACATGCTCAGTGTAATACATTAAGCCAGCATGTGTGGGTGTCAAGTAATTGTAGACAATTTAGTGCCTGTATTCCCTCAGGGTTTTAAAGCCCTACTATATTTTGCTTGGATACCTCTTTTCCAGGTCATTAAGATACAGTTGTCAAAAGAACAGATGAAACAAGCTTTTAGTGTTTTATTGCTGAATAAGAGGAGTTATTCTACCTCGGTATCCAGGGTTTACAGCTGTATACCTGTATTGTATCTCTTTTTTTTTTTTGTAGCAGTCTGCTAAAATGAAATTCATTTTAGAAAAAATAATAGAGATCTTTCTGTATTTTGTTCACGAGTCTTACATTACTGTATTATCTGACATGATCCCATTCATCAATGCATACACTGGTTACTGTGCACCAGTAGGTGCAGCAACTGCTCATGGCTTTGTTGACTGACACAGTCTCTAGGAAGCTAGTCTATCTACACACAGAAAGCAAATCATATTGTGCTATTATTCCCAGTTACATTGTTCTGAGGCCAAATCCACTCAACCCATGCAGAGCATAGAGAACCATGTTTGGCATTGTGATGCCCTGGAGGGAAGGACATTCAAAGGGACCTTGCCTGGTTGGAGAAATGGACAGACAGGAAATTCATGGAGATCTAAGGCAAATACAGAGCCCTGGCCATGGGTTGGATTAACCCAGTGCAACTGGGGAGGTGGTGGTTGACAAGCTAGAAAGCAGCTTTACGAGGTCCTTGCGTAGCTCAGATTGGACAAGAGGCAGCAGTGTGCCCTTGCGTCAGAGAAGAACAAAAGTGTCCTGGGCTCTGTTAGTAGGAGTGAAGCCAACAAGCCCAGAGAAACAATCTTTCCCCTCTGTTTGGGGCATCTAAAGCATTGTGTGGTTTTCTGTGGGCCCTGAGTACCAGAAAGACATTGACAAACTGGAGTGACTCCAACAGAGATTTACCAAGGTGGCCAGCACGCAACAACTCTCAGCCTCTCCTTGTGTGTCTTTTTCTTTTTGGCCTGGAGAAGACAAAGATGAAGGGAAGGGAGCAGAAAAGGGTATTACTGCCTTCTAGAACTGCCTACCAAGGGATGTAGAGAAGACAGAGCCAGACTGAAGTGAGTATTGCAAGAACAATAGTCAAGGGACACGTTATAGCAATTCAAATGGTATGAGATTATTTTCCCCCCACATTGAGGGGGTATTCAAACACTGGAAGTGAGTCCCAGAGAATCTGCAGAATCTCCACCCTTAGAGGTATTTCAGGCCTAAGTATGCAAGGACATGAGTAACCTGATGCAACTTACAAACAACTATAATTTGTTGATTTTTTCATCAACATGATTGTAATCTCAACATCAACATATATCATATAATGTCAACATAATTATAATTTGTTGACTGCAGTTGAGTTTTTCTCCAGTATTAGTCTTGCTACTAATATTTTGGAGGAAAACATCTTCCTACTTTGCATAAAATTTAAAAGTTGTAAAGTTATATTCTAACTCTGCCATCCACTTAAACTTATTCCCTGAACACCTTAACCTTAAGGGCACACATTCTTTCACAAGGTCTTTCTGAAAATATCCATTTCCATGTTAGAGCTACAATGACCTTGTCTGGTTACAGAAATATGAGGGAGGAGACTGGGAAGGCAGGGAAGATGTCATGAAAGAACTTTCAGAAAAAAATCAAATAATTTAAATTAATGAAAGCCAGACTTCCACAAAACTTCACATTCTGCAATATACTGCACATCAGACCAAGTTTCCTCAGATCTGGGGAACAAACTTACAGGCTTAAGCCAGTGCAGATGAAGTGGAAATACAGAAACACCTCCATAGAGGAAATAGTCTGGAAGGCTGAGTGAGAAGTGAGAAGTTAGTCTACTGTGAATTTACTACATGATTGTGAGGTAAATAAAAGGTTAGGAGAATCTTAGGCAGTTTAGAAAGGAAAAGTAAGGTGCTGAGAACAACATATCTCTATACATTTGGGAGCAATGCATCCATTTTTGACAACTCAGTACAGAAAGACAGGTGCATTTGACAGATGTACATTTTCTTCAAGACTGAATGAAGAAAATTCCAGACAATTGCAATAAAAATGTATTTCATCCTATGAAAATGAACTGACAAGTTTGTCGAAACCTTAGCAACACAGATATCTGAAAGATTGCACTAAAACATGCAAACATCTGAAAGAGAGAAAAGGATGAAAAACTATTTGTGCTTTTTATCTGACATTCCACTGAAGTAAGATTTGATCAATCTATATTTCTTGTCCCTTTACTTCATTCACTGTGGAGTGATTCTCTGTTGTTACTACCATACACTCCAGGGTGAGGGAGCATGGGCTGACATGGACATTATCTCATTCAGATTTGCTTATTCCTGGGTTTATTCCTGGAGCGTATGGAACTAGCTTAACTAAGGCTCTACATTCAGCTATATGATGGATAATTTCCTGGTTGACTTGGCCCATAGGCTGTCAGAAACTCTGTGTAGAGCATCATGCCTACATTAAGCCTAGAAATGTTGTTAATTTTCAGACATCTATTTCAGTGTATCACTTGGCATCATTTGAGGAGCTAGCTGCTATAATATACAAAAAGCAGTAAGAATGACCATAGACTATCAATTCTAATATGCTTTGTTGAGCATGCAATGCAAGAAGGATTGGGATTTAATTAAGAACATTTGGTTTGAATAATATGAAGAACCAACCTGATTGTGGGATTAATTAGGCCACAGAACAAATACTTTCCCAAAGGAAGAGAAGGATTTCTATCACTTGAATCATTATAATGTTATAACAAGACAATGAAACTAAGGAGAACCCACAGCAGAATAACCAGCTTGTGACTTGGTAAAGTGGTACAGGAGACATTTAGTAGATATCTTCTAAATTAAAGTTGTCAAAAAATGAAATTTTCATATTTAAAGAAATGGGCTGCCAGTTCCTATAGCTGTAGGTTGGGCAAGAGAATACATGACTTCTGTAATACAAAAAGGAACGGTGGCAGTAACAAGATAATGGAGAAGATGATGCATCATGCACAAGAGCATGGTATCTTGCTAAATCTCCAAATGCATTGGAGAGAATAAAAAAAAAAAAGAAGCTCTTAACACCTTCCAACTTGCTACCAGGCAGAGGCAGGAATCTTCTCCCACTTCCCTCCAGTAAAAGCCTAATTACCTTATGTCTTTTTTTCAAGTGCAAATATGTTCCCTGTATTTAAAAATGGTGGCAAAATGTATATCTGCTTGTATACATGGTTCTGATAAAATGATATTGAGCCTGACGTTTTTCTGTGAATGTCTGAATAAAGCAAAAAGAGTAATAACCAATTTTTTTCTGCTACACTTCCCAAACACTGATCTGCTGGGTTTTTCACCTAAATAAAATCCACTGTTGTTTAACCCACAGCCTATTTCTTTGCATCATTTTCCATTCATTTCTCTTTGCCTTTTTAAGCCTTGAAATCTACCTCTGCAATGCAGCACCATCTTAACACAATGATCATATTCAGGTCTTCTGCAGTTTTATTCCATAAAACACCACAATCTATAAAGTAAAATTCAAACTTTTTATCCCATTTGCCATGAAAAAACCTCCTTCTAAATTGTCAACTATTTTCTTACATTCAATGCAGCCTAGCTGTTTCCAGAATTGTAAGCCTATAAACTAACTGTATTACAAATATTGTCCAATTTTGAAGATGCAAGCCTTATTCAAAGAAACCCTTGTGAATCTTATTATTGCCTACTATTTATATTAGAGTCATGCTTTAAGATTTGAAGCAAGTCAGATCATACTGAAGCATGACAGATGCCACAGAAATATTATCTTCACCATTTTTCTTAAACAGATCTCAGTTCCATTCTCTTGCTTCTAATCAAGCCTCTATTATGACCCATGAAGAACCATCTTTCAAGCTTCTGATTATTTTGCCATCTAACTAATAATGTCCTACAAATACAAAAGGTACCATACATAATATCTGCTGCTCCATCTTTCAAAGAAATGGGTCATTAAATTTTCTGGAGATAGAGGAAATGGAAGGAAGTACTTGGAACAGCTTTCTTTAAACTTACTTTTGCTACAAGAGACATTTATTTTACTAGATAACAATTTCAGTTACTAACCCAAAATCTATATGCTTTCTAAACCACGATTCAGATTAGGAGGATTTGTGAAAAACAGCATACTTGTCACACTGACACACTTAGAAAATGCAAGCCTCCAATATATGTGTACAGTATTGTGGAAGAAAGGAATTGCTAAACAAATTACTGCATTTCACTACCCAGCAGGGTAATAACCATAGCAACATCTCATAGAAGAGGAGGAAGGTTGAGAAATTGTAGCTTTGGGATTAGGTATTTGTAGACTCCATTTTGAAGAGAGAATCTTTATTTAATTAAATGTTTATTTAATTTGGGAAGAAAAAACAAATATTTTGTGTCTATGATGGAATAGAAAAATTATATAGAAAGTTATATAACCTTGCAGAAATTATACTGTTAACTGACACACTTAGCATTTTACAAAATAAATAATAAATAAATAAAATAAAAATACATCTATATAGAGAGTGGCTGTGTAGATATTAATCAAACATACAAGGATGAGGTGAATATACAAAGACTAGACAATACAGTTTTCAATATAAAACTCCTCCTGGGACTCATCATCATGTCACATATGCATTTACTAATACAATTATGAGAACAGTCTAGCTCATTTTGTATTTCTTGGCTTAGAATTCAGTTATGCCCTTCAAAATTTATTGAATACATTGCTCACAAATTTAAAAGATAAATTCAGAATCACATGGACAGACTGTAGAAGTCTATGAGTTGATGTTTGTCTCAGTTTTAGAAATACCTAGAAGTTTGCATATTAACCTGAAATTCTCCAGCTTTTTGACTGAGAAACCTTCCTGAATGTTTCACTGGTCTTTTGAGATATGTCAGTCCTTTCAATTCCAGTTTAATTTGTGGAGGCAAAGCTGTGACAAAGCTGAGTGAACTCTATTTGGATCATGATTTCCAGAGCCACAGAAAGTTAGAAGGGATCTCCAGGGGTCTCTAGTCCAAATCCTGAGGCAAAGCAAGTTCAGTTAAAGCAGGTTGCCAGGGGCTACGCCTAGTCGAGTCTTGAAATCTCCAGAAATGAAGATCCTCTCTGGGCCTCATTCCAACAATTTACCACTCATACAGTGAAAAAGTTCTCTTACATCAAGTTGGAATTTCCCATGTTCCAACCTACTGACTTCTTGATCTATTGCCATACACCTTTGAGATGAGTCCATCTCAGTCGTGACTCTACAGGCCTCCTTGCCCGGTTGTGCAGCTGTAAACACTAAGATCTTCCCTGACCCCCTGACCACAAACACAGTGGTCCTCATCCTCCCCTCATATGTCATGTGCTGCAGCCATTTTAGCAGCCCTCCACTGAACTCACTAATTTGTCAGTATCTTTCTTGTAGCAGAGCACCAATACCACACAAAGTGCCTGCAGATTTCTATCTAAGTTTGAATCTCAGGTAGGTTTATATCAAGTTTAAGTTTTTTCAAATTTATGATCAACTCAAATGAATCACTAGCAAAACTGAACACTAAATCATAGGATTTTTTCAGAATTTAAAGGAAGGTTTTGCTGAGACTATGTTCCAGATATGCAACTTGGCCTCCATTTTCCCAGAAGAGAATCAAACCATATTTTCCGTTTTGCTTTCTTTATAAGTTTCCCTGTATGAAACCACAAATTCTTATAAAAGTTTATTGTGCTTTCAGTTTTTTAAGTATATCAAGGTAGGTAAATTCTTACTTTTTAATATGCTGCCTCTTTATAATTTACCATCATAAAACAGGAAGACTCTCCTCAAATTCTCTGAGAGCAAGCTTATCCTTAGAGAGAACAGAGATGAAAGAGCTCTTTCAGAAAAGCAGACACCTAACAAAGGATCATCCAACTGGAAATCATTATAACAATCTAACTGAATCAAATTTCTAAGTTAAGTACAATATAACCATTCTAGCAAAGTAATAGTTGGTCAGACTCCTTACCACACGCAATGAGAACATCAGCATTGCAGTTTTTATCAGGAGTTCATTTTTAAAGCAAGTGTCCCAATTGCCTGTACATCCTCTACTCACACCGTAGGGCAGTTTTGGACTTCAAGGACTAGGTTCCAACCAGGTGAGACATGCTCTATGACAGCACTCAGTGTAGGTCACTGGCTCATGGGCATGAAGTCCATGACACCAGACTATAACTAGTCTGAAATAAAATCTCAGAAAGAAATAGAGAGTGAATTTCAGGTCCTCAGTACCAATTGCTCTGTCCTGGAGATTTGCTCTGCATAGTTCTCACTACCTGATCTCCTTTCTTTGCCATGCCTCACTAGAATAACGTGTCAGAACTATCATGCTGGTTAACAATTTCTAAGGCTTTAGAGGTGCAGTTTACGTTGCTTCTTAAGAACAATCCATATGTGTTACTTCAGTATCCTTAAATGTTACACGTTAGTTTCTGTTCATTTTTAAGAAATGATTTTTGATTATGGTTACTTTAGATCTAGATTACTTTTAATATGATTAGCTGGGGACAATTCCTTCACATTATTGGGAGTTTCTAAGCTCCCAACTACTTACGGCACTAATTTTTTTTGGCATACAGTATGTGTAAGGTTGCTTATTCTTCAAAACCAGAATAAGGTACTATCGATAGAAGGATTCAGTATAGTGTGGTGAATACACTGCAAGTTTATCTTAATGCATATCAGCTTCCCTTTGGAGGAACCTAACCTTGCCACAAACAAGTATAAAGTTCTTACTGTGAATGTTGTATGCAAGTTTCAAAGCACTAAAATCTGTACTGAAACTACATTATATAAAGCACAAGTGATGTTGCATCAGCAGACAAAAGTGTCAGAACATTTACCAAAAGGTGTTATTAACTTATTATTTGACACAGACAGTTTCTTAATGTTTTATGCCTATAAAGCTACTCTAGATGATGCATTTCCATTAGATCTGATCTTCCCAGTTATGCTCAGCAATCATTTTCAGATGCTGACAATCTTGCTCCCTATGAAAGGTATAGCAGGCATCTAAAATATGCATAAAATCCATTTTTGTGGCATACAACATTTTAGTGCAAAACAGAAAATTCATTGATCTTAAGAGTATACAATATATTGTGCACAGAAAAACGTTACATGCTAGATAACACTGTGGAATTAAAATAAGAGATTTCTTTCACTTTTTCAATGCAGAGAAGATAAGGAGAAAAAAATTGCATGTCATTTCCCTCATCCCTATGTAAAGCAATAAAATCTATGCAGTACCTGCCATATCTTGCAAACTCACCAAGTCTGCTTATTGTATTTACCATATGGAAATGATTCAGAAAATAATGTATGACTTGGTCCTTTCTGGAATTCTCCATGCACTGAAATAATGACACATTCATTTGCAGATGCAGGTAAGAAAAAAAGAAGGAACAAATAGACAATCTCCAGCAGGTACCTTTTGGATTTGCATTTCATGAGATAAATACATTTAATGAGTAATACACATAAAGCACTGAAGAAAAAAAACAAACACATAGTCCTATGAGATAAATCTTGAGGTCATATGGACAGCATCTACAATGTTCTCTAAAATTGAAAAAATTTAAGTAATGGTCAAAATTGGAATGTTCTCAGTAGCCTTTCAGTATTGATTTTCCCAACTCATTTACCCATCTAATTCAATATTGTCTTAGAAAAACTTCATTGTGAAAGGGAATAGAAAGGTTGAGGCAAGAAAACTTGAATTATACACAAGTGTAAATGGAAAATCCATTTGTATAACCTTTTTAACAAGGTCCTGAAATGAAAGGCTTCTTAAAATGAGAATATCAGTCCTGCATTTAGCATCCAGACTTTTCAGAAAGGTTTCTCTGTAACATATGATGTTATATTCTAGTATAATCTGATGTTTGATCATAAGTACCAGTAATGAATACAAAAATACCTTAAAAAAAAACATACTGCCTGTGAAAATCAGTAATATAATTCTTGGGAACACTCACACACTTTTTTTCCTCATAGACCAGTATATTATTTCAGTATTTTCCCTTCATTCTTCTTTTGCAAAGTTTCCTTTATAATATAAAGCCAACACTTGAGAAGACTCATGTTCCACAGCTCAAGAGGAAAACCAGGCCCAGATAAAACACCAAACGCTACTAAGAATAAAAAAAGACTCTCCCAAAAGAATCACAATATAAAACTTCTATATATTTTTAGATTGATGATACAAACAGATCACAGTGTTTCACCTCTGTCACATCACATATGTTGTGCAAATTCACCTGCAGGGTTCATCTCTCTCTCAAACCCTTTCACATTTCTTCTAGAGACACTTAGCTCATATATTTCTCTGAAATCCAGATTGGCCTTCTGTTTCCTGTGATAGAGAAAATCGCTTCCTCTGTATCCTCATACCACAGTGATAGTAACTGTTCTGTTGTTTACCTATAAGTTACACCATGAGATAAGAGTTAACAGTCATATGGAAAGGAAAGAGGGAATGTGACTAAATAAAACTGAAGACCTCACAAAAGCAAGATTTAATCTGCTTTGAATAAACCTAAAGGATTGCCAGATCTCCAACAGACAGGTCACCAGCAAGCAGTTTACAGTTAATGAGAGAAAAATGTAAAGAGAAAGGAGAAATAGGAATTCCTTTAATGTAAAGATAAAAGAGAATGAGGAGTTGCTTTACTGAAGAGAATAGTAAACCTGCAAACACAAATCTGAGTTCACAGGTGAGAAGCGTACAATAGTCAAGAAGTCACTTCCCTAAATCACATTTATTTATTTTTATTTTTACTTCTAAAGGCCGGAAATTAGAAAATGTTTTTAATTACCAAGGACAATTACAAAAATTATGTAGGCGCACATACCAAGTTGAAGAGCCAATAGCACACAGCAACAGCTAACAAGGGATTTCAGGTAGTTACCTGAAAACATTCTGAAAGTATATTAGTAATGAGGGAGATCAAAAAGTAAAAAAAAAAAAAAAAAGTAAAAATAAAAGTGACTGGTCTGCTACTGTATGGAGAAGAAAAACTAGAAAGAGGAAAGTGGTGAAGGCCAAAAGTTTAATCTCATCTGTGCTTCCACCTGCACTAGTGAGATCAACTGCAAACAGGTAGCTAGTACGAGTAATACCAATGACTCAGGGAAAAAAAAGCTCTCCAAAATATAGAAATTACAATTTAGGAACATTTAGATAAGTTAAATATTTTCAAAACAGCTAGGGTTCAGTTTTTTAGAGACTGACAAAGGCAATGTCAAAATGAATAATCATTTCTAACTCATGAGAATGGTAAAGTACTGGACAAACAAAAAAGGAAAAATGTTGTGCCTCCATTTTTGTTGTTGTTGTTGTTTGTTTGTTTTTTAAAGGGGGCGGTGAAGAAGGGTCAGACAGTTATAAAGGAAGCAGCTTAATTTCCAGGAAAAATACAGGGACAAGTAATCAAACTAGATGTAAGCTTCTAAAGGATAAGAAACAGTCCACACAGATTTAGCAAGAAGTAGTCACGAGAAATACACTTAATTTCTATGGAAATGCAACAAATCTATTAAAAAAACAGAAAGGAGAAAATCTTTGACATATGTTTGTTGACACAGTCTTACAGGCAAGCTTAAAACAAACAAACAAAAACATGAACTAGATTAATCTAATGCTGATGCAGAACTGAAAGTAAAAATTTGCCACAGTTGTTAGGCATTCACCGTCAGAGAAGGGACATCAAGTCAGAGTCCTTCCAATACTGTTCTATGTTTTCAGTAACATGATAATAGAGAGTCTGTATCTTTTTAAAAGAAAATACATGAGTGCAGAGAGTTGTACATGAACACAAAAATAGTTGGAACAAAACAAATTCCACCAAAACTTCCCCCAAAAAAACTAAAAATAATTGGAGAAACAATCTGGAAAATTGAATGCAGTTCAAAAGGAACAAAGGAATTTAGAGACACAGAGAACAGTGAATAGTCAGCTAACAAGAAACCCTCAAGACTTGATCAGAAGGTTATAGTTGATCATAAGTTGTTTATGAGTCAGTAAATGTCATGTACTTACAAAGAAAGGAAGCAACATACCAGAAGGCATAAAAAAAATATTCTGCTATGTTCCAGAAATAATAATTCATCTAGATATCATCTGAAATATTGCATATATTTTGGTCATTGCTGTTCAAGAAAAATTTGAAAAACCTGAAAAAGAAAGAAAAAAGACCAAAAAAAAAAGAAAGATCAAAGGTCTTAAATTTGTCTACAAGAAAAGATTAAACAAGAAAAAGAGCAGACTGAATGGAGATTTTATAACAGTCTTCATATACGAAAAGGAAGGAAAGAATCTGTTCACTGTTTTTATTTATGATACCATAAGAATTAATGAGCATAGCTCACAACTAAGGAGATTTAAGTTAGATATTAGGAAAATCTTTCTAATTGTAAGAATGCTTAAGCTCAGGATAGATTTCCCTGGAGATCTTTAAGAACAGTTATGTATTCATCTGTCAAAGTTGAAAAAGTACAGTTGATCCTGTCTTGAAGCAGGATGATAGACAAGGTGACTAAGATCTCTACCTGCTCTTCTTCCTCCAATGCAGAAACCTCATTTACTAGAGAAGGATCTCAAATGCACAGACTCCTACTGTGAGAGGTGAGTTTAATTTGATGCAGAAATGTCGTTACCTACAGTGAAGGATTTAGGAAATCCTAACCCTCCAACTTTCATCGCAGGAAAGATGAGCTGTCTAGAAAATTTTAAACAAGTGGAAAGATATTATTTTCTAGTGATCAGTTAAGGGTATTAAAGGTATGGTCTTCCTACATACTCCATCCCTTTAGTTACTTTTTCTAAACAATTTTCATGCTCGCAGTTGTATACTGTTTGTAGTAGTTTCCATCTTCATATTTGAAGAAGCCTATTGTTGTCAGAAAGTTGAATTTCAGAAAGAAAATTTATTTCTTGTAATATCTTTATATGACCTTTCCTCTCTATATCATCTATCTAGGTACCAAACACATCATACTCATACTACAGTCCCAAGTGGCAATTTTTGATGCTGCAGCTTTTTCTTTTCATGGGATAAAACCTATGCTAAGTGTTTAGCATCACCTCAGCTGTGCTGATTAAAACAATTTTTATCAGCTTCATATAAAAATTATATTTAGTTAGAAAATTGGGAAAAGGGAAGTTTAAAAAAAAATTCATAAGATTAATTCAAAAACTACCAAAGAAGGTTTACAGCCTTCCTTACACATATTCACATTATAAACTCACTGGACCAATTCTAGAAATTCCTCCTCCTGGCTGAGCAGGGTGTCCTCTTTCTATAACCATCTTTGTTCTTCATTAGCCCAGGAGATTTCAACTGTCTTGGTGGTTCTTAGGCTGAAATTTGGTAAAAATATGCCTATAGTACTAGCTATTGATTGACAAACAAATTAAAAGCTGGGTAAGTATATAGGCATAATATCCAATGACATACATCATCTAAACTGTTTCTAAACTGTTTCCTTTAGAAGAAATTATAACGACTGGGGGCATACAAAGCTGCACCTAGACTTCCAACTGAAGATGAGAAATAAGCCTATATAAAAATCTAACCTAAGTCTTCATAAGACAGGGATGAAACTTAAACTGAATATTCTTTTGATGCTAGAAAAAGCTCTGACACCACAGAAAATCTATTTTGACAACTGTAGGAGTTAAACTCTAATTTCAGATGCATGGCTGTCAAAGAAAAAAAAAAACTGTTTCTATGCCTACAAAGATTAGAATCAGGCAGATGATCTAAAAACCCAGCTAAATATTCTTTTTATAGAGTCACCTCCTGGTCCCCTTATACACATAAGGAGTCTTGCAGCATTCAAGAACAATAAGGAGGATTTGGCTCTTCTTGCTTTTCTGTTGAAAAACATGCTGTAAGATAAAATCAATACAGACAACCCTACATTAAGCTCAAGGTCACTCATGGCAGGTAACTACTTATGCTACCACATCTCCTGTTTATATGCATCTCTGCCATTAAGACTGCTTTTGCAACTACTGGCAATATTTCAGTATAGTTTTCCATGTCTGTCTTGAGGTATGGCAATATGCAATGGAGCAGCCCACTATGACAGAACTTGCCCTTTGCGCAGAAGAGTTCTGTATCTTCAAATACCAACATAAGCAATTTCTTCTTCCCTATGCTGTTATAACGCTTTGATGAGCAAGTTTTCCTTCATCAGACTCTTGCTAGATGTCAAAAAACTCTTTCCTTGATATGCAGAAATATGAGGCACAAGTTTTGAACAGAGGAAGGAACAATTTCTCATGGTTATATGGGCTGTACTCACAGTAGCTACACAACACTGCTAATTGAATATGTACTTATTTGTATTTTTATGTATTTTTATATACACATACATATATTTAATGCATATATATTTTTTGTATGTACCTGAAAAATGAGGTACAAAAGTTATTGTGTGGTTTTTAAAATGTTAGCTTAAGTATCATCTGAAATCTGAAAAACACTGCTCTAGACCATCAGTCTAATTAAAGAGGTTAAGGAATTCAGCAAAGAGACGGTTTAAATAAAAATAAATTTACTCTGAATACTAATGGTGAAATAAAAAGATTTCACATATATAAAACCTAAGCTGCGTAAAACACATCAAAGTACATCAGACACCAAAAATATGATTCATAATGCGTATAGGTGATCAAGAAAAAGGTTTTATACTAAAGATGTCAGCTTCCACTGTCAGCATTAAAATATGGAATCAGCAGAAACTCTGCTTAACACAATTATCTAATTATGCTTATACATAAAGGCAGTGTGATATTGTCAGTTTCTCTTCTCTACATTTTCAGTTTTTTCATAAAACACTTCAAAAGTAGACCTATTCTAAACAAACAAACAAACCTACAACCAAATCCCACAGGTTTTTCCCATGACATTTGTATAAATGTATTTTCTTCCAAGAATCCATTTTTTTCCCCTCTAGCAACTTTCCAAAAAAATGTGTTACACAGACTTGTGCAGTGGTGATAAACAGTCGGTTTGAGCTGTTTAACAGGACTTTGTCTGTTGATATTCATTAGGCCACTTTAAAAGGGATTTTATTTTATGATACCTTTCCCCCCATACTCTTTATATGAAAACCAAGAGGAAGTGGAAAACAAACAAAAAAAGTCGGATATGATACCTTTTGAAAAATGTTTCAAAAAAAGGTGTGTGTCCTGAAACACATCTAGAATGCAAGGAAGTCTTACCTTAAATGATCCTGACCTTTCCAAATAGAATCATTCACCTGTAGAAGCTGAAACTCATAGGGTGCATTATATATTCCTTTATAGTTATTTTACTATTCTTTGCCTTCTCAGGTATTTACCAATATTGGGTCATTTTCTGAGATAATGCTGTAGCTATAATTATTTTAATCTCTCTTCTCAATTCTGTCTCTAGAACATCCTGTTGCCTGTGACACTACACAGTGTTCTTCATAAAAATAATTAATTTGGTCAAGGAACTAAGTTGGCTAAGACATAATGCTGACATAATACAGTTGGATTAAACTATTCTTCATATTACAGCTTTCCTCCAGCAGCATCCTGCTACAACAGGAAAACATCACACATTAGTCAAAAATGTCAGGGGGATTTGAGCGTGCTAATGTTTAGGTCTTGATACAAAACCAGGAGAATCATTCTTGCCTGCATCTTAGCAGTTGTTGGTATGTGCACACCATCTGCACTAGGAAAGCACATCAAGGGTGGAAACAGCTTTAAACTGTGTTTCACAATCTTTCCAGCTTTTGTATGAATTCACCATTGTTTTATTTATACTTGCCTTTTTAGTGCACATAGAGACAATACACCAAATGCTGGAATGAGAGAGGGACTTGCCAGAGCTAACCAAGGGACAAATCACAGAGCGATTGCCGCACTTGGGCACAGGGATGGCCAGCACACACGGGCAATCTATTACTCTGTGGAAAGTAGAGCAGAGGACGATACTAGTAATTATTTTATTTTTCAGTTTCACATTATGCCATTTTCCCCAGTCATGAGTGAAAACACATTCAGAAAGATATTTAATCATCTCAGAGTTCTAAGCAACAAAGTAATTTCTGGTCTCCCTTCCCAATTCCATAGCGCTACATACACAGTGTAAGAGGGGAAAGCACATGCATATGTACACAGAGCATAATCCTAAAGAGCTGAATGCTGTAAAGAAGTAACATAGCTTCTGGCAATCTTCTCTGCAAGTTTTAACAGCTATGTTCAGGTTTCAGCATGCCAGACCCATATCAGGTTTGAGAGTTTATGGGTGAATATGAGAGAACAAGCCAACAGACGCAACTTAATGATAGTGTGTACTACTGTCCACCCGATCAGGGACAGGATATTGATGAAGAGGTTTGTTTTTTGTTTTTTTTTACTTCAACTGCAGGAATCATCATGTTCACAGGCCATGATCCTGCTAGGTGACTTCAACCAAACTGACATCTGCTGGACAAGTGGCACAGCAAACTGCAAGCAGTCCAGGAAACTACTGAAGTGCATTGAGAACAACTTCCAAAGTATGGGGGTCAAAGAGCCCAACCAGAGAAGAGGTATTTCTGGATCTGTTCCCCACCAATGCAGAGGAACTTTATCAGGGAGGTCAAGATTGAAGGTAGTCTGGGCCCTGGGTAGTGATCATGCCCTGATATGATTCTCAGTCCTGAGGGATACTCAAACCCAAACCATGCTCCGAATCACATGGCCACAGCCTTTTAAAATCTGAGTAGGTTTGTGCTTCTGTCTGGTTGCAGCTGCTCAGGAGCAGGATGTTTCTGTTACCTCTTCAAAAAAGTCACTGTATGAGTATTTGACTCTAAAACTAGCGATGATGCCAGTTGTTCTATATTCTTGACTCTCTGGAATTTATTTATGAACACGACATGACTAAAAGCTGATGTTCAACTCTGCAAAGCATTCCTGAACCCATTTGCTTCACTTCAGATAGCTCAAAAAGTACACATAACCTATATGCTGCTTTCTCCTCAATTTCTGCATGCCATTCAGGTTTCTCTCATTATTTTGATCAATGTTTTGGAAGAATTCTAGAGAGCCTCTCAGAAACTATCCCTTTAAGTGATATGACTATCCCAAATTATAGCTCACATTTCTTTGACTTTGGCTGCTCCTTTCCCCAGAAATGCCCTCTCCCTCCAGAAAAATATGCCTTTAGTTGCCTAGACAGGCACTGGGTGCTTTGTGCCTGGTATAGCAGATAGTGGATTCCACTTAGACTGATGTTTCTAAAGATGCAGCAGCATCAGCAAACCAAAAATTCACATATAAAGATTTACCAAATCAGTACTACTAAGAAAAAAATCCATTTTTTTTTCTTTCTTTTCCTCTATTTTTTTTCAGTTATAGTTTTTGATTCAACACTCACTCAGCACCCACAGGTTTTATTCTCTCAGGTGTCAGCATGCTCTCTACACCTGCAACACATCTGAGTGAGATATCAGGAGCAAGAGCAAGCACTGATGAAAGCCCAATCCCTCCTCCTTTTCATGCTGCTGCTACCTTGCCTCACCTCAGGTTTATAAAAAATATCGCCTCCATCTTCTATGCAGCACACAGACAGCCTCTGCACATTTTGGTCCCTTTTTATTCCTCCTCCTCTTCTCCACCCCTCTTTTTAAGGCTGCTGTGTTTCTGGAGCTTCCCTGGGGAAAGTCTTCAACTTGAAAGGGCTTCTTAATAACCTTGCTCAGACCTGCACACAGGAAATTAAGCCATTCTGCACATTCAGCATTTGCCACTTTGCTCTGCAATCCAAAGTTCTCACACACACGTACAGTTTGCAGCCATTTGGGGATTAACCCCTTCACCTTGCAGGAGTGCAGGTGAATTTTCATTTCAATCTGTGAACTCTGCCTAGAGATGTGGGTAAGAGTTCATATATTGAATACAAACTGCTCTAAATATATCAGAGCTGCTTTGCATCACTGCCAAAGTGATCTGTCAGACAAAAAAAAACTTGTACCAAGTGAAAACCTAATTAGGAGCCTTTTACTCTCAGATTTTTCTCCACTTCATTAAGTGTAATGAGTGCCCCCCTGCACTTAAAAGAAATATATATTTTTTCCCTTTCTAGTGGACTGTGGCCTAGGGAATTCATTCTTATTAACCCCTCTTAGTTGTTTTCCCTCTAGTCAAAGGCGCAGACGCTTAGGGACACAACCCTCCTATATTTACATACCGAGACTGAGAAACTGACTGTCTAATTTGGCTACATCCCAGCCTGCAAAAAGCACAGTCAAATTGATCGGCTGCTATGTGAGTTTAGAAAGCATGGTGCCTGACACTCAACACAGTACTCACAATAATTTCTCATCATTTTTTTCCCATAATCTTGTAGAATGCTTGGACCAAATATATTTTTCTAATTTAAGAAAATTAAAGACCAATGCTAATTGTGTTTGCTCTCCAACTTAAATTCATGTTTCCTTGCACAACTGCAATTGCCGACAGAGCACTGTGCTTCATCCCTGACAATTAACATACAAGAAACATCTACAAATGCAGACATCCCACATTTGAGACCAGGCATATCTTTTGGTTTCTAAAAGAGACATATCAGCTGCACAAAGCCTGTTCTTCCCCCAATTCTTCACACTCAAATACTCACCCAGCATTTTGCTCCCCTAAATCCATGCATTTAGTGCCAAGCAGAGTGATCTTTCCCAGCTTCCAAAATGCTTACATTGAAACAACATCCATGTTCCACTTCCCTCATATGAATTAGGGAATGACTGAGTGACTATTTCAAAGCACAAACATAAGAAGATAGGGTGCTGTGCAGGGAAGTTATTTATTGGTCACAAAATATTGAAAACAAATTACAAAAGCCTAGCTTAACCCTGGACATGTTCTAGTGAAGTATGTACTAGTTGCAACAGGCCACTGCACCCCCCTGCCAAAATTATTAACCACTGGAAGTGTCTTTGAATAAAAATTCATAAAATTCTCTTAACTCTCCCTCTACCTCCTACACCTTCCTTCAAAGCTGCAGTAGAAAGCACTGGGTAAGAAGGAAGCAGCACAATGCTATAATAAGCTCTAATAACACAGAGAGAGATTCATTCCCACTTTTTTCTTGCTTAAGCACAGTCTGCAGCAGAGAAGGCTGGAAGGACCCATGAAGGTGAACTGGTAATTCCACTTGTAGCATAGATATAGCAGGCTACATCTACCAGCATGAGTCAAACATGAACTAAGCACAAATGGGCCACAAAGAAAAACCTTCAGTGAACTAGTCAGTAAGCAACTCATATATAGTAAGCTCCATCCATACAACTAGCAATATGATTTATTTTTTCTCAGTCAATTGATATGAGTCAGAGTTTACATTTTTTTGAGAATGTCAAATCTCAATAGTGGCCATGAAATAACTGCTTTTACAACTGTTTCATAAGTAAAAGCCTACCATGCTAATGTCATTTTATTAGTTCTTCTGGAATCCAAAAGACAAGGGTGAAGAATTCCTACTTAAGAAGGTCCCTGACGGTCTTGAGGAGATTCATTACAAGAGGTTTACAACTGTCCTGAAAACATGTAATTCTGACACAAAGAAACTGCTTCATTCTCTTCTGTCAGCCAGTTGAGTACGTGTAAACTTCAGTGTCCACAAAGGTGAGCAGAACTCAAAATCTTTACCTAGCTGTTGAAAACAGTAGCTCTTGGATTTTGATTTAAGACCACCACAGAAAAAGAAGGTGTGCAAATTAAAACCTTAGCCTAAAATAATCACGTTCTTTATAAGGAAAGCAATGATGCTGGTGCAATGCAGTTACAGGAGTTTGACTTGATGATCCTTATGGGTCCCTTCCAACTCGGGATATTCTATGATTCTATGATACAGAATGTGGAGCACATGGGACATACCTCTGGGCAAAAAGTTTGCTGAGAAGTTGACTTATCTGATTAGAGGACCACAGATTGTGTGAAATATTCATAGTAGTGAATTTCAATAGTAGTATTCTAATGCATATCTAAAAGTTATCACCTGGCGAGTAGCACATATGGAAAGTATAATCCCAAAATACAACTTAATAAAAAAGCCTGTTATCAACCCTCTTTTCACTCTATAGTCATTTGGACCATTCACACATCCAAAATCCAAAAGGAAAAATATTAATTTCCAGTCTTGACAAGCTTCCCCTACAACAGAACTGTGACTGTCCCCCTACCAACACTGCAGATATGGATGTATACTTGTTTCCCACATAAAAGGGGGGGGGAGGGAGGAGAGCTCATCGCAGCCTACAGCTTCCTCACAATGGGGAGTGGAGGGGAAGGCGCCAACCTATTCTCTTAATCACCAGTGATAGGACCCATGGGAATGGTGTCAAGCTGGGGCAGGGGAGGTTTAGGCTAGACATCAGGAAGAGGTTCTTCACCGAAAGGGTGGTCGCACACTGGAACAGGCTCCCCAGTGAAGTAGTCACTGCACCAAGCCTGTCTGAATTTAAGAAGCGATTGGACTGTGCACTTAGTCACATGGTCTAAAAATTTGGGTAGACCTGTGCGGTGCCAGGAGTTGGACTCGATCCTTATGGGTCCCTTCCAACTCAGGATATTCTTTGATTCTATGATTCTATAAATATAGAAATCCAAAATGGTTCACAAATTAGGGAAAGAGTTCAACATTTGGCACTGAGATCAAAGTCCACTATTTCTTGGTGCAGAGGTACAGCAGTTGCCACTATCTCAAGTGTTCTTTTAACATTCTCTGAGATGCTGCATTCACTGATGGGCCAAGTGCCTGCAGAACTGCAGCTGACTTATAATTAAATACGAGTACTTTCTTAGAGTCATGGGATTTCCTTTTTGTCCATGAAAGCTGGGGATTTTGTAAGTACAGAAATTCTCTGTCATTCATTCATTCAGATTCAGCAACAGTTTCAAGTGCAAAATTTTGATCTCCTTCACAAATATAGTGTTTCTGTTTTAATTACTTACTTTAAAATAAGAACAGTTATCTTGAAATGTTATTTAGAAAAAGGGCAGAATTAATTAGGTCAACAATGAAATGCAGGTTCTACCTACTCATTACTTAAGAAATGCACCATAAAGGAGTGATTAAAATGTTTAGTTACCATGGCTACCTTTATATCACAAGGCAAGGAAAACGTGCACTCATGACAAAAAACTACCCCTTAAAAAACTAGCCACTATTAGCATCTTTTTCCCCATTATTTTCAGAAGAAAAGTCCCTTAAAAAGAAGCAATTATGTGACAGACTAAGCATAATTTTTCCTATTTCTTGCTACACTTTTTTTTATTTTTTTTTTTTTGGTTTGGTTTGTTGTTTGCTTGTTTTGTTTTGTTTTTTGGTAGCTAGAACAATAAACACCTTTGACTTGCCTTAGCAGTTAATGATTTTCACAGAGCACCAAATTCTTCAAGTTTAAGACTAAATAAGGAGAGAAGGAACTTTTTTAGCACTGATATGAACATACTTTGTGATTTATAATTTCAGCTCCGCGGTTTTAGACTGAGGTTTAAAAATATCAAACAGTATTGTTTCTGCTGTGCAACAAGTTCTATGCCTACGTCCTACTGTGCTATGTGGCAGTACAAAAACCTAAATTGGTGAGCTAAGCATCAGTAAAGAAGATAAAGCAATAAAACGAGTTACAGCAAACCAGGAAACAAGGCTAGCTTGGGGATGATGGCTAGAGAACCTCTTACTCATCAGAAAGCAAGCTTTGCAAACTCTGATCTATGGAACACAGCATGTGAACCATCACTGATGAGATCTGCAAGGGCAATTACATGATGAAAAAAGTTTTGACTTTTCAAGGTAGGGAAAAGCACATATAAAAGTATACATGTAAAGTATGTATTTTTTGTTGTTTCTGCTGTGTTTTAAAACTACGATCAGAGCAAATGCTCATATTCCAGTTGAACTGCTTTTGATTATATGAGCCAACTAAAAAATGACTTGCTAAGGAACTTACATGCCTTATGCTTTAAATTTAACATGAAACAATCCATTGTTATTAAAAAAAGGAGTGTACAAAGTCTCATTAAAAGGGTTTTTTCCCCTTTCTCTTGTGCTATTAAATGATAGCATAACAGCTTCTTAATAAATGAAGAAAACACATTTACTAGGGACTGCAATTGAAAAGACATTGTGATTAATGACCAAGTCTTTCCAAAGCTTCAGCAGATGGTTATGACATCCATTACTGTAAATCTCATATACCACCAATGCAGAAACACAAAAACACTTATTGGATGCTGTACAAGAACAGTCCAGCCAACATAACTTTTATTATAATAACGTGTGGAACGTACTATCATTTTAATAAAGATATTAAATAATTTGTAAGGAGACTTTCTCAAACACACACTAGTGTTTTAATGGAAGAAAAGTTCAGAGTCAAGATAAAAATCACATATAAAGAATCAATTTATTTTTCTGAGGTATTAAAAACATTATTATAACAGAGGATTTGAGAGAGCAACTGATCTTTGATTTTTCATTTACTTTATGCATTACTTTTGTTTATGTATGCTATGTTTTTATTCTTATCTTTTTTTATAGTTGACACTGCAAGCCAAATGGACCCTCTGTTTTTAGGTGATTAAGATAATTTTTTTTTCCTCTAAACTATCACCAGTTACACATGAAAACTCCAAAATATGTAATGAAGTACCACATTACAAAGAAATTAAGCCAATGCTCAAAGCTGTGCAGTACTGGAAAGAAGACTTTACAGTTTAAGCTCTCTGTGATAACTTATGAAAGGAAGTCTCCAACTTCTGAAGACCTTTTCTACAAACATTCAAATTACAGTCACTATTTTATGACAGTCTCTATGAGTCTTCACATGAAAACTGTCCATTGAACTTGGTCTTCCAAAGACAGTAATTGGAATATTTCATAAAAATATAAAAGCCTTACTCCATTGATATTTGGAAAATCTATGTGGCACTCAAAAGGGCAGGATTTTCCAGGCTGCATGCTTTTTCTTCTTTCCTTTTTTGATAAAATTGACACTTCTCAGTTGTTTGTACAAATGAAATAAGCATAAGTGTGTCTATATACACTTTGTAAGTTACTGATAACCATAGCAGAATAACAAAAACACTGGTCATCTTGAGTAGCTGCTCCAGCTCCCAGAACTTAAAACCTAAACACCTAACAAATTGCCCATGACTGAAATAATTTTCCAAAGACCTAGATGCAAATTTTTGAAAAGAAAATGAAGCAAAAATCACTCTAAAACATCTATATGTAAACGGTGCCATAAACATAATAGAACTTCTATGAAAACTAAGATTTTCAATACTTTGAGAAACCCAGACTGTAAAATGTGATGCCCATAAAACTAGGAAGATTTGTGCATATAGCTTTAGCATGGAAGTTCACAAGATCTGTTATCTGAAAACAGATCTTAAACATTACTATTTTGGGGCACCTAACTTCAGCAAAAGATAAACTTTAGAAAAGTTTAGGTAGTCTCCTTGTGAAAATCTGGACTTAAGAGATGATAAAACCTCTAGTCAAATTTGTACGTCTTGGACGTGAATATTCAAAACTCGTAGATGTTCCACTGAAGTGATACTTCTGGAGAACCAAGACCTGTACATTTGTTTGAAGTAGAAATGCTAAGCAATAGAAGTCCAGTACCTTGAAAAATTCAGTAACAGAATTACGAAAAGCTCTTCTGAATTTCAGTTCGTCTGAATACTTCATGTTTACAGAAATTTTCCAAAAGATTAAGATAATCATATTAAAGCCTCTATTAATATAGCCAATAGGAATCACAGCACACAGCAAGTTTGAGTTACCATCAGATAATTCTTTTTTCACGAATCCCATAAAAATAAAGACAGTTTCAATTTTCAGCTGAGACGCTTTTAAGAAATCAAGATACCACTAGACATGAACAGATGAAGGAAGAACCTTATTAACTTTTAGTATATTGTGTAAAAATTCCTGTACTGAATAACACTGTCAAGGAATTCTCGTCAGAATAAAAAGACATTTAGAAAAACTGTTCCCTCCTCCACTTCCCCAAACACCAAAATAAAACATCAGGATAAAAAACAAGCACTTTTATCCAAGAAAAATATGCTGCAGAGAGACAAAACAGCTTCTTCCCTTTGCACTGTCCCACCTGATAATAAAAAAGATTAGTTCTCGTATGTTTCCCAGATTCTACCTTTCTCTAAGGATAAAATATAATACCCCAAATTCTCTAATGACTGCTACCATTTTTGAAAATTGGAACACGCATCATTTTGCCTGTTAACTGGAAAAAAAGTGGGTGTCCGTATGAAGTTTCTGACATTTTAGCAGGTAGGCCTTAATATCATCAAGATAGGAAAACCTTCTAAGCCTGGCAGTCATTTCACTTGTCTTTAAGAGAAACCTTTTACTTCAATTTGTAAAATAGGTTAATACTCTCATTAAAGATATTTTATCCATATCAAACATTGTTCATTAATGAAATCTGTATATCACTAGGAAGTGAACACTGAATGGCTACATGATAAAGCTGAAATAACTCTTATTTAGAAATATCTTGTTTTAGTGTTATTGAAATAAGACCAATTTGTTTCAACAATTACCATTTAAAATTGGCAAAAGCCAACATGTTTTAATGATGTGGTGACAAAGCTGAAGTTTTAGGTAGAAAAACAGTGTATAAATATATGCTTATATTAACCTGCTCTAACAGCAGCAATACAGAAGACTCTAGACTATGTTTCAATCTTGGTAGTGCATCTTGTATGGGTTGCTCAAACAACATAAGCTGTAAGCCCAATAGAATGGAATAGTTCAGTTGGAAGGGACCTACAAAGATCATCAAGCCCAAGTGCCTGACCTAACCAAGGCCTAACCAAGAGTTAAATAATATTATTGAGAGCATTATCCAGATGCCTCTTGAGCACTGACAGGTGTGGGGCATCAACCACCTCCCTAGGAAGTGTCTGACCACCATGACAGCAAAGAAATTTTTCCTGATATCCATTCTGACCCTCCCCAGGCACAGACCTGCCCTGCATTCCATCACTGATTCCCAGGGAGAAGAGACCAGCATCTCCCTCTGCACTTCCCTTCCTCAGGGAATTGTGGAGCCATGAGGCTGCCTCTCAGACTCCTTTCCTCCAGACTAGACAAACCAAGTGTCCTCAGCCTGTCCTTGTAGGACAATACGGATTTGGACCTTAAAAGGAAACATTTGCAAGATATGCCTATTATATTAACTACCTTACTTACATAATCAGGTACAGCCACAAGAGTTGGATCGGAACACTAACCCCAGAAGAAAAGCATACGGATGTGCGTATTGCCTGTGCTCATTTAAACAGGTTCCTTGAAATCCTGCAGTTGCTTGCATCCTAAGCGGTATCTCTAGTAAGTTTTCCTTCTGCATAAATTGAGATGAGGAGGAAGGAGAAAGATGGAGGGATCTTCACAAAAAGCTCTTTGCTCCCCCTGAAAGTCAATTAAAAAATAAAAAATAAAACAATTATCATTCCCACTACCAAGTCTGTGTCCATTTTAGCATACGGCACTGCCACAGTTTGGTTTTGTTGGTAGATAAGACTGAACTCAAATGTTATGGCAAACCAGCACAGAACTGGATCTTCATTCCCCCTTTACTGTCAGCTGCTTCAGTGATTCACTACAGAGAAGCAGTCGTTTTGAACCATAGAATGGTAAAACCCCTTTCAGGGAAGGAATTGCACTAAAGAGACTCCATCAGTCATGTTATTTCCCTTCTCTTCCAAAAGCAGGGGTTAGTCTTACTTCCTTTCTCATTCAACTTTCTGTTAGCTTTCTGGACAGCTGTGGCATTGCATAGCTTTAGTGGATTGCTCACTTAACTCAGCCTATCCAGAAATATTTCTAATTAGAATCATAGAATATCCCAAGTTGGAAGGGACCCATAAGGATCATCGACTCCAGCTCCTGGTGCCACACAGGTCTACCCAAAAATTCAGACCATGTGACTAAGCGCACAGTGCTTCTTAAACTCCAACAGGCTTGGTGCAGTGACTACTTCCCTGGGGAGCCTGTTCCAGTGTGCGACAACCCTCTCGGTGAAGAACCTCTTCCTGATGTCTAGCCTAAACCTCCCCTGCCTCAGCTTGACACCATTCCCATGGGTCCTATCACTGGTGACTAAGGAGAACAGATCGGCGCCTTCCCTTCCACTCCCCCTTCTGAGGAAGCTGTAGACCGCAATGAGGTCTCCCCTCAGCCTCCTCTTTTCCAGGCTGAACAGGCCAAGTGACCTCAGTCGTTCCTCATACGTTTTCCCCTCTAGGCCCTTCACCATCTTCATAGCCCTCAATTAGTCCAAACAGCAGTTTCTCATCTATTTCTCCCCTCATCTAATTCAATTTCCTTGCTGGAAAATGGGACTACAGGACTCAAAGTTGTTGTAATGATAGACTTTCCTGTAAGGTTCCTGAAATTGAAACTCCAAGAACCAGGATACGTACAACTTTTAAGATTTATGAAGTTTGGACCTTTAATGGTGTTAACTCTAATTTTTTAACTCTAACTAGGCTTGTCTGGACATGGTCTTTAAACAACGTGTAGTAACTATCTGTAGCTAAGTTGTACAGAATTGCCTTTTCCACACAGACCTGTCATGTCAGCATGGAGTCCCCTTAAGCCAACAAGTATAGGCTCAACTGTTTAGTTTCAAGTTGTCTCTTGCGCTTCTTGCAGCCCTGCGGCCGCTCCAGACCCTGTGATGGGCCCCAAGGCTAGGTCAGGGAAATAGACTGTAGCACTGCAAGTTCCCTCTGTAACCAAGATGAAACAAGGGATGAGAAAGTCAGGTCGTTTAGAACGCAGAAGAACTCTTACTCAGACTGGGGAGGAAGAAGGTGACAAAATAGGCTACTCCAAAATGGCTGGGCCATCACATGAACGGGAAGATCAAGAGGAAGATATCATAAGAGCATCAATAACTGGGAAGCCCTGTGAGCTCCTATGCTAGTCTGCAAGATACATTAAAACCAGTCTCCTCCAAATAGTTTCTCTGTTCCTTTAGACTTCCTTGAAGCAAACATTCAATAATTGGTGTGTCTATTCCCCTTACCAAGATAATCTTCCTGAAGTGATTACCCTCTTTAGACCTTGATTCAAGCTTTGCTTTCAAGCCAAATACTCTTCTACTGTTTTTCCTCTGCTTTCTTCCTGCAGCCCAGATGAACCAAAGATCATTCCAGAGGGAAACAGCACAGAGCAAAATGGAGAAACTGAGGGATATGATAACATACATAAAAGCACTAGAGAACCTCTCATATCCTCCACACAGAGAATAGGCACTTATGCATTTACTACTAAAGCAGGAATAACAAGGCAAATCCTCTTTGAAAGAAATCACAATCTGATTTCCTACTTCTTAATCAGATGATTACATGTCAATTCAGGAGCTTGGTTTGAATTGCATGCATCTGCAATTCTTATAGCTCACAGACTCCGTGTCCAGAAAGTCCATTAGCAATCTAATGGACTGAAAGTAACATAATCAACTTCAGGGAGCTCCAATAAAATAATTTTGAGAATGAGGAAAATATTTATTTTAGCCTTTCAAAAAAAAAAATCCACAGAGACAACGAGCTTAGGCAGCGTTCTGACCATGATGAGATAAATCAGTTTTCGGCTACTGTGGACAGTAATGAAGACCTGCTGTTCCTTATAAGACACAGTTATGGAGGAGAGATTCACAAGCCATTTTTTATTCCTCTTGCAGCTGCAGAAACTTGGTGCCATTTATTATTATTTATGATAGTATTTCATACAGAATGGCAGGTCTTCATTAAGAAAAACATTTACCACATTTACCTCTCTTACACAGAGATCAAGTCTACAATTAGAGCTCACAGCATATAAAAATCTACTTTCTCTTTTTCAGGAGACAAACGACAATTAAAAAAAAAAGGAATTAAAAATTACACATCACCTCAGGCAATTTTTTCTTCCAAAATTACATATTTTTAATTTCAGTAACAGAAGATCATACCACGATTAAGAAAGTTTGAATACCTAGTTTTCATTCAGGCCTTAAATAGAGCAGGGCAGGGCTCAGTGAAAAAGCAAATGTCTTAGAAATCTGTGTTCTATCAAAAACACAAATATACGAGCTCTTCTTCAGACCAAAATTAAAAATCACATGATAAATCTTGTAATTAAAAGCATAACAAAATTCAGAACTGCTTATAAATTGCAGATATGACTCACTAAATGAGAGCATATTAGCATATGTTAAAAGCAAAATGGGTAAGCCCACTAATAAAATTTTCAAAAAAAAAAAAAATTAAATGGTAAAAACAGTCTCATACTACAAGTAGGGTGTGGTGGTCGTGAAGATGCAAGGTATTTGAATTTCTCCTCTTTCCAGAGATGAATAGGAAAAACAAAACAAAAGCAACTAAACATCCTTGCATTTCCAGGGTCATAAATATATCTTGTATAACAAAAACATTGCAATTCAAAAAAAAACCTCCAGCTGAATAGTTAACACCACAGCACCTACCCAAGTTAAATGAAAACCAGAAAGTAGGCCAGGTTAATAGGCATGTTTAGCTTCCAGAAACAAACAAACACCAAAAAAAAACCAAACCCTAGTTTTTGAGATTGGAGCATTTTATAATATAGATTTATGACTTTACCCCTCCTCCGTGTCTATACTTTTATCACAAATATTTCATACAGACTACCTATGAATATTGAAATAATACCTGATGTTCACACATACTGTTCAGAAAAAAGTCCTGCTAATCTTTAATGACAGTTTCAATAACCCATCTCACACATATACTTCTAAGCAGCTGCACACCACCTCAGCCACACGCTGTTGCCTTCAACAGAAATCCTGCTAAAAATCCTGTGCAACAACTGCTAAAAATATAATCTTTGGATATTGCTTTATTATTTTTGGTTTATTATAAGTTGCCAAGGAACCATACAGTACTGTAACCTTCTTATGTTATACAAAATAACACTGTGTGAACCATATTTGCAAGGGACCATAGCTCTCAGCAATTAGCAGATAAATACCATCTTTAACAAATAAGATGGCAACTACATGAAATCATTCCAGGAAATCATACAGTCATTTTAACCTTGAGATTACAACATTTCAGGACTGTTTTCTGATCACAGTAAGTCCTTGGCCTGGCTGGGATGGAGTTAACTTTCCCTGCAGCAGCCCACACAGTGCTGTGCTCTGCGCTTGTACCTACAGCAGCACCGGTATCACATCAGTGTTGTGTCTGCTGCTGAGCAGTGCTGGCACCTCATCACAACTCCCTCCAAGCCACCCAGAGCGAGCACCCTGGGGGTGGGCAAGTGATGGGGAGGGGACATCACCAGGCAGCTGACCTAAACCAACCAAAGGGATGTTCCATACCACATGATATCACACTCAGCAATAAAAAGGGGGGTTCTCGTGGGGAAGGGGGCTGTCCTCACGAATAACCATTATGCATTTTGAGGCCCTGCTTCCCAGGACGTGGCCGAACATCACTCATTGATGGGAAGTTGTTTTTTTGTTGTTGTTGTTTTGTTTTTCCCTTTCTCTTTAATTCAATCATTCTGATCTCAAACCTCGAGCTCTGTGTGTCGTATTTTCTCCCCCTTCCTCTTTGAGAGGGGGGAGTGAGAGAGTGGCCGTGGTGGAACTCAGCTGCCCACCTGACTAAAAGCACCACACAGTATAAGAGCAGGTGACCATCCAGGGCCAAATCCTGCTACTGAAACTCTGATAAGCTCCCAGTAATTTAGAATGGTGAGTTAAAGGTAAAATAGCATGAGAGAAGCCTGAAAAAGGACTTTGAGATTTGGATCACAAAGAAGCTACAAAATAGTGTGTTAGAACTAAGATTTATGAAAGTTTTTTTTTTTTTTTGTTAAGGAGGCATCATATTAGGGGAAAATTCAGAGTGATGATAATTTTAAGGTTTTGGGTTTTTTTTTTTTTTTGTTTTTTTTTTTTTTTTTTTTTTTTACGATCTACAGATAGGGAGGTCTCTGCACTTCTGCAAACACTTCTCTCACTTCGGTGAACAGTTTAAAATTTCTTCCATCAAAAACTCTCTGCATCGTGCAATAATTAAAAGTATTAACCCAATACTCACTGTGTACTTAGATAAGAAACGACTTTCAGTTGTAAAATGTATTTCAAAAAAAGATCTTTATTTTTAATATTTTTTGTGAAGACAAATTTTACAGGAACTATATAATCAAGCATATGTCCTGTAAAAAGAAAACAGTATTCTGTTCACCTTTGCTATGTATGCTATGTTGCCAATCTCACTTATTTAAATACATATTTTGCTTAACTTTAATGTAAAGTTTATTTGGTCATAGTGCACATAACGCCACTACAGGAATGCAGAAGAAAAAAAACACGTTATGGCTTTTCTCACACTTGTGCATGTGTCATAAAGTTTGTAGAAACATTGCCTTGGACATGCAAGATATCTTTTTGTAGTCCCAGAGACTGCAGCAGCAACATGAAAGAGTAAAAAAAAAAAGTAATCTATATTCCAGAATTTTGTTTTCAAATAAACAAAAGTAATGACATAAGGAAAGATGTTCTGGCCAGATCCAACAGTGCCAAGTAGTTTTAGTAAGGCATATATTTGTAATTGTAGTAAGATATTTCTTCACAAAGGCAGCATAATTTAAAATGTAACTCAGCAAATAATGATGAAAATCAAATCTGTTAAATAGTAATTAACTTGCAATTAGCTCAAATTAGTCAAGAGTCATGTACACAATAGGTGATAGAGTCCATAGTGTATTTGAGTTAGAGTAATTGCTATATAAAGCTGAAATTGAGGAGAAATTCAGCAAGAACAAGTGCAGTTAGGAAGATTTTTTTTTTTTTGAGTCAAACATAAGGATCGAAAATGAAGAGTGAACTCCTGGTAGGGCTGAGAAAATGACTCAACAGATTAAGGAGAGAAAACAAACAATTACTGGGGAAACAGAAGATATTTAAAGTAGCCCAGAAAGTAAAAGAAAGCTGACAGAAGAAATCACCACAGATTACAAGAGCTTGGTATGGCATGAAAATCCATGAGGGACTGACTGATTAAGAGTAAGGATAGGAAATATCTAGAATGAAGAAAAAAATTGAAGGGCTAAAAATAATATTTCTGTAATTTATTATAATTATGCATGAAGACTGTATGGTATTCCACCTTGAGAAACAGTCCCCAAAATCAACACTGATCTTGTTTCATGGGGAGAACTGTTGATTCATGATTTGTTACAGAATCATAGAATGATCTAAAAGTTGGCACTGGCATACAGAATAAGCCAGCAACCGTATAACTGATATAACATGGGATAAAAAGGTACCACTACAACAAAATACAAATGCAACTCACTCAATTTACTCAACAGATATTGCCATTCAAGGTGGCAGGGGAAGGAAAGACGTGGAATGAAAGAATGGAATGAAAGAACCAGGGGCATGTTTTCTCACGAAACCTACCCTTCAAGCTTCAGAAAGAATGTCGTAAGGGTTAGTATCTGATTATTTCTACAAGTATTAGGAAAATGCCTTCTATATTTCTTCAAAGGCTTGGAGAAATGAGCAACAAATACTAAAATAGAAATGTAAAATATACCTATAATATACTAATAGGGCATGGCAATGCCAGTGAGTCCGAAGAGATGTGACGACACAAAACACAATAATAATAATAAAAGATTTTATTTAAGCCTGATTATAATATAGTTTAGCTATATATCATGCTTGGTAGAGAATTTTAAGTGATGCAAAAAAACCCTTACTTTTAGGAGGAGCTAATGATAAAACTCACTAGAGGAGAAGCAATTCCTGAATTGGCTCAAGATTTAAGATGAACATATACAAGAAATGCTCTGAAATAGACATTGTTCTATAGAAAATTCCTTGTAAGAAAGGTGAAGAAAGCTGAAAAGAAGCCCAAAAAGAAACCCATGAGAGCTTTAACTTGAAATTTTAGCTTGCTTAAATTGAAATAGAAGAATGATGTAAAAATGAAGAAACTATTTAAAAATAAATTAAAAAGAACCAGCTATATTTTTAAAATATTTGTATAAAT
This sequence comes from Anser anser, assembly GCF_964211835.1. Taxonomy (NCBI): domain Eukaryota; kingdom Metazoa; phylum Chordata; class Aves; order Anseriformes; family Anatidae; genus Anser; species Anser anser. Next base: position 14,726,165 of record NC_139736.1, read on the forward strand.
ATTTTAAAGCTTTCTTTTTATACATAGACTAGCATAGAGATTCTTTAACAGCACCACAGTAAAAGCTCAGAGTACAACTATATTACCTATGAAAAATGATTTTAAATGGGCTTCCAAAAAAAGTTAGTGTGCTCAAACAGCAGAGTAAGAGAGGCTATTAGACATAAGAGGACATCCTTCAAAAAGCAGAACTTGCATCTACCTGAGAAAACTGAAAAAAAAAATAAACAAAATGTGTTAAGATTAACATAAAACCAGAATCAGGAAAACAAACCCCAAAAGATTTCAAGAAGTAACTTGCTAGAGACATAAAAATGAAAATTATCAAATATACCTATGAGAGCAAGCCTGTCTGAGCATGCGAAGCTGATGGATAAGTATGAAGTCAAGGAAGGAAATACGAATGAATCCTACACATCCCTGTTCACATCCAGACTTTTCCAGTTTGGAGAGATTCTCTATATAGAGTAAGTAGAAGATACTGCCTCAAAATGACTTATGAATAAAAAATAAAAGTCTTTTAGATAGATTGATAGAATGAATAGAAACATCTGGTATACACCTAGAGTTTCTAAAGGAATCTGGATATGAAACCTGTGATTATGAAACTGTGGTTTTTAAACTACAATTTAAAATTAGTGTTAATACCACTGGAACTAAAGATGATAAGCACAGTGTCAGAGGACCAGGGTATCTGACCAGAGAAATCTAAAATATTTTACCTCATTGATTAAACATTAAGTACTTTCGAAAGAGTCAACATTCTGGAGGGAAACTGGGCCTCCTGGATCTCAGTAAAAAGGGTGATCCAATTGATACATAATGCACTTGTTTCCCTCTCTCCACCCCCACCCCCCCAAAAAAAAAGTTGGCTATAGTCTCTCACTGAAGACTGACAGAGTAGGAAGAAAGGTACACTTGTAGATCAATAACTGGTACGAAGGAAACAAAGGCTGGCATGTATACCCTTGCATGTATATGCTTATCTGCACAGATTTTCAGATAGGCTTTATAAAAACAAACTCTAGAGTAAAGTATTCTTCATTATAAATTTCACTCTGACACTGGTGTTTAAAAGCAATTCTTATAGAAGAAAGCTGCATGCTAAAGAGTCACTTCATGAAAGCTGCTATTTACCTCCTAATCAATTATTAGTTATCTTCAAAAAGAAAAAAAAATAAAATATTAAGAAAGTAAAAATAACAAACAATTTCTAAGTTACTACTGAATGTAGGTGTCCAATTTGGTTATTTTTAAGAATTTATGTTAATTTAAACATGAAAGCTACAGTAAGAAATAAATTGTTGCACATCTTACTCAGAAACATCACATAACAAGGTCATTTTGGCTGAGGCACTTATTTTGGCAAATTGTTGTGGAGGAATAAGAGCTAATAACACAACTTACAGCTACTAAATTGCACATATGTGTCTCGATGCTCAATGGATAAGGAAATTTATTTCTGTAAATTAGCAATGCAATAAACAAAACCGCATTCTATTTATTCATCGCCTTTAAATAATCAGCATTGCCAGGAGATGACACACTGTTACTTGAGTACATTTTCTTGTCCTTATTATATGAATTAAACCCTGCATCAACTGACCACTCAAACAACAGATACAGCAGAGCAACACCAGTAGTTACTCAGAGGATTGAGATAGTCCCCGCTCTTAGGAAACCGGGTATAGCAGGCAAGAGTTTTCTAAGACAAAAACATGATCATTTTTATTCACGAATGAATCTGTGAGCGTTCCAAAGGCCAATATTTTATTTCCAATGGCCATCGCAACACTTCTCTGTGGTGCTTGTACATCAGTGCAGAAACATGGAGCTCTGCAAGCAAGAAGTTCTGCTGTCCTGGAGAGGACCACCCTCAGGCTTGAGAGTCCAAGGTGCCCTGCACAGTCCAAGACCAAGTGATACCAGTGCCATGATCACTAGCCAGGTTGTTGACGTCAGGGAGGAGGAGGGAGAGGGTGGTGTTGTTGGTTTTTAGGGCACCTGAGGAATTTTCAATTATTAGTAGCAGGAGGACTAGAGAACGAGCAGGTAAATAAGGCTTTTCTGCCAGGAGGGAACTAGTGGTCGGCTCAGTTCTCCAGGCACAAACCTCCTGGTATGTAGCCTGAGAACACAATTCTGGCTAACAGAAGAACAGTCAGCCCCCTTCACTCAGCTAAGTTATAATAAAAGGAGTTTGAGGCAATGATTGTGCCATGTCACTGTCCTACAAGTATTATGAAGAAGAGAGAACATGCTAGGCCTGGTGTCAGGTTAGCTATTTTGCAGAGAGAGAAATGCACAAAGCTATCTTGATCAACTGTGAAACATGGCTAGAAAAAAGAAAGCTGAAAATACTTCAAACACTGCTACAAATGACAAAAATCTCATCTGTCTAAAGACTGTGGAAAAGGAATATAAAGTTTTAAAGGAGAAAAGAGTAAGAGGAAGTAAAATGCTTGATCCACAGCTCAAGGGCAGATTGGAAACAATTCTACCTCATGCAGACATAAAATTGCTAGAAGGATGTTCTCATAAACAAAGTGCTGGAGGCCATGCCATCGTCCACCTCCTCCTGTTTCTCTCTACATCTGAGGAAGCCAAGTACATCTCATAAAACAGAAGATGCACACGTTTCAGGAGTATCCCAGAGGCAAAAAGAAAGAATAGTGAAACAGTAACAGCTTTCAGAGCTGAAGATACAGCCTCTTCTATTTAGGTTAAAAATCCTCTAGGGCCTGTTCCTAGTTCTGATTTCCATGTACTTGCTGGATTTTCCACAGCTTCATTATTCAAAGAAAATAGCTAGGTTTTACTGAGGTTGGCCACTGGGGGCAAAATTCAGACGCTGCAGAAAGGCAGATGAAGGTATTTGCACCATGTTAGTTCCCATTGCACTCTCTGGGGCACCTATTAAACCTTCTGGGCTAGAACAGGATTTAAATGAGGAACAGACACCTAAACTTTTCTTCTCCTGTTCTCTTATGGCCTGCAAAGTGTTTTACATTAAAATTTATTCATTGTTAATATTTTTCTAGCTACTCATTACAAACACTTGGACATTTTATTTTGAAAAGGTCTAAATGCAACTTGCTAACTTTTAAAACATTTTTGAGTCTTCCATTCCTTTATAGCAGAAGAACAATCAGGCCTAAAGTGAAGGTGGAGGAAGAAAAACACCAAACCACTTCAGAACAGAAATAACTCAAAATTTATATAAAAGAAGCAGAAAACTGATTGAAAGGATGAAGATTTCCACATAAAGCAGCTCCCTGCCTTGCCACTGATACGACTAGATAAATCAAAAAAAATAAAACAATCTAATAGTAATAACTATAAGAATAACAATCTGGGAATAGCACTGCACTGAAATGCAGAGGTGACCTCCTCTTAAGGTAATGCAAAACTTACAAAATAAAATTTAGAAAAGGTCAGTTTAATCCATTGATTTATTCACAAAATTGCACAAGATTCAGCTGACAAAAGCAGCCAAGTAGACCATGATGTTTTTTTAATATCCATATGAAATGGCACTCAGACAGATTTAACACTTGATTTAAAGCAAACTGATGGCTAAGTTACACATTTAGATAGGAATGCTGGGGTAAGGTCAAACCACTATCATTAACATCCCAAGGAGGAAAGCTGATAATTACTAATGCTTAAAAGCACCAGCAGCCTACTGACTGCATGGATTTTCTCAGACTTTTGTTCAGCCAGTTTCTCAAGTAAAAAATAGCATTCAAAGACTTTTAGCTCATACAATGTAAGCCTCACTCATTAGTAATCCTTGGAGCTTGACTTCATTTGAACCTGTTCTGAGCCTGGATAGCAATTAGTATTGCCCTCCAGGTAAGGGAGTGTAGATTTATTCCCAAGAGGTGGTTTAACTTCCTCAACCTACTTTAAAATTAGATTTACTCTGTTACAAATCGTAAGTGTTAAATGAGTAAAACTATTAAACAAGGAATACTGCTGGGCTAAATGGCTAAGCATTTAATGGTTTACCACAGTATTACCATTTTAATGGTCTATTAAAACAATTGGAAGAATATCAGCAGTATGAAGAATCAAGTAATTTATATACAAGTTTGATAAAGTACCGTATGTTTGAGCAAAAAGTGAGCTCATTTTCTTACACTTAAGAAAATTAGAGGAAGGGGCATTTTAAAAGAAAAGGTTACTTTAGAGCTGAAGTACATTTACCTTATACTAGTTTTGTAAAAGGATTTACAACATATATTTTGCCGTCAAGATTTGTTTATTTTATGTAGCTCATTCTAACTAAATGCAGATGGTCTAAGCTAATATCACAAAACAGAACAGCTCAAATAAGATATTAAAAAACTGACTCAAATCTAATTCATCTCTGTGCTGAATACTCATCTCTCCTCCTTTTGCTCCCCCGTTAACGTTAGTGCCAAGGTCATCAATATGTTGAATTACATGACAGCATTCTGAGTTTTGAATGACTGAAACACTGAAATAACCACCTCTGGTGTAATGGCTGCCAAGAGGTCTTCCAAGAAATTTTGGGTCCAAAAATTCATTCAGAAAACTTTTTTATATATATATATATATAAGTTAAGACAGAAGTATTCTTTCTATTTGGCCAGTTTGTCACTTGCCCTTGACTAATCGTTAAAGTAAAACTCTGTTTAGTCTTTAAAATATCCCCCCACCAAAAAAAAAAAAAAAAAGAAAAAAGCTACAAAAACCTGTCAAATTCCTTCCTTACTGACCTTGCACCAGAGAACGTTTTGCAGTTAAAAAGAGAAACGCTTGATTTACTAATGAAGTTTAAGAAATGGGTCAAAAAGAGGAACCTTTTTTCTTTGATTAACTTACCACAATGAAGTTCAATCAAAAGTTATGTGTATAACATCTCCCTAAAAATTCAATTATACAGCTGTTTCAAGGAAGTCAGTTTCTAAAATCAAAACAGCAAGGCCAGGAACTTATACTCTAGGCTATAATTGCTGTTCTTATAAACTAACATGTTAAAAAAAATAAAAAACTTAAAAAGTAAGGCTTCTTTTCATTGCCCCCTCCCTGCAGTGATAGCGTCAATTTTGGATATTTCCTGAGAAGTATTAATTGTGTAAGTGTAATTAATTCCATCAGTTGGCATAATCACATAGCGAGAATGATGTGTTTCAATTTTTAATCTAGAGATGGAGTGGATGGTAGGGTTGGTATTTTTGTTTTGTTTGGTCTTTTTCTTTTTTGAAAATACATATAAGCCCAGTACATTAATTTGATTGATGGCTACATGAAAAACCATTAGTAGCTACATGGTATATGGATTTTCAGAAAGCTTGCGTTAGACAGAACTGGTGAATGTTGGAGAGAAAGTTTGAGCACTGTGAAAGGAATGCCAGCCTATGTATTATTTTTGGCAAATCTAACCACCACTGGTTCTTAAGACTTTTTTTTTTTTTTAATCAGGGTACCTAGTTTCTTCCAACACACGTGGGATATTGTTTTTTCCTTTCTATCCCAAAGGTTTCACAAGCACTTATCATGGTGAGGTATTTGTTAGATTTCTTTGTGGTTTGTTTTTTTAATTTCTCTCATTCTTTCTTAGCATCATATTTTCTTTTTTGTTTGTGGCAAGAAAAAAAACAAAACCTTTGAGCAGTAAAAGCAGAAAGTGGTAAAGTGTGAATATCCTTATGCCTCTCAGACTACTGCAATTAGAACAAACATTTCAAAATTTCCAGATTCATAAAACAAAGACCTCAGTATTTATCTCATTAATGTAGGTATATGTGAGTAGCTGACAACTGGAAACTTGAAATATAGCAAGACCATAGCCCATGGATTGTAACTACTCCTGTCTTCACTTAGCAAGTGACCTTCAAAAATCACATGAATGATGCAACTTCAATGCAATCAGTAACACAACTTTTCAGACTCTATACTTCTTTGCTTTGTGGTTTTAAGACAAGTGTTTGATGTCATTTGAAGATAGATTTTTGTGGTATAATACAGATAAGGGTTAGGTCAAGTTTCTGTTCTTTCTCACAAAGGAAATCCTTCAGACACGTTCATAAAACAGCAGGAAGGACACCTACTGTCCTTACACATTCATATCATAATGTCTTTTCTTCTTTCTAGAGGACTTTTTCCTAGAAAAGCCTATCAGATAAGATCAGTATCATAATCAATACATCATTGGGAAACTGCTGGCAGCATACCAACTGTTAATTAACGCTAACATTGTCATACCTGATTACTTTTCAAAGTACTCTGGAACAATTGAATTTAAATAATATAAATAAGGATAAAACATTTAATTATTACTGAAAAGACAACTATCTCCTCTATAAGTGTGAATGGCACACTTCCTACAGAGAGCAAACTGAGTTAGAGCTGTCTCAGCTGTCCCCCTTCCCCCCCCACCCCCCCCCCCCAATTCCCCTTCACATTGAGCACAGTATAAAGCTCCTCTTGAGAGCATAGTAAAGCCAAAGGGCTGGGTGGTGGTGGGGAGTGTGTGGAGATGAAACTAGTATTGTAGAGCCCAAACATATGCAAGGGGCTGCACAATACTAAAATGATTTGTACTACTCCTGTAGCAGCACTTATGTTGTGCATAGCAGGTAAGAAGAAAGGACAGAGCAAATACACACCTTGCTCAGGTGAATGGACAGAAGCAAAGTTAGATGGGTATAAAAGGTAGCCTTGGCTTCCCCTCAACCCAATCTTGCTAGCATACAGCAGAACATATGCAGAATTCCGTGATAAATCATCTTTTTCCTCATCATCTTTTCTACGATGGTATCTTCCATTTAAATCAGTGGATCAGAATTAGAAAGCACAGTGCACTGCATCTGCTAGACAAAATGACTTAATATTTCACTCCAGTCTTACAGATGATCAGATTCAGATCTTTACAAGCAAGTAACTTTCCTGCCCTACCTAAAATGCAAGATTCTGAAATATCATTCCCTCCTCCTGGATTTTACTAATGAATTAAACAGTCAAAGCTCAGTAAGCAAGTCACCTAGAAGACTCACATTAAGATTGTCACCCAATGGAAAAATATTTGCAATAGATTTTTTTTTTTCCAAAAGGATGATATGGAATATCATCCAACAGATGGATACGTTCAGTTGTGAGAAATACAAATGGAACATTTTGAATAGCTCAGAGTTCTGAGCACACAGAGAGCACAGCCCAAGCTGGGGTTACAAATTCTTAGCCAAGACAATGGAAATCTAGCTCCCAAGAGCCCTTCCTGAAGGTGGGACTTGTGATCTGGCCCTAGAGTAAAGGATGTAGAAGCCTGGACAGGTGAATCCAGCAAGAGCACGGGCAAGATGACAGGAAAGTTCCCCTCCACCCAACACTCATCCAGTGACTGAACACATGGTAGAATTAATATTTATTCAAAAAGTTCCCAAATAGCTCTGTATTTTAATATCTGATATTCTGGATCATGAATGTCACAAGCCATATAAGACAGCAATACTCCTTGAATTTCTTTTCCTTATAAAATTTCCTGCCCTTTAATTTCAATCACTGGCCTATTGTTCTTCAACTATAGACAGGGTAAATAGCATTGACTGATCTGTTTCCACTATGCCAAGTATTAAAAATCTAATAGTCTTGTTATGTGGCAGTCAAAATTTCCTATATATATGATTTTTTTCCATGAACTTTTGCATACTAGGCTCAGAAAAAATATCTAAAGAAAACCTATGAGGTACAGTATGATAGAGCAGCTAGATCCAGCTGCAGATCATTGCTGTGAAATATCTTTTGGAGAGCCTCAGATTTTTCCATCTCCCTATTGTATCATCTAAATAATGTCTCTCACCATAATGTTTCAGACTATCAGACTTACTTGATATTAAAAATTGCATGTGGTAACAAAAAAAATAAAAAAAAAATGTCTAAAGCATTCCCTAACAACTTAATTGCCTCTGAATCCAAGGAGAAAATTTGCTTAACCCAGAATTGATCGCATATCCCAGAGATCATTAGATGCATTCTAGACAGGTCCAAATTGACTATGAGGTTAGAGAAGAAAGTAAAATGCCTCCCATACTTATGATCTTTATTCATCTGTTGCTTACATGTAATTTTGATCTTCTGGGTAGCAAGCACCTTGTCTTTATTTTTGCTGCTTAGAAGCACGTGAAAGGGAGGAGAATGATTTCAGAAAAAATAAAATAGAAAGTTTTTAGATCTTCTGATGGCAACGTCCACCACTACTACAATATTGTGTATCATTAAATTTATCCTTACTCTTGACAAGACAGGCAGTCTTATAAAGGCAGTATAATGAGATTTACCAGTTAGCTGAAGTTTGGCAAGGAGGGGGGTTAACCCAGGCGTGGGAAGTAGATCCAGGTGAGAGAAGTGGGAAGCCTGAAAGGAGAAATCTCTTGGGAGACATTATCTAACCTAATTATATGAATGATATTTCTTGTACCTCTGAGGGCTAACAGCAAAAAGCAGCTTTGAACAGTTTGCACACTGGGAATAAGTGCATCCTTAGAGATGGGAAGAGAAAGAAAGCCAAAGCAAACGATCTCTGAGATAAAGCCTGACAAGAAACTTTAAATAAGCTGGAAAACAATGACCACAAACTTCACAACAGCATTACAGGATGCATAAGGTTGGCGTGCCCCTCAGTAGGCAACTGAGCACGGGATGACTCCAATGACTGACACAAACTCTTCAGTTTATAATCAGAAAAAGATGGCTGAAAATCAAATGAATAAAGAAGTATTTGATGCCTGTTATAATAATAACAGAGCTCTTTTAAATGTGATAGTGCTGCATAATTAGGTTTCCCTTTCTATGCATGTACAAATAAAAGTTTCCAAAGAAATTTGGAAAAAAAATAAAAACACATGCACATAGGAAGGGGGGTGGGGAGGGAGGCCCCTAAAAAACTCAAACCCAAACAAAAGTAAGTTGGAAAAAAATAAGTTCACCAGTCAGGTTAATTCTCAGTCCTTCAAAGTTGCCTATATAAATGCAAATATACAGCCCAATAACCCATATTCTGACAAATATCCAAATTAGCAGTTTAAAAGGTGAAAGCCAAAAGTTATGCAAAAATCAGCAGTTATATAAAGCATTAATGACCCATTACTGTATTTCACAAAGGGTAAATAACCTATGCATCTAATTTTCACTGGAACATTCTAAATTTCTAATGATGGCCTTGTGTCCTGATCTTACTTTCTAGAGAGCAACATGTGCAGTAAAGTTTCCAATTTTCATTTTTATCAACAGAATTATTTTATTTTGGAGTAATTACCAGGTGTTCACAGTCCCACAGCAGACTACAACAAGTACAATCTTTGGATTTTACAAAGACACAGACTGACTTAGCACATAGAAAACATTCAGAATGGTGAATGTTATCTGGATTGAAAACAAAAGCTGAGCATTACTAGCTGAAAACCACACCTTTGCTCAAAAAACAACAACAACAACAAAAAAATACAGCTGTTAACCTTGGTGCTTGATAAGAAAGACATTAGTTTACTGTGGAAAAAAAAAGAGTAACGCTTCTGCTTTAAGAGTCTGGAAGCAGTGACAAACACAGGCACATTACTTTTAAAGTTTACTTTTATAAGATTAAAAATACATTAACGCAAACAAAAACTTTGTCACAAATATATCTTGTTTATGTTGGTCACCTTCAGTTTGGGAATCTTTCACTGAGCAGCCTACTTTGAAAGCCAATTAAATTGCTTTCAATTCAGCTGAGAACAAGAAAGTGGAAGTTCATTCAAACAGCCTATCTGAAGAAACTTCAGGATTGATCCTTTCTTCCATTATACCAGTTTTCCATCAATGCAGCTCTGATAGTGTCAGTGTAGTTACACTGGCAAAACACTGGTTTAACTGAGGAGAGAATCAAACCCTTCACTTGTAACAACGTCTGTCAAGAGACTAGACTAAGTCACTTTAATTGAGTTCTTCTCGCTTTCATTGTGCAGAAACAAAGGAGGAATAAAAAGAGATCAAAGAGCCCTTATTTGGAACTAACATAATTGCGCTCCCTTGGAGAGAATGGTGAGCCTGAGATTACTGAAAGGAGATAGACTCTGAATATATAAACTAGACTAGAGTGATAGTGGAGTGTTTTAAGGGGAAAAAAAAAAAAGCATATACAGAGATTTATTGTAACCTTTCATCATTTTGTAATCGAAGTAGTGGAAAGAAAAAAATTGGCTCTTTGAAGAATCAGCTGGCATATGCCCTTGCCTTTGACTTCACCACTCTACCATGCAAAGGTGAAAAATGTTGCAGTGTAACTGATTATGTACACAATGATGGGAGATGTGTAAGTGAATAAGAGTAATCATGCACACAAACTATCAACAAAGCTTAGTGTTTGAGACTCCAAAATTAGAACCAGGGTTTATAAAGGCAACTTAGGACGTTAAATACCCAAATGCTCTAAGTATGTAGGAGGTCTGGGAATGTAACACAATGAAACAATTAGGCTTCAAAAACCTGGCATTTAAAAACATCATTCATGACATTAGGAAGGTTCATATAAGAATTGGCTTTTGGAATTTTTAGCAAATACATGATCCATTCAAATATATAGAATGCATGAAGCAGTGCAAGCAGCACTTACAGATACCTACAAGTCTAGCTAAATACTAAAATAAGTTGTGTAAACAGATCTTATATTGCCAGTTAGAAATGTAACCAAAATATGCTTTGGCAGACAACCCTGTACCAGTAGCAGGGTAAAGCAAAAGTTAACCATTACTAGGGCGCAGGACATCATCACTGGCCAGAAACAATCACGGGGAAGTCTGAAGGAAGGAAAGCTTCTTAACCAAACAGTGTGATCCAGATTTCCAGGTAGCAACATCCATGCAGCCTGTTCATACCCCACGGAGCACAGGCAGCAATCATTAGACTCATGCTCTGCTCAGAAAATGCTGATGGCTGTCTCTCTTTCCTCTCACTTCCAGAGGCAACACCTTATGAATGAAAATCTAAACTCGTTTCTGCAAAGCCCTTCTCACTGTGGAGAAATCGAACCAGAAAACACAAACTAAAAGCTCAAGTGACACACTGAACAACAAAAACAAAATAGAGTCCGTGAGTCATTTATGGGTACAATCAATTACAAACATAGCACAAGCTTTTTCATCAGGTCAGAACTGTCAAAACACACTGAATCTTCCAGTGCAGGCTAAGTGGAGCTACAGAGACATGATAAAGGATTATCCAATAGGAGATTTTATTTTATTTTTTTTAATGTTTTGAAGGCTGATAAGGAAGCTATTGCTTGGAGCTGTACTAGAACTTGCTGTTGCCCCTTTTAATTGTGTAACTAGATTGCTTAGTGACATTTCTTCAAAAGGTATGGTTTGCATGAATTCTATCTTGTCTCCAGGGTTAAATCTCTATAAACATCATCAGGAAAAAATCAGCCATGAGAGAGAGGTAGGTAGGCTCACTACAAAATGTGGCTCACAAAATAGGGGAAAAAAGACCAAAAACAAACAAACAAACAAACCACAACAGACATGGAATAGTGGAAAGAAGGCTGCACAAGAAAGACAACTAAGGATATTGCAGTAGCACTTTATTACTGATTGAAAAGAACAAGTCTAGGGAGTTAGCAACCCCCAGTCTTTTGTTAAAGACAGTTTGTCTTTAACTGAATAATCTGCCCAGGATGACTTTTAACCCAACACTTCAGAGGCTGAGGATGCTGTCAACCTGGAATAATTTACCTAGCTTGCACACGGTTAAAAATAAGGTCTAGCTTAAGTTTTGGCTAGAATCTGACTCTTCTGCAGCAAGGCTGAAGGCAAAGATCACCGGCACACAGAACGCCCTGCCTTTCCCCACCTATATGAGGGACAACCAAGCAGGAAGAAAGGGAATCCCAGAGCATGGCAACTATGCTTTCAGGAGCACACGTGCTGGAAGAGACAGAGGTACTATAAGAGAAATAAGGTTTAATTACAGGAATGCTTGCACACAGGCAAGGATGGTTAGATCTGACAGGCTAATCTTGGAACAAGACCTAACCAGAGATATTAGGTGAATCCTCATTGAAGCTAACACTGAGGCTGGTAAGCATCGGTACAGAAACCTGTTTAAGAGGTGGAGAAACAGCCATGAGACTTCCCTTCTCAGAAAAAACAAACCCACTTAATCAGGATTGCTGTCATACCTGAGGATGTAGAAAGACAGTAAACGATCTTTCAGAGACTGAATTCCGACCATATGAGGCTCTGCATTTTCTCAAAGGCAGAAGCAATTCATCTCATTATTTTAATATAGTCAATTGCATAAAGGTTTTCCTTTAGACTACTCAACGAGACACTTGTCATAAATTCACAGGGCCAGAAGAAAATATCACAGTACATTTTATATGTTTGCAAATGAGGAGACAGACTAAGGAGAGAGGTTTAACACTGGAATTCATTAAGGAGGACAGGTTACTGGCATGTGATCAGTCACCAACATTTGAGAACACTCGCTTGATTTTAGCTAATATATCAAGATAAAAATTGCAAATTCAAAGCTTGGCTGACGCACTGTGCTTTGCAGGTTCCACATATATCCTTCACAAATCCCCAGGATTTTTATTAATATGTTTGAAAAATTAAACAAAAAACCCACATGCAAAGAAACAAAACTATAAATGAACAAATTGACTACCAGATTTTCCTCCTCCCCCTTCCCCAAAGTTACAGAATTGCTTTGCAGTAGCATTACTGCACTGAATTACCCAATTATCTTCTAAATTATAAAAGGCAAATCTTCACCACCAACTGTTCCTAGGACTGCCAGGATGTGCAGTGTTGCAAAACTATAGCAAAAATGTAAACAAAAGAGCCCTACTGAACAGGGAGGCAGGCTGTCCACATATGCCAATCCCAGAGGCTTCAATCAAAGGAGAGATTGTTTCACAAATAAACTAAGCCAGTGCAACTAATAAACTCCTGCTCTAATTACTGGCTGCAGATGTATCAACTGAAGCAAATGAGACTCAGGCAGCCATTAATTATCTAATGAGGCCAGCAGTGTTTCTGATGAGGTGGGGCTGATTAAATATTAAACAGTAGCATATGGTGAGTGCCAAGAACAAAAGACTTGAATCTGACTCCGTCTCTAGATATATATATATATACACACACACACACACTATTACATTAAAAAAATCCCCCTCTGCTAAAACAGAAGAACAATCTCACTCTGAGAAAAGTAATTAGGACAGAAATGGAAGCACAAAACTCAAAGGGAGTCTAGTGAGATCTGACTTCTGAAGGTATAACTCAGATGAAAAGGTTTCACATTAAAGGGATGCCAAAAACATTTAGGCATTGCAGCAGTCATCTCTTTGTTTAACCCTTCTTTTTTAGTGTAATTGTTTGTTTTATTTTTTCTTCCTCCTTTTCTCCTCTATCCCTTTCTTCCTTTATTTTGCACTGGAAAAGTCTCATGGCTCACTCACAAGCAATAACTATCAAATCCCTCCTTATTCAAAATATTAACACAGTTCACAATATTAAACCAAGTAATGGTAAGTATAAGAAGGAGAATGGAATCATTGAAATGTTATTCAGACCAGATAGGTACGACACTAAAGTGAAGAAAAAGTCTAACCTTACACAGATGTCGAAACAACTGAAGCCAGCTAATCCCATCAGACTTAAATGGGCCACCAACAGCCAGCACACCAGAGAGCTTCAGATGAGCCACATGTGCTATTTGTTTCCTCCTGTCAGCTGCTCTATCCTTCATCACAGACCTCCACTGGATGTGATGACTTCTTGAAATGTGAGAATCACCCTTTCCCAGAGTCTGGGGGATGCAGGATGCATGCCAAATCACAGAATGGTTTTCCAGCTCTGAAAAGCAATAAAGTATTTCTTTACTATTCAATGTGTCTGGGCAGCTTTGGTTGCAGCCCCGCCCCTGTACACCAACATGGTTCAATCCACCAACTCTGGGGACTGCCAGATGTGTTACAGGTCTGCTGTATGCTTCACCCAACGCACACCCTCATGTAAGCATACATCAGCCTGATTTGTCCCAAACTTATAAGACACATACTAAGCTATTCAATGCAAACAATCTGTGCAGTAAGAACTTATTTTTGTGTTTTAAACAAAAACTCTGATCTGGCTGCTGGAAAGGTCTGCCTGCAATCCTAGGGAACCAGAAATTTCCAAGAAGATTGAGAAAGCCTTTAAATCTGTCAGGTCAAAATTGCAAAGACAGAAAAAAAATCAGGTATAAAATAGCCTTATGAGCAGGGGAAACGGTCTAGAATTGGCAATGGCTGCACATTCTCAAAAACTTGTGAAGACTGCTTTTTGAAACTCTAAATAAGCCAAACAGCATTTGCTGTTTATTTCAAAATACACTCAGATGGCAGCTACTCATCACATTTTACATTGTTACAGTGACAACAATGCAAGTCCTAGATCTACCCAATTACTTTTAGCTGCTGGTTGTATCAATTTTTTACAGAACAAGCCCATTTATAGATCAGGCCTTTGTGTAGTAACAGAAAGAATCAACAAGTTATTATTGATTATCTAAGAGATCAGATATTTTGGAATACCTTTTGCTCTTACAAATGTTTTCCGTAAATATGAAAGAATGGCACTCCCCCATCTGCTTTTTTTCCCCCTCTTTTTTTGATAATACCCTTCTTTATTATAATCTCCTTAATATCCATCTGCTACCCTTTAGGCTAAAGCTTCTTAAATTCAAATATAGGGCTATTTTTATCACAGAAGAATATATAAAGCAATAGAAACATTTTAATGGATTTTTGTGCCTGTGGCCCTTTCTAGCTGAATTTCCATAATGAAATCCAGTTACAGACATTGGTGCTGCTACAGTTGGCTGTTCACACACATAAAGAATGAACATTTTTTTCTTGTAAGCCAACACAGTAAAACAGAGTGCAATTGCTACCTACAAAAAACATAGGATTTTTTTCCTCTGTTGTTGCTTTAGTATAACTGTATATAATGCTATTTTTACTCCAATAGGGCATAACAATCAAGACAAAAACCATGGCTCTACATCAAAGTTATAAATAAGTATAAAGTCATTTTCATAAGTTGAAACTAACAAAATGAGGATCCTTTCTTTTGGGCTTGGTATTCAGGAGCATCAAAATAGCTTCATAAAAACAGCTGCATGCAGCAACATTCACAATAAATGTCCAAGTAAGCTGAGTATTTGTACTAAAGGTTTGGATAAATATTTTTCTAATAATACTTACAGGATACCAGTTCTCTGTAAAAACATTTTATTGTCCTGTAGCTGTAAATGGAGCTGAGCACAAAACAGCATCTTATATCATAAATATTCCTAAAATTTTAAATGCTTTACCACTTCTCATCAGGAAGAAAGCAGGACTTTTAATAAGGGAAGAGAAAGGTTTCATATGTGACATGGAATAATGAGCAGCCCATCTAGGCATTCAAACCAGTGATTGTCAGGCCAGGTCCAGGAGCCAGGTCTCTCCCCATTTCAAGAGGAGCGCCTAGCCAGGGGACTAACAGCTAACAATCCAGGCTTCTTCCTCACATAACCAGAAATTCACTTCTGCAATAGCCGATTCCTGATAGTGGGTTAGTTTCACTAACTGAGCTTTTCTGGAGCAAAATTGTCTAATCAGAAAAAGCTCCTAACCAACTCTAACGTAAACCATTTATATCCCAATGCCAGCAACTGCATTTGAGAAACAAACCATCAATCTCTCTGTCAACTCAAGTGAAATAAATTCAGGATCTGAGACGAACAACCACAGAGCAACACTATCTTCTGCCCCTCAGCATCAAAACCAAGCAGGCTGGTAGTCCAGACATCCTCAGAGGAACTGGTGCTGAACCCCCTTTTACCCATCTGTTCTCCATCAGCCTTCTGTGCAAGTCATTGCATTTGCATGGTTCATTCCTAATGAATCAAGATGACCAGTACTCAGACAACAAACCCTTAATAATCACAAAAATATATTCTAATTGTTATTTATATATTAAAATATCACTCGGCAAACTTATCACTGACATCTTGAGTCTGATCACAATGCAACTAGAATCAGTTTGACTGAATTCTGTGGCTATCCCAACTGCTCAGATACTATTATTTTTTAATCAGGCCCAAAATGTGCAGTTAAACACTGAAATGCTGCAGAGAGATAATACATGGCAGCACTATCAAGAGTATCTGATAGATTTAAACCAGGACCTCAGCATTTCTGTAATGTTTATCTTAGCGATTACTTAACAAATCTAATTCCTGTTTCCAGAAGTCTTCACCATGAATTGTCTAAGAATCTACACAAAGTGTGATGAGCTGGTGCATTTTTATAAATGCCCTTTCACAGAAAGGATGCACTTTGAATAACTTGTTACTGTTTAGTGCATTGAACACAACACTTTTTATTTCGACAGTAGAATTATCTCAGATAATAAATTCTGAAAAATCTTTGTGTATTTTAATTCTAAAGATTTAAATATTCTAAACCTAGTGGTATTCTAAGCCTTTATGGTAAGTGTTAACAAGTACATTATTCTCTCCCCTTCATGTTCGTGTGGTATGTCCCTGTGGAAATCAAATATAACGTACTTCCTTTGACTTACAGGTAGATCTCTAGAGCTTTTCTAGATTTTACTCTACAGTGTCCATTTATTGAAAAGTTAGATTCCTAGCTTAGAACATTGCTTTGCAGTTCTGATGAACATTCAACCATACAAAAATCAGTGAATATTAGAAAATAACTGGAAACTTTCAGTGATAAACACTGATCAGCATCTGATAACATCTGCAAGTAATGTGGGGCCTTTGGGGCAGCAGCAGCAGCTCTGCTGTGGTGGTGTGTGCAAAATTAAATGATCAGCCCAGTTTAACACACTGTCACACTCAAAACCTTCATGTGGGCAAAAAGGGAATGCCAATCAGACATGTGAAACGAAAAAGTTATTGTCTGCCCACAAAGGTTTTAAAGCATAGCAGTCCGTGGTACCTAATATTAGACATTAATGAAGCTTCTCTCTAATTAGTTAACACTCTTCAAATCATTAGCGCAAGCATCACTAGCCTGTGCCCATGCTCTGTGCTGCGTTGTTCACACCTCTGGCCCTGCTGGATCCCCACGCGACAACAGGACACGGGGGGTAAGGAATAGATGGGGGGACGGGATAGATGGGGAGACAGGATGGCTGGCAGCAGCCCCAGCCCCTCACCAGAAGGAGCGGGGTGCTCACATGGCCCTTTGAGGGGCTCGGGCCTGCCTGGGCCGGGCCTGTGCTGCCTTACCACAGCGGGCAGCCTGCCCTCGGCCCTGTCCACCCAGAGCTGCACAGAGCCCGGGCCAGATGGTTCCAGCACTCTCAGGTCACGCTGGAACTGACTACACACCAGTAATGCCAAAATCGTACTTGCAGGATGATAACGTGTACCTGTGCTTTCATTCAGTGGGCACCAGTTGTTGTGGGTGACACCTGTGATCACCGCTGCTGACAAGGAGAAGAAATAAGGCCTCTACAGCAGCATCTTCCGCAACTCTGAATAAAACTGGTTAATCTAAATAAAAATAAGGAACACTGTGGCCTCGGTGCTCTTGACCATGTGGTCTCAGTTTTTGGGGATACCAGGACAAAGCATTCAGAGGATGAGATCAAAATGTTCTCGTCAGAGACCTTATATAGAAAACACTAATGAAGAAAAAGCTGTTTCCTCTCCTTATCTGTTTTGTTTTCCTTTCGTGCCTTCTAAGTGTTTTCTGTATTCCTTTGTGGAAGAAAAGATGTAATGTATTTTCAGAGGGACTCAGCTCCTACAGGATCCCAAATTGGCTCATTTAATCTACATGGGTATTTGTATCTTCACTTTCAGACATCCGTTAATTAAGCCACATTAAACCACGCAGGCAAAAAAAAGGCTATGTTCAGATAAATTTAAGGGTTTGATTTTGTGATTTGAAGCCACAAAGCAAAGACATGCAGAGAGCCCAGGCTGGTGCTCCCTCATTAACTCAGCATATTGTGACATTTATAGTTCTCACTCAGGACAAGGAAAACAAGGAAAATAGGGGTTTACAGTGGTGGAACAAAACTAGATAATGCTGCAGAAAAATAAAGTTTGTGTCCAAACAATGAGCCTGCACAACAAGGCTTTGCCTTTTAGGCATTCAGAAATCTCTCTCATGCTTATGCAAATATGTTTATATTCACAAGGAGAATTTCTGCACTGCCATTTGAAAGCCTCTTTTCTATAGATGTTCCAGTAATTCTGTCAGTAAGCAGAACTCACCACTGAGTGAGGTAAATAAGCACATCCAAAGAAGTGGTAAGCAAGAAAAATGAGTTTTTCATGAAAAAAAAAAAAAATCATGAACTGGAACAGGATGATTTAAAATGTTTAACTAAGTTCAACTTCATATGTAATAGACAAGGAAGAAAGGCTATACACAGATAAGCAATACAAGTGCGAACATCAAAACCAAGAAATAAGTATTTGGCATGGGTCCACATGAATATTTATCCCATGTAGAATGGGAGAGGGCCTTCCCTCTGTCCACTTTCTCCCCAGAGCTGTATCCTTCTGTGAGTTAAAACCATCCTTACTACTACATAATATTTGAAGCTTTGGAGGAGTGGTAGTAGGCTAAAACTGAAGTTTGGGAGTTTTTGTTTGTTTGTTTGCTGTTCTTATACGTTGCCAAAATCATTAACACATCATTTCACAAATATTTACACAAAAAGGTAAGTTTTATGTAGGCACTGCTTTCCATACCACTTCTTAGTTTCTGAGAACTTCAGAAATGTTGTTATCAGTGTTTTATAGAAATATGCCAGCATGGAAAAAACAGGTAACAAACTCAGAAATAAACACCTCAGGCAAAAAATGCAAGACCCTTGTATATTCCAGACTGATAGCTAAATACAAACCTGTTCCATTCTTACCTACTGTTGACTTTAATAACGCTGCATGGAAATAAGTAAATAACAAGCAAAATTCTCCCCATTTACAAATTCATTTTAACTGCTTTTTTCCATGTCTGCAGTTTAGAATTAATCAAACTCTTTTTGTTAAGCATACAAAGAAAGAAAAGACCCATGCTGTTTGTTATCTCTGTAAAAATTAGGACCATAACAGATTCAGTGAGAGAGATTTTTCAAGGGAATTTAGGAGTACGGTTTCCTCTGAAAACAAATCACATACTTTCCTAAGTGTGGTAGATAACACTTGAGACCCAGCATAAAGAAATACAATAACAAAGAAATGCAATAATCCAAATATGTATTGTACTTTTCCTGTGGGTACAGGTAACACTTTGAAAACCTTAAGCCTGTGCTTTCCTTTCATTTACATGAGGAAAAAAAATGGTGAGAGTGTTAGCGATGCGTGCAAGACTACTAAAGCTCACATGCAAAAGAAATTAGTTTCTGACTGTTTCGTTTGCTGTTCTTTAGAAATGTATTTGATAATACTTATATTATTTGAAAACAGAGGTGAGAACACTGAGTTGAAGTGCCAGTTAAAACAATGTTACTTTAATTTTTTTTGTGTTTTTCAGCAGCTGTAGAAGAACCTCCCTGAGATTTGGGAAGAATCTTTCCTCAGCCAATAGTGCTGAAAAGAGCATCTCAAGATTAACTTGTCATGAGATCATTAAAATAATATTTCAAGAAATAATCAACTATCTACATTTATAACCAAATTCAACATTTTTTTCCCCCTCTGGGAACAAAGTAACCAAATTTTGTATGTAAAAGCAAAATTTAAATATGAATGTGTGTGCTGTCTTCAGTTCCCTAGACTAGCATCTTGATTGGTTCTGAGCAAGTAATTAGAAGGAAATTAGAACAGATTTTTTGTTTCTTGTTGCTTTTGTTTAACATTAAATTCCATAACATTCAGAAAAGTGCTTTAGCGCATTGCAGTAGACAAGATAATAGATAAAGGAACATTATTTTACATCTATCTTTGAAGTGGTATTTTTTATCTTGCTTTTCCCCCTACATATTTATAAAAGAAAAGAAAGGAAGCCTTCTAGGGACTTACACATTCCCTTTATGGCTTAGTAGCTAGGTTTCCTAGGCAGCTTTTGAAAAAGTATTAAAATAGTCTATTACCAACGTCTGCCCATGAAGAAGGAAATGGAATACAGTCAAGAGACATTTTTGATATCTACTGCAAAATGTTATGCACCCTACTTCTGATAGCCTTCTCCCTTGTTGTGACCCTTTTACTTTCAGTGTTCCACGCTATGGATTTTACATATTTATACACAAACAAGTACACATTTATACATACATAGTCTTATATGCTATTAATTTGTTTTGAAGGCTTCATTTTCAGAAACACATGACATTGTTTTAAATCTTCATTTTGTAATAAAAAGAAGGTACAAACCTCATGGCTTAGGCAGAAATCCAACCCAGAAATTCTGAGGCTTAGTCAAATGCACCATCCATCAGGGCTGCTCAAGAAGTACATCCTCAAGCTCAAAGGGCAGAGCTTACTGAGAAGTCACAGAGGCCATAACATCATAGTAGTTTGTCTACCCTATTGGTGTTTTGAGGTTTACAGAAATAAAGAAACAATAGTCAAAGATAATATCGACATACAATATGTCAATATCTAATATACAATATTATACAATATATATATTATTATACACACTGCAAAGAATAACTGCTCAGCTTTTCTTGTATTTTATCCTCATAAAAGGTAGTCACTGATTTGTAAATTAATAATAATAGCAAATTAATAATAATAATAATAATAAATGCCAATCATTAATTTTGTTTGTTTCACCATTCCAATCTCTAGGTAACTTAAACCCTAAACCCTATTTCCCAACTGAATTTATCTTTCTGAAAGATAAATTCAAAGCTTTTAAAAGTAATTAGGGACTAAAGCAACTAAAGAATTTATGTTTCGGACTTGAATTGGTTATAAGTGTAAAAATATGTAGTTGGTTGAAGATACAAACAAATATTTCTTTGAAACTGCTGCATTGGCTGAATATATTACTGCCTCATAACCCATTATAGAATTAAACAATAATGTAGATTGAAAGAAAGTGCTAGAGCTTTTAATATCTCTAGTGGTAGAGATCCAGTGTCTCCCAACAAATGCAGATCTCTCGGCCTCTCCTCCTATGCTATGCTGGGCCCCCAGGTAACCTTGTTAGCCCTACACTGGACTCAGTTTGATTTGTCAGTGTTTTTCTTGTGTGCGGGGCCCAAATCCACAGACAGCACCAGATGCATTCTTAGCAGGTAAAACTTTCCACGACGTGCTGGCTACACTCCTTCTACCACAGCCCAAAATACAGTCGACATTCTCTGCAACAAGGGTACGCTGTGGCCTCATGTCCAATTTGTCATGCTCAGGACCCCATGTCCTTTTCTACAAACCTGCCTGCAGCCAGTCAGCCCCTGCTGCATGTCCTGCTCCATTAGGGCAAGTTCCATCCCAGGGGCAAGGTTTTGTATATATCTTTTGTAGTACTCCATGAAGAATATGCCCATTTCTCCAGCTCAAAACATCCAGATCAGCAGATTCTAGAGAGGTGTTTAAGTCCCACAAAGATCATTTTAATTCATACAATTGAATTTGTCTGAATCAAAGAAGGGGCATTCACATGAGCTTTTTTGTTGTCAAAGATTTGACATCTGCCTATTTGTCAAAGTCCAATACTCTCTGACACTGCTCTTTTTTAGGTATTCCACGCACGGAGGATGTTCAATACCAAAATCAAATTCGTTGGAAGATATTTGATGTTACACAGGATTTTGATTTAGAAAAGTGATACAGCTAGGTACTGAAAACACTATACAAGTACAATATAGCAATTACAACACACAGTTGGATCACAGTACAAATGTGATTCCCATTACCAGTCTCACCGCTCACTATCATGATGCTGGGTAGGAATACGTGTTTGAAGGTGCCTGGTGCTCTCTTCAAAATTCTTGTGCTACCTTAATTTTTATACTCTATGTTGGGCTGAGCCACCTATTTGTTCCCTCCATGCTGTTCTGGCTAATTTAGAGGGACATTCATGCTCTTTTAAAGAACTCAGAGACAACTAGTTTACAGCACCAGCTGATCCATTCAACTATCTGTGGCTGTTTATCTAAAACAAAGGACACTCTCAAGTCCCCTTGGTCTTGAGGTAAAGTCAGCTTCCTTGCAACAGGTGTGGTCAGTTGCACTGTTCTGCACAACACAAGGAGATTGAGAGGAAGAATTCACAAAGGGCTTTGCACTGACAAAGTCTCCACTTCAAAATCATTTAGTGAAACATGGAATCTCAGCTCTATTGATTACTGTTTCCCTAAAGTCCATTAGCCTAATCAATTCTGGCAGTAAGTCTTAGGTCAAAGGGACTGAACACTAAGTACTTTTTGAAATGCCATGTTTTGCAATATACAATTTAATTTCACTTTAGACCTATATTGTACTAGCTGCTGCACACAAACACTCTGGCTTAAAGAGCTGATGGAGGTAGTTTGTTCTAACCTGGTTATCTTTGCCAGATAGCTATTCCTTTCCATTTCTCTCTAGGGGCAGGGATTCTGATTTCTCAGTGGTGTTGACAATCACTTATTGTTGAAAAGAATTATTTATTTATATTTGAGCAGAGGAAGATGAAGAAACTATGAAGAGAATTTTTAAGGTATATGACTAGGAAAAGTCTGGAGGAGATTGCGTTGAAATGGATTTGTTTCCAGCTGTTTGACAGGAACTTCGAGTTAATTACAGAAAAGTAGTCAAATATTGCTCTTATTTTACACCTTTCCAGCCTCATTTGTCTGAGGTTATATTAAATTTCATGAAAAAGACTAGAAAGAACTGATTCTACTTATTTCATCCAGAAAATAGGATCATGAAGAAAGAGGGCTGAAAAGCCAAGCATTATATTTACAAAGCAATGCAAGCATAAATCTAGACAAAGGGTTTCGGTGTCTCCTGTCTGTATCCCTCACCCCCTACTCCCCACCCCACATTTTGTGAGGCATTTGTAAACATCACAATTTGTCTCTTCGTGGCAAATAAATGTTTTACGTGTGAGAAACATAGTAATTTCTGTTCCCATCTCTAGTAGGTAAGATTTAAAATGATTTAAAAGTAGTGACTTTCAAAGGCAATTTTATATTAAATTACCCCTGCAACTTGGAAAATGCTAGGGCTTTGGCTTCCCTTTTTCTGTCCTGACAGACAACTGCAGTGAAAGATGAGCAAGTTAAATTGAGACTACAGATTGGATTATATTTTTTAGGAATGGAGGAGTACAAAGTAGCTAACAGAACTAATCTGTTTGTGTAAGTGTTATATGATTAGATGTTTGCACAGCTCTCTGTAGATGCAAGGCAGTGTTTACAAATGCTAAGTATCACTATATGTAAATTAGCTGCCTCTGCAGAATATTTTTTTTTCTGGTGAGTCAGCAGCTACTCATTCCTTAAATTATGCTCCTTTTCTCCTTACTCCTTGATGCCTTCTGAACATTTTTTCCCTATGGTAGATAATGTCTTTTGCAATGCAAGATCCAATTCATCTGACAGTCATGGATTGGATATACTGCTGAGGGGAGATAATGAGAATCGTGGATTTCTTGAACACTGTCTTCTGAAGATCTTGCATCTATTTTCTGTTTGCCTGTATCTCAATTGTATCATCAATCTGTGGTCTTAAAACAGAAGTTTCTCCAGGAAGCTCTTTGGCAAAACTGTTTCACTGATATTGAAGACTCTATTGGCTTTTGTTTAAGATTTCATAATAATAAAATGCTTTAATGGAAAATCAGCTTCAGGCCAAGAGGAAAAACCTTTTCCTGGTACAGAGCTTGGGGGAAACACAGCAAAAGCCTTCTTAGAATAGCAAAAAATAATCACCCTTTTCCCCTTTGACTCAGCATCCTTCCTGAAAAGCTGGAAACTCATGTTTGCCCAGGAAGGCTAGCTAGGCCTTCCAGAGAACTTCATACCTTCAACTTGTGAAGGATAGTTTAAATTCAGATGCAGAGTAGACAGTTAGATACAAGATTTAGCAATGTCTGGCATATTTTTCAGTGTTTCCTTGAATTTTGTTAATAAAAAACAAAAAAAAAACACCCCACCCCAACCCAACCAAACCATCCTCAAACAGGAAAGTTAAATGGAAGGAGGTATTTCTGAATCATACCGATCAAACATAACATGGCACGTCTACACCTACTTTGGATTCCTCTCTAATGCATTTACATGCTGGAATGCAACAACCCATTTCACATCCCATCATAGTCATACTGCACAGATCCACAACTATTTGTAATGTCACTGTTGAACAATATGCACACATCCTGAGAGCATGGTCCAAGCTCTGTTGCTTAATTCATAACTGTCATTTAGTCTTATGAAAATACATGACTGTTTGCATCAAATATACCTCAGAATTACACTGTAACGCTAGATGATTGGTAACGTTTAGCTCTATAGTAAGTTTCACAGTCCTTAATTAGGAAAATTAATATGAATTTTCACTGTACCAAATAAAATAGTTTTATAGTTGGGGCGTGTGGTATTTTAAAATTCCCGTGGTTTACTTCCTTCAGCATTCAGCCTCCAGCATCTCTGTCTCAAACTGAAGTTCTCCCAGCTAGGTGTATCTTTTCCACCTTAAATATCAAAGAAAGTGTAGGAAAGTGATTATCCAGTTCTCTTCTGGAATCCAGTGGCTATTAAACAAAATACCACTACTACTTCATTTGATTAGAAGTTTATCTATAACCATTCAAGATCATTTTGTTTCAGTATCTCTTACTTAACAACACAATTTCTACAGGAGTTATTTACCACTATGCCTACTCGATCCCTCCTAAATAAGTAATAACTATTGATTTCCAACATTTCAATTATGTGAATCATTTCTTCTACTTCAGTAACTCTCTTTACACCTTTATTAACTGGGTTTCTAATGCCAGGATACAAGTTATGTAATAAATTCATTTCTGTAAGTCCCACGGTATATCACTAAATCTTTCTATTACTATGTTTTTATGTGAAACAAACATTTAGTTGTGGGCTGTTTTATTTCCCTTTTGTTACACTTTTGACTTCTCTTTGTTGATTTACAGGCCACCCGCTATACATTTTGGTTTGTTTGTTTGTTTTCTACCAGAAAAAGACCAACACCAGCTCTCAAAACCAGCAGCATGTATAAAACACTGCTGGTGCATCCAGAAGTCTAAATTCATACTTGACTTTTCATCCTAGTTATCTCAAGATATTTAAAACCATTACCTGGATTTCTCCTTCTTTCCAGCATTCGCATTTGTACCTCTCAGTTATGGCATGGTGCAGAGCAGCATTAAGGATAATACTTATTCTCTTTTTGAGGCTGAGTGCAGACTAGGGAGGGAGAGTTACAGGAAGTTCACCTGTTCTTCAATAGTACCCGATTCCAAATAAAAACAAATATGGACCTTCCTTACACAGATCAACATGTCTGTGCGGAATACTTTCCAGTGGAGTTGAATAGCTATGCACATTTATGTTCTGTTCACTTCTCTGATTCCTTTCATTAACCGTTAATTCATGAAGGAATTTTGTCATTTCTGTGCTGAGATTTCACTACTGCAAAATTCAAACTCCCGCTTTAAAAATCACTCAAAAACACTTCGGTTCAGGAGTGCACCAAGTGACTGACTGTGATTGTAAGCTTCAGTGCTCATCTCCTCCCTCTCGCTAACAGGAAGCTATTAGCCACTCTGAGATTTCAAACAGCGAGGCTGATCAAAGGCCCAACGGTCACAGCCACATAAACCTACTGAGACTTAAAAAGAATGAAAAATGTGGGCTCAGTGGTATTATAAAATATGCACATACGTGTTCCTCTGCCTTGCAGGGAGTTGCACAACAGAACAGGGGAAATATTATCTATTTATGTGTAAGCCTTACTTTAATCTCTGGGTGATCTGGGCAACAAAAAAATATTCAGACATACTGAGTAGTGAATAACCACAAAGTAGATAATTAGCTAAACTTGCTTAGTTATTGCAGAGTGTTTTTTCTCTTTTCCTTTATTTTAGCTTTCACATAGCAAGTTCTTCATTCACGTAGGCTGTAAAGCCTAACGCAAAGCAGTAGTATAAAATGATGTTATCATTTTCTTAACTGATGGAAAAGGTAGAAAGAGAGATGGTTGGTAAATATCCAAACAATGCAAAGCTTACTACAACTAAGTGGTGAGGACAGTCTGAAAAATCCCAAAGCGCTAAAAAAAAAATAAATCGATTGTATGAGACCAAAACCACAAATTACAAAGGTTATGGGCTAGATTTCTAATATATACACTGAAGTATTGAAATTATTGAGACAAAAAAGCTACATGTGTTGCAAGCTCATTGTCATTTTTGATTGAACATCATTCTGCTATTGAGCCATTTCTAGCAATTCTCTCACATGTAAATTAACTGGTACCAGCCAGGACTAATTTTCCTCAGTCTCCTCTACTAGATGCTTGTCACGAAATTACAGGACTTCATTTGTCTTTGAAACAATAGAAAAGTTCAGTTGGAAAGGACCTACAAAGATCAGCAAGCCCAACTGCCTGAGCCCTTCAGGGTTAAGCAGAATAAAAGCATATTATTAAGGGCATTATCCTAATGTCTCTTGAGCACTGACAGACTTGGGGCATCAACCACCTCCCTAGGAAGCCTGTTCCAGTGTTTGACCACCATCATAGTAAAGAAATTTTTCCTGACGCCCAGTCTGACCCTCCCCAGGTGCAGCTCTGTTCTGTTCCCCTGTGTTCCATCACTGGTTCCAGAGACCAGCACTTCCTTCTGTGTTTCCCCTCCTCAGGGAGCTGTGGAGCCATGAGGCCACCTCAGCCTCCTTTTCTCCAGACTAGACAAACCAAGTGTCCTCAACCTCTCCTTGTAGAACATGCCCTCCAGCCTTTATTCTAACTTTGTTGCCCTCCTCTGGAGGCTTCCAAGTATCTTAACATCCTTTTTATCTTGTGGAGCTGGGGACTGTACATGATATTCCACATTAGGCTGCACCAGTGCTATAGTGGGAGAGTCACCTCTTTTGATTGTCTGGCTATGCTGTGTTTAATGCCTCCCAAAACATAGTTTACCCTCTTGGCTGCCAGCTCACACTGCTGCCCCATATTGAGCCTGCTGCCAAGTATCCAGGCCCCTTACTTCTGAGCTAATCTCTAGTCACTCGTCTCCTAATCTGTACCTCTGTCCAGTAGTACCCTGTCCCGGGAACAAAAGCCAACCTTCATTGAATTTCATGCCATTGATAATTGCCCACTGCTCCAGTCTATCTTGATTCTTCTGCAAGGCCTCTCGTCCCTCTGGAGAGTTAACAGCACCTTCCAGATTAGTATCATCATCATCAAACTTACTAAGGATGCATTCAACTCCTGCATCCAGATTATTGATAAAAATGTTGAATGGACCAGGCCCTAGAAGCGAGCCCTGGGGACCACTTGTGACTGGCTGCCAGCCAGATGTAGCCCCATTCACTACAACTCTTTGAGCTCTACCATTGAGACAGTTCATCGCCCAGTGTAGCATGAACCTGTTCATCTCACGGTTGGACAATTTGTCCAGAAGGATGTTGTGATGGATGGTATCAAAGCCTTTACAAAAATCCAGAAAGATCATGTCCACCACCTTCCCTTCATCTACCAGCTGGGTGACCTTATCATAGAAGAAAATCAAATTATTAAGACAGGACTTCCCTTTCATGAACACATGTAGACTATGCCTGATAATTGCTACGTTCCTTAACTGCCTTTCAATATCTCACAGTACACCTCGATAACTTTTCCAGGCACTGAGGTTAAACTAACAGATCTGTAGTTTCCCGGTTTTCTCTCATGCCCTTTTTATAGACGAGCATAACACTGCCTAGCTTCCAGTCAGCAGGGACTTGCCCAGGCTCCCAAGACCTTTGGTAAATAACTGAGAGGGATCTAGCTCAAACTTCTGAAAAAAGATATTTTTGACAGGGTTAAAAGACTAAGAGTGAAAGACAAACAGGCAGATAAATGGCAACAATTCTACAAGCCTTCACTCCTACACCTCCCAGGGAATAGGCTAAAAGTGAGTTGTTATGATATAGCAAGGGGAACCCTGTCTTTGGCTAGCCACATGCTCACCTTCAGCTCTGGGACAGTCAGTGTCACACAGGGTATCACATAGACCTCAACACTGCTCCAACCCTTATTCAAGGGTCAAACAGGACACTAGTTGTTATCTTCCTTGTGATTAACTACCTCTTGCTTCACAGGAACAAGCATGCCTTCATCAATGTTTGAGGCCAGACAGGTGTTAAGTTATTAACTCAAGAGGAACTTGGAACATGCTTCCTCTACTAATGAGTAAAATATGGATAGAATCAAAATCTACATTCTGCCTCAGACAGCAGGATAGCATAGATGATGAGGAACATTTCTCTCTAAGTTTTTAAAAATCTTAAAACGTGAAGATTATAGTATTGTTTGTTAGGGTTACATAGAAATCAGATATCGTAAGTACTAACACTAGGCACTTGTGTTCTGTCACTTGAAAACTTCAGCATTATTATGAAAATTTCTTTAAGCAAGCCAATATATCTTTATAATGATAATGTAAGCAGCACACATCTCAAATCTCATGCTTTCAATTATTTCTTATTCAACATGTTAAAAAGATAGTTGTAGGTCAAATATCAAATAGGACTCACAGGGTGAGTCCTGTTTGGAGCAAGGAAGAGATACGCCTTGTGGAAGAGGATCAGGTTAGGGAATACTTAAGCAAACATGACATACATATTTGTACAGGGGCCCTGATGGAATGCACCCACAAGTACTGAGGAAGCTGGCCAACATCATTGCAAGGTCACTGTTGATAATTCTTGATGATGGGAGAAGTCACCATGATGTATATAAGTACCTGAAGGAAGGGTGCAACGATGACGTAGACAGGCTCTTTTAGGTGGTGCCCAGTGACATGACAAGTGGCAACGAGCACAAACTGAAACACAGGATGATCCATTTGAACATCATGAAATGCTTTTTTACTGTATGGATGACTGACTACTGGAACTTGTGGTTGAACCCAGAGAGGCTGTGGAGTCTCCCTCTTTGGAGATACTCAAAAGCGATCTATACATGGTCCTGGGACACCTGTTCTATGAGGCCATGTTGAGCAGGGGAAGAGGGTAGGTTGGACAAGATGACCTCCAGAGGCCCCTTCCAACCTCAACCTTTCTGTGATTTTGTGATCACTATAGTAGGCCAACCATCACACATCTGCACTACAAGCATTTCTTATTTTTTTTAGAGATTTAGTCCATTTTTTTTAGAGGAATAATTCATGACATTAAGGAATATACCACAAAACCAAGATGACAAATTAACAGCATGAGCTACATAATAAAGAACTGTACAGAATTTAACAACATGAGTCAATGAACTGACCACAGACCACTCAGCCTCTGTGGAGTATGAAATTTCCCTCCCTGCTACTCAGAGGTGATGCTGAAATCCACACTATGCTGCCATTCATTCTTGAGGATTAGGCTGGGTCTCTTTAATATCACACTGCATAGTAAGAAGTTCAGAAACTACCTGCATCCATAACCACTTTACCCATACTACGAGCAAGAGTTGATTCATGTATGTGAATCATTTATTTACTCATACAGAGTCTAGGAGCCATGTGTTGAGAAATCTGGTTTGTCAAACAAATTTCGTCCCTAAAAATAAATTTCTCTGTGTATACTACAGTTTTGAAAAAGAATCATGCCTTCCATTTGGAACAAATTCATTTGGTTGTTTCATGGCTCTATCATTTTAAATCTCCGGAAGGAAGGAAGGAGAGTTTACACAATAAAAGGGAAGAAAAAATTAAAAAACTTTCAAAGAGAAAGTGTTCAAATAAATGTCTTAAAACCAGCTTTGTACACTTAACATAGAGCAGGGGTCATGCGGGCCCCCTGCAGAGAACATCTCTGCAGTCCCCTCTGTGCATCCGTGCAGCTGCAGTGGTTCTTCTATCTTGCTACGCAGAACTGAAAGACATCACTGCAACATACTGGGAATGATGCACCCTGGAGCAGTGAAGTCACATGTGCTCTCAAGGCTTGAACAAGCAGACTGTCAAACTTTTCTTTCTAAAGATGCACTAGTGTAGACAAGCTTCAAATATACGACGAAAATGTAAAAAATTCTCCCCACCTCAATTGCAATTTAGTACAGGTTTGCATTACCAAAAAAAAAAAAAAAAAAAAAAAAAAAACTATTTAAACTGTGCTGCACTTATTAGGAAAAATATTCTGACTAGAACAGGACATCAGCTAGATTTTAATAGTTCAGACTCAGAGATATGTCTAGCTATCTAGAAAATATGGGTGTGATTGCTTCAACAAACTACTAGAGACCAAAGCATTGCACAGAGCTAAAAATACCTACGCTCACAACTAGGATTTCAGCAAGCATACACTGGGAAGGTGCCAAAGATTTTGGTTATCTTACATAATACGCAGTTTTCCACAGCAGAAATAACAATATCCTTCAAGATCTTTAGGCATTGTGCCTGGCTCAAAGGATAGCCTACTCTACATAGGCATCCAGAAACATCTCATACTGCCTTGCATGAACTCTGCCTTGAGAGCAGAAAGACGACCAAAGCTGCACCAGAGCCTTTTTTTTTAAAAAAAAAAAAGACCTACAATAACAATATTGTGCCTTGCACTAATGTACATAAACTTCTTCCACCAAAAAGGGAGAGCTCAAAACCACAGAATTCAAATTGAAGTTTCACAGCACAGACTCATTGACAAGTTATCGTTTATCACAGCAACTGAAAAACACATTTTTAGTTATTGACTGTAAATACTGAGAGTTTTAGCATCGTTCACACATTATTAGCATCGTTCACACAAAAATGCACTCAGGAAATTAAAAAGGAACAATTACCATTACCACCCAAGTAATTGTTTCATATTAAAATGGTTTAGATTCATGATTAAATAGAACTTGAATAGCCCGTAAATCTTTAGAAATGTGTAGATCTATGACTATTCTTCATAGATTTTATGAGAGAGGAACTACTTACAAGTACTTCACAGGAATCAACAATGACCTCATATAGTAACACAACAGTAATTTGACCGTTCAGTCACTTTACTGACCAAGCACAAACAAAAGCTACTGTCACTTGTTCCATTTCGTGAGGCTGCTGAGGACAATTAGGGTTCATTAGAGCTGTTTGGGCCCTGAGGAAGGGTAGAGGCAGGGCAGGGCAGTGCTGCAACAGAGCTGTTCTCCCATCATTATCCCCCCACGACACAGACGCAATTGTCTATAATTCACTACAAGTATTCTGGCTAAATGATGAATTTGTCCCTGTGTGAATATTCAGTGCTGATTTGCAGTGGCAGTGGCGACCATAAAGACTAAAATACATGCCCATCTTGAAAGAACCTATCTTGTACACTCTAATGTCAACTTTATTAGGGTTTATGGGATGGAACCGTGGCCAAAGCACCCATAAAACTCTATTTGAAATTCCTGAGGAACTATTTCATATTCAAACATTAGTGACAGAGATGTCAAAAATCTTATAATATGTATTTGTTTACACCACTGCAAATGGGGAAATGTTACCAATCCCTAATTTTCAATCCCTTAGCAGGGATGTCAAAAGTTACAGAAGGTGGAGAATCTAACCCCAAATTGCCATTATTTATTTATTTATTTAAAGTTTCTTCAAGTAATTCCTCTGGCATAACTAAAACAAACAAGGTCACTTTGCTACATGGTACAGTTCAAAAGTGTTATAATGCATGAAAAAGAACTCAAGAAATAAGGGAAAAATGGCTTGGGGAGATGCTTCTTTTCATGCTTAGCATTGTATTTTAACAATGTACACACTGCAAGATACATATTTCAAGGGAAAGCAGTTACGTTCTTTTTTTTTTTTTCCCCAGAAACAAAAATATTTCTTTTGAAAAAATGAAACAACAACAAAAACCTCCACATCCCTATTTCCCCTTTCATACATATTCATTATCTAGTTGCACTGGAGTGGAGCTTGGAAACAAGCCAAATACGTGCTGCACATACGCTCAGACCCTGGGCCCCTGGCTACAGGGAGAGATCAAAATATTGCTCATATTTTGCTCCTCTAACATAATTTCTCATGCCATTCTGCTGACTGTTGAAGAGGTTTTAAAGTCTCTCCCTTCATAACATATATACTGTCATCTCTGAGGAACATATGCCAGCTACAAATAGGAATGTGGGCCTTCAGACAAAACTCAAGGTGGAGAGGAAAAAGAAAAAAAAAAAAAAAGGACTTAAGGACTTGCTCATTTGTAGTAAATGAGAGAGAGAGCACAATGGAAACTTTGATAAAGGTAGACAGCCACTGCTAATTGCCTTAACCATTTTGAACCAAAATCAGTGCTGGGCACCATTAAAACAACCAGACATTGACTGCAGAGGATCAGGGGCTGTTGTGGAAGCGCTGAAGCCTGGTGCACAGTGGACAGCCTTCACAAAAGGAGAGGAGCAGAGGCCAGCAATGCTGGTTCCCTTTCTCTGGCTCAAAGCAGAAAGTCATTAAGGCCATCAAGGGCCTTAATGAGCCCTGCTAATAGGGTGCTCTGTAGCACCAGGCTAACCATTTGCTCTTTTCTGTTCCCTTCCTCTGGTCATGCTGTTTTGTCCGTTTGGATTGCATGCTTTTATCTGATCCACCTGTACAGAGTCCCCATACTGCCAAACTTGAGAGACTTCCTTTTCTTTTTTTTTTTTTCTAGGTCTTACCAACACATTACGGCTACACCACGAATAACAATTTGAAGATACTCATATTATATAAAAGTTTGTTCTCCTCCCTGTATTTTTTATCAAATCTTAAGCCTCCCAAAACCCTTTACATCTTGAGCGTATCACAAATTAAAATAGCAGAACTGTTTTCAAAGTCTGACAACTCCTATGGTACACTTTGTATTTCAAATCAGTTCCAAAAGCTTTAAAATATATTAATTTTACCTGCAAATTATTAGTTAAGTTTGTAGTGTCATTCAATCTCTAATGTACTTATACACAAGAAACGCTTTGAAAGGAGAAAAGAACCATGAGAAAATATGAATTCAAATAAAGAATTCCAATTTAATACATAGTAGTTTCTTACAATGGTGAAAAAAATGCAAAGAGCAATATTAAGATGAAATTAAAAGTGTTGTAAGTAAACTAAATATTTTTGTTTACAGAATCATTAACTAAAGGAAGGAGTGAGATTCGTAAAGGAAGGGGAATTAACATTTGTTGACATTTTACTGCTGTTAGTTTTTATGTAAACTCAAAGCAATTAAATTATGTTTAAGACATTTTTTTCTGTAAGTAGTTTCCATTTACATTCCTAGAAATAGTAATCCAACTATTTTATTGCATTGTTGGGAGCCCTGTAGCAACAGACCAAATATTTAGCAACAGCTCTGTTTGCCATCTCTAGAGCTGGAAACCAAAGACTTGAATCAATTTAATTGCATCAGTGTTTCTCAGCTACCGTACCAGAATGTGTTGTTCTTGACTTTAAAGGGCCTATTCCTACCTTCCCCCACAGCAGTCTCTAAATAAACCTATAAATCCTTTTTCTGTAGCACATGAATTATCAGTAACTTCAAAATAAATGAAGACAAAAATGGTTGAATATTTAAACATGTAGCAACTCCGTCCCATGATAGATTATTTCAGAACAAAATTCATTTTTTTTCTTTGATATCTACTACTGCTATAAACTTCCAGTTTATCATATAACATTACAATTTATGGTATAACCAGCTTGTGTACTGACTATAAACCCTTTGTCAATGCCACTGTAAAGACTTTATAGTCCATAAATAATAGAAGAGCGATAGTATCTATCCTTCTTATTTTGCTCAGCACATCCAGAATATAGTACTCTAAACATGTCACAGGATTTGCTTGTTTTACATACATTATAGGTTATGTAAAAAATAAAAAGGTAAATTTCTCTGAGTATTTGGCTTACACAAAACTCATTCAAATAAATAGAAAAGTCACAGGTGGGAGTCTGCTTTTGCATGTTATAGCCCAGGAATAAAAGACATGCAAATAATAACAATACTTTATTTACTGTAGCATTCACCTATGGCAAAGAACTTAAAAAGTAATAATAATTTTCTATATCCTAAATTATTAAAGAGAAGATGGGTTTTCTTCATGTAGAATTGCTTAGGGAGGAATTTACTGAGAACTCTACATGCAGTTTATCACCTTTTCCTGCTTTTTCCATGATATACAGATTCGGTCAAGGTATACCTTTCTCTCCCAGTGCAGCAATTCAAAGACCAAATCTGGTACACATTTACCTTTACATCCCAGTGAAATCAGTGCTATTTAGAGGTTTTTTGTTCTGATGTTGAAGGAGAACAAAGACAGGCAAAGACCTTTGCTCACATTACATCCCTTTGTGGTATAAATGACCAACCAGCAGCTACCTCACCTCAGCCACACCAGGCACAAGAACTTCTCAGAGTTCATAATTCTGGCTTCTACACATATGTATTCCCATACAGGCATGGCTATTTCATTTTCCATGCTGCTAGCAAAAGATGAGATGGGACTCTTTAAAAACAAAAAATATAAGGAGTGTCACATCTTCAGTCCAAACACCACTTTATATCACTTGCTATTTATAAATAATCATTTACACTGAAGGTCATGAAAATAAGATGACAATTTGACCCCAAATTCCATGCCAAGCTCTTATTCCAGATGTAATGGGCAAACTGAACTGCCATCACTGTCATCTGTAGCCTCAAACCTTCCTCCGCACACTAGATTACTCTTAGTGCACAAAAATTCTGTTCTTCTCTCCCTGAATTAGTTCAGCAGTTTTCACATTATACAACTCTCTCCTTATGCACCCCTCATGGCAGGCTGCTCATGCTGTCTCACCAGGGATTGCCCCTTCTCATCAAATTCTTCCACGCACTGCAGCAATAGGCCTTCTGGCACAAAGCCTCAATCCGTTGATCCTACAAACCAAACTTCTTATTTATGCTTACACATTCCCTTGATGAATCCCTACATTGCACTTACTTCCTACAAATTGGCAGGCTCATTCATTTATTTCTCTTACCTCTTTTATCAGCTCTCAGAACAGTGCATATGGACATCTTCCTCACTGCAAAATATAACAATGGGGTGATGACCTTTCTCCCCTTCACAGCTCAATAATAATAATAATAAAAAAAACTTGTTCCTCTTACTTTTCAGAACCTGAGCATGTTCTCTCATTGGGCAGGGATGGGTCCCTACTTGGGTGGTATGTCATGTTTCTCCACAAGATCGCATTCCCCTAGCATATTCTAGTACTAGCTGCCTTTTCGGTGCTGCTGAACCAAAAGCAGGTGATGCAATACCCTTGCGAGTAGATGCAGCGTATCTTTAAATGTTGATGTATTCAAATATCTTTATAGAGGATATGACACAATAAGTCTCAGGTGAACCCTTTGGGAATTCCAGGGAAAAATCTGCCTAATCTCCAGTTAAACAGGCCTATTATCTCTCACTCCCCATGAGAAAGTGAAGCAGAACTGATTTGATTAAGAGCAAATTAACCTCTCTAACACAGCTACCCAGGGTTTTACACCTGTCACTTTAGTATGACAATTTATATTTATTCAAAAAGCCATGAGACAGTAAATTAAACATTGCCCTAATTAGAAAAATGTCATATGTTACAGTAGGGGAGCAAACTGAACTAATTTCAAACAGTTCTTGTGCAAAGTACATTTCAGTACAGCATTAATAAAAGTAGAGTCAATATTTTTTACACAGTCCCATCTGAGCTGAATGTCATCATGCCACAGTTGTATGTTTAAAGTTCTGTCAAATAAGGCTGACTGTATTCAGAGTTCACAGAAAATCTAAGTTTATTTAGCAAAAGCCATCAACACCTGAATTACTTTATACTCTACCACCATTTCTACACTCTGATGTCACAATATAAACCAGTTCTCTCAACTAGACCTCCTGTCACAGCATTTTTCCTAACGTTATTGTTGGGCAGATAAAGAGTAAATTTTTCAGTAGTTTACAAAACCATACGCTATCAAATGTCAGTTAGATTGTTTCATCAGATAACTGGAATTCAATAGAATTACCTATAGATGAGACTCAGTGTTTCCAAAAAAATCTAAAATTGTACAACAGAAATTTTTAGGCTTACAGAAAAACACTTAGAGATGTTAGAACCATATATAGTAACTTGCTAATTTCAAAATAAGAATAGAGAAGGCTAAGTAGGAAACAAAAATCTAAATATAATTACTTTCTAAATATTTCAGCATAGCTTGATTCATGTTGTAGACTGACATAAATTGTGGAGGTGTTTCCTCCTTGTAGAAATTTCTCAGCACCTTGACAGTACTAGAAAGATGATAGATATGATGAATTTTAGCTGTCCTGTTTCTTCCTCTTGTGGGTTATTTTTGTTTGGATGGTATTGGGCCATTTTTTTCTGTTTGTCTCATATCTAGCTTTTTAACAGCTATAATTCTCTTGCTATCTATAAGTAGTTTGCATACTGTAATCATGACAGGTAATCTTTAAATAAATAAAGATTATACACTAAGTTCTTCACAGCTGCTCTGAGGAAACAGCATTATAATAAAACTATCTGAACTCTAAGAAAAAAAGAATTTAGGTCAATATTTTCAGTACAAATACTGGATATACACATGTTTTGCTTAACTTACTAAATGGAGGTGAGAATTCTTTATAAGTATATAGATGTAGATGTTCTAAATTATATAATACAGAGATCATTGAATGTATTAATCATGTATTATATATATGCGTATAGATCATACACATATATATACACCTCCATCCCAAAGAGTTGTGGAGAATGGAGTCAAATCCAGTTGGAGGCCGGTCACTAGTGGAATCCCCCAGGGCTCAGTACTGGGGCCAGTTCTCTTTAATATCTTTATCGATGATCTGGATGAGGGGATCGCGTGCACCCTCAGTAAGTTTGCAGACGACACCAAGTTAGGTGCGTGTGTCGATCTGCTCGAGGGTAGGAAGGCTCTGCAGGAGGATCTGGATAGGCTGGAGCGATTGGCTGAGGTCAACTGCATGAGGTTCAACAAGGCCAAGTGCCGGGTCCTGCACCTGGGGCGCAACAACCCCAAGCAGAGCTACAGGCTGGGAGATGAGTGGCTGGAAAGCTGCCTGGCAGAGAAGGACCTGGGAGTATTGGTTGATAGTTGGCTGAATATGAGCCAGCAGTGTGCTCAGGTGGCCAAGAAGGCCAACAGCATCCTGGCCTGCATAAGAAGCAGTGTGGCCAGCAGGGCTAGGGAGGTGATTGGCCCCCTGTACTCGGCTCTGGTGAGGCCGCACCTCGAGTACTGTGTTCAGTTTTGGGCCCCTCACTACAAGAAGGACATGGAGGTGCTCGAGAAAGTCCAGAGAAGCTGGTGAGGGGTCTGGAGAACAAGTCTTAGAAGGAGCGGCTGAGGGAGCTGGGCTTGTTCAGCCTGGAGAAGAGGAGGCTCAGGGGCGACCTTATCGCTCTCTACAGGTACCTTAAAGGAGGCTGTAGCGAGGTGGGGGTTGGTCTATTCTCCCACGTGCCTGGTGACAGGACAAGGGGGAATGGGCTAAAGTTGCGCCTGGGGAGGTTTAGGTTGGATGTTAGGAAGAACTTCTTTACTGAAAGTGTTGTTAGGCATTGGAATGGGCTGCCCAGGGAAGTGGTTGAGTCACCATCCCTGGAGGTCTTTAAAAGACGTCTAGATGTAGAGCTTAGTGATATGGTTTAGTGGAGGTCTTGTTAATGTTAGGTCAGAGGTTGGACTAGGTGATCTTGGAGGTCTCTTCCAACCTAGATGATTCTGTGATATGTTGTTAATTGGCAGTAAATGAGGAATCTCGACTTGGGTGGGGGGAAGAAAAGAAAAGAAACAAGGGTTGAGATAAGGATAATTTAATTAAAGGAAAAATAATTATTAAGAGAAAAATGTTATTAAGTAATTTAACTAAAGGGAAAAGGGGAAAAGGAAAACAAAAACAACAACAACAATCAAGCAAAGGCCATGTGGAAGTGCAGAGGAAAGAAATTACTCTCTGCTTCCCAGGAACAAGTGATGCTTGACCACGTCCTTGAAGCAGGGCCTCAACATACACAGGTGTTGTTTGGGAGGACAGAAGTTTTCAAAATGAGAGCCCACCCCTCCCTTCTTCTTCCTCCTTTATCCACCTTTTATTGCTGAGTGTGACCCCACATGGCATGGAACATCCCTTTGGTCGGTTTAGGTCAGCTGCCCTGGTGATGTCCCCTCCCCATCTCCTGCCCACCCCTAGCCTGCTGGCTCTGGGGGACTTGGAGGGAGTCCTGATGCGGTGCCAGTATTGCTCAGCAGCAGACACAACACTGGTGTGATACCAGTGCTGCTGTAGGTACAAGTGCAAAGCACAGTACTGTGTCGGCTGCTGCAGGGACAGTTAACTCCATCGCAGCCAGACCCAGCACAGAAGGCCACTGTGATGGTGCCTGGGCTGCCACCACAGCAGCCTCCTGATGTCACTTTTGCCCTTGGTGCCCGTTGTCCCCGGCCCCATAAAAAGGGCAGCCCTGCGGCTGGCCACCACTCGCTCCTGGAGCGCCGAGGAGACTTGGAGCAGCCCAGGTGATGGGAATCGCTAGCCTTTGGGTGCTGTCCTGCTCAGCCTGAAGGATGAGAGGAGTGGTGCGTTGTGCAAGGAAGAGGCTACACAGCCTAGAAAGGAGGGACCTCCAATGGCAACCCCCTGCTAAATGTCCCAGAATGGAGAAACACGTGCAGCTGGGGAGGAAGAGGAAGCACAGCCAAGACAGGAGGGACCTCCAGTGGCAACCCCCCACTAAACGTCCAAGGATGGATGAACACCTAGCAGTGGAAGGGAGCACCATTAAGAAATGGGTGCATAACCATCAGGTGCGCCCCAGGAGGAACAACTTCCATCCAATGCGTGGAGGCCAACCCAACAAGTGGGTGCGGAACATCAAGGTGCCTCCTGCACAAGACAACACGCGGCCTGTGAGCAGGTACCCACCCAAAGAATGGGGGCAGACCAGCAGGGTACCGGCTCTGGAAGACAACTTCCACAGAAGGCACGGGGGCCCACCAACCAAATGGGTGCAAACTATCAAGGGGACAC
This sequence comes from Anser anser, assembly GCF_964211835.1. NCBI lineage: Eukaryota > Metazoa > Chordata > Aves > Anseriformes > Anatidae > Anser > Anser anser. The sequence goes on from NC_139736.1 coordinate 14,765,390, forward strand.
CTGCAGAAGACAACACCCAGTCCCTGAGACAGCCAAGGCACGGCAGCCGGCCAAATGAAAGGCTGCAGACCACCATGGTGCCACCTGCAGGAGAAAACAGCCAGCCCAGGAACAGCTGCCAACCACAAAAATGGGTGCACACCAGCAAGATGCCACCATTGCAGCAAAAGGTCCAGGTCGCGAACAGGGACCCCCACAAAAAATGGGTGAGGACCAACAAAGTGCCACCAGCGCAAGTAAACGTCCAGCCCACAAAATGGGATCCATCAAAAAAATGGGTGAAGACCATCATGGTGACACCTGACAGGCAAGACTACATCCAGCCCACACATGGGGACCCTGAGAAAAAATGGGGGAGGACAGGCAACATGTCACCCTCAAAGGACAATGGCCATACCATGAACAGGGACTGGCTGAAACAGCGGGTACAGCCTGTGCAGGTGCCACCCACAGAGGACGATGTCCTGCCCATGGACGTGGACTCTCCAGAAGGTGAGATCCAGCCAAGGCAGGTGGGGCCACCTCCAGAAAGGCTGGCAAGGCCTCACTACGATGCCAGGCCTGGGAGGCGTGCAAGGAATCACCACTCAGGCCATTCCTGGAGGCCGTGGCGTGACACAGAGCCTCAGGCTGGGCCCAGCTCCTTGTCCATGGCTCAGCACCCCGACAGCAGGCAGACACCAGAGCCGCCAAGATGGGAGTCCCACAGGTGGAGGAAGTGGAGATGGCGTAGCGCAGCCGGCCTGCGTTCGTCTCCTGGCCACCAAGAACAGTGAACTTTGAAGTGGTGTTTGAGTCCTCCTTCCCCGTCCCTCACTGCACCCCCATGCAGTCCTGGAGACTGCGCAGGGGGCATCTCTGCTGCACGCCGCCCTCAGGGAGAGGAGCGGAGAGAGCCCGGCTGCCTCGGGGCTGTTGCACCAGCCCATCACACGACAGCTGAGGCCTCGGGCTCAGGGGTCTGCAGTAGGAGGCCCAGGCAGCTGATGGGGGCTTCCCATGAGAAGAGGCAGCCCCCAGTCTCTTCTCAGAGCCCACCTCTGCAACCCCCCAGCCCGCTACCTCAACCTTGCCACGGAAACCCCATCCATGGGGTCGGGCAAGCCTTGAGAAAACCAAGAGAGAGAAGTCCAGGAACCCTCATGGGATTCCCCCATGAGCGTGGAGGGAGCTGGCTGATGCCATTGCAAGGCCACTCTCAGGAATCGTTGCTTGTTCCTGGCAACTGCAAGAAGTGCCCCAAGAGTGCAGGGAAGCAAACGTCACTGCCATCCACAAGCCAGGCATGAAGGAGGACCAGGGGAACCCCAGGCTGGTCACACTCACCTCCTTCCCTGGGAAGGTGCTGGAAGCCCTCATCCTGAAAACCATTACCAGGTGCAGGAAGGACAAGGAAATAATTGGTTATCAAGGTTTGAGATAAGGATGATTTAATTAAAGAGAAAAGGGAGAGAGGGGAGATAAAAGAAAAAAAAAAAAAGCAAAGGCCATGTGCAGAAGCACAGAGAGAGAGAAAAAACAAGTTACTCTCTGCTTTCCATCAATGAGTGATGTTTGGCCACATCCTGGGAAGCAGGGCCTCCATACATGTAATGGTTGTTTGGGAGGACAGACGCTTCCACCACGAAAGCCTCCTCAAACTCCTTTCCCTTTCCCACTTTTTATTGCTGAGTGTGACATCATATTGCATGGAATATCCCTTTGTCAGTTTAGGTCAGCTGCCCTGGTGATGTGCCCACCCCCAGCCTGCTGGCTCTGGGAGCTTGGAGGGAGTCATGATGCAGTGCCAGGATTGCTCAGCAGCAGAAAACACTGGTGTGATACTAATGCTGCTCTAGGTACAAGTGCAGAGCACAGCACTGTATGGGCTGCTGCAGGGAAAGTTAACCCCATCCCAGCCAGACCCAGTACACCTCGCCTTTACAGTCTGTCTGCATTGTTAGTTGTTGTGATTGTCACCATTAAACAACCTTTGGTTTCTTTCTTAACTCTTTTGAGACAATAGCTATATAGCTATTATATATATATAATATATATATTATATATAGCTATACAGCTTCAAAACCAAAAGACACAGATTAAAGAGGTACAGATTATCTGAAAACGATGCATTACAGTCAGTCTGCCTTGTCACCAACCCTCATCTTCAACAGAGATAAAGTTGTCAGTAAGACATTGCTTCTTTCATTGAATTTTACTCAGTTCAGATTCATTTCTATATATTTCACTCATTTTAACTATTTATAAAATATTTTTGCAATAGTTTAGAAGTAGCTGACAGTGTTTGGAGACTACCCTACAAAATCTCTCTACCAAGAAAAAAATACAAATATTTCCCTAAAACTGTCAATCAGCCTAAGATAAAATAGCATCAAGAACAGCACAACCGGTGTTTTAACTTGGGATGCCATCTCTATCTCACCTTAGTCTTCCCATGGGCTGAAGTGCCAAGACAAATTAACAGCTCAGATTGCCTCATATTCATTGCCAGGTTAGCCTGAATTAGATCATTCAAGTGAGCCAGCTGAAGTTACAGAGGCTTATGCTGCAGTATCAGTTGTCTAAATTCACATATCCCATTGCAATCTCATAGCTTTCCCCAGAAAATTTCAGCATGATGTTTTGAAGTTTGATATTCTCATTGCTTGTTACTGCTTTCAAGAAAGCTTCTTGCAAAAATCATTAATAATGTATATATTTTTTTTTGAGAACCTGCTTTAGAAATGTCTACTATGGGTAAAAATTTCTATTTTCCCTTTGAATGTCTTTAACCTGCCCAAATCCCACAAGATTTAAGATAAGAAAATATTAGCCAAAAAGATAGCAGTAGGGTTACAAAAGTGTCATTTATTTCCCCTCTAAGTATCCAGTCAAAAATCAATCCTCATGCACCTGCAGGTTGGAATTTGTCCAATATTTGCAGACTTGGTAACTGCTCTAGCTGCATTGTGCATCCTCCAGACAGTGCATGGCCAAAATGGGTTCTGCTCCTGCAATTGTTTTGAAATGGAACAAATGAATAACAGCAGCAGTTCATGTCAAACAGAAGCTGTAGCAACAGAACCCAGGAAAATATTTTTAGAAGATGTTAAAATTGAAGTTTGCTTTTAGGTCATACAATTGTGGATCAGCGAGGAAATGACAGAAATAAAAAAGTGGCACCTTATAATTTAATGATTGAATAAAACAATTATGGATCATCTGAGAATAAGACATTTAAAACAAAAAAATGTTTTACATTAAAATTTCAGGAACATGAAGCTTTTGGGAAGAAAGGAATAAAATGAAATACAAAAAGGGCATCATCTTCATAGGCAACATATGTATCACCAGGAAATTCCTAAGGAAATAGCAGCAAAAAAAAAGAGGAAAAATAGGTATATCAGCTCTGAGATACAGTAGGTTTGCTATTCATTTTGAAAAAGCGACCACAAAAAAAATAGAGAAGAAACTGTAAGACAAAAATAGCCCTTTATAAAAAAAAAAAAACCAATGCCAATCAACAAACTCTTTCTCTGAGGTATTTTTTAGCCTATAAAAAACAAGAGTTACTGGAAAATTAGACTGCAGGAAAATACTGTAGAAGCAATATTAAATTTGTGTAAGAAAACAAAGAGATGGGCAGGCTCACAATATATATTGGATCACAGAGCTAACAGTAAAAAAACACTTTGTAATCAATAACATCAGAGCACAGGTGGAATGTTCACATGTGTAATACCTGGTGTCCCAAAATAGCACACACAGAAATAAAGGCCACCTAAATGAAGCGATTAATCTGTTTTGTAAGTGCATTATTCAAGCCAAGGTTTGAACATACTGGGTGATTTAAGACAGCAGTGCAATATATTTCAGAGCTACAGGACTTGGATCAAACCAAGTGCCTAACTGTGTTTATTAAGCTGGTGCCCACTGCCTCTCTCACAACAAAATATACACAACAGCTGAGCTGATACTTTTTTTATTTATTTATTGTTTTTGTTTTGTTTGTTTTTGAGATTAAAGTTTAAGACAAGCATGCATTCGGCTCAACTCCTCAACCCCTCTGGAAATGAATCCTATGAAGCAATTTGTTCCTAGCTATACCAGAGTGCTGAACAAGGACACTGGATGATTAGTGATGCCACCACAAGGGAGATATGGAACTCCACAGGTACAGGGGGGAAGAAAGGATACATCAGAATCTGAAGTTTACTTAATCATTAAACCATGCTTCATAGCAGAGCTTTGAACATCTAAAATCACATTCACATCTCCAAAAAGACAGCTTGATCAACATGAAATTATCTTGAAAATTACGAAACAGATACAATGAACGTGTCGTTTTTGTTTGCCTTGCCAAGTCTAGAAAAATCTGAATCTTAATAAGGCATCAAGATACAGAAGACATAAGACAGCAGTGATCCATCTTTACTGCCCAAATCCATGAGCACTGGCTTCATATGTGTACTGAAAGATTAACAATTAGATCATATGGGCAGACATGCAGCACCGAGGCAATGATGCTCTCTTGAACCCCTCAAATGACAACATGATTGGGAATCATAAGCTTCAGTACCAATAGTAAAGCTTACGCTGTAGAAAGTCACAAATGAGCTACTTCCCACAAATTCAGGGAGTATGTGCCAACAGATCATGAATATTGCTGTTATTGATAGGGTTTTAGATTGAAGCCTTATGTCAGAAGACTGAAACCATAGTCCATGTGTTTTGCAAGGGGATGAACAGCAAAATGTAGAATAACCTCACAAAGTACTTGGATTTGTAAAAAGGGGGGAAACAATCTGCCTAATTTATATTTTTGTTATCCTTAGAAACAACTGTAATTAGTCGAAAGCTAAGAGATTAGCTTTAATAAAAGAGGGGAAGTGCTGGAACAGAACCAAGAAAAACAGTAACTTTTTATGGTTCTGAAACTCTTCAAACAACATGCCAAGTTGCAACTTCAGTATTTTGTGGGATGCATTTGGAATTCTATCATCAGATATGTGAATCCAATATGATCCTTCAAAAGCAAAAATCAGCAGTATGCCATATGCTGTATATCCTAAGCACTATTCAAAATAGCCTCATTTCATTTGACAGTACAAAGAACTGTCTGGATTTTGCATCTTTCTTTGGCAGACCAGATAGACTTATTACCATGTTTGTTTCAAGACAGAAAAATCACATCCAGCCTTGTGCTGCAGTCATGAAAAGAATGCAAACTGGAGAAATACTAATAATATTCTTCATTTGAGGTTTTGGGAGATGTAATATTCATATTATATTTTGGTCATGAAGGGTCAATTCTATACTTTACTTTTGAAAGTAAACAGCTTTTCTCAGTGTGCAAAACCCAGAGGCTAGTGCATAAACTCATCTGGTTAGTTTTTTTTCTAAAAAAAAAAAAAAGCTTTTAGCACAAGCTAAATGCAAAAATGCAAATAATGAATTTTGTATTTATATATTTTTTCTAAAGAAAAAGCAAAATGCTAAAAATCTATATTACAGTCACAACCATGGTCTCTGGGCATGCGGTCCACAAACATGTGACAATTACCCACTACCAAAAAGTCTACTGTTTTCACAGTTGACATTTCAGACTTTCCACTAGTTTCGATGTGTTAGTCAATGTGAGGTATACTGTGGATTATTACTGTCCAGTAACATTGATCATGGAAGATGCATGGAAGACGATCACCTGGAAGTTCTCACTTAGGCAAAGCTTAAGCAAACTTCCCGCATTTGTAACCATACCAACACAGAATATTTTAAATGTTGCAGAATGGTGTGTGATATGTATAGCCATGCATAGTACTTGAGTTGTGAGATCAGCAAAGAACCACTACTTCCATACCAACAATTCTCAAGAGACTGAAGCAAGATTTAATAAGCTAAAACACAACATTTTTATTGATCTGCACTTGATTTAAATACAGCTGTGCAGTACAAGTCTTACACGAGCCTAAGAACACGCCCGTGCTTCCTGACTGAACTGTGTATAGTTAACTAACTATAGTTAGTGTATTTGCATGCCCAGAGACCTACCTGAGAAAATAACCGCATCCTGAGATCAACCACATTTCGGTCAGTGTTCCAGAAGGAACAGATTTCAGTTCCCAGGATACTGACTCAGAAATAAGGTAAATTAAATTGCTGTAGTAAGGTAAAGAAGTAGGAAGCCAGCCTTATAATGGATGATTATAACCTGGAAAGCAGTAAAAGGGGTACAGATTGCTGTGGTGGAAGTCAGGAGGAGCTCACTGAAATTACACATACATCCAAAACATGATTATGAACATAAAGAAACATACTGTGATGGAGTCATGTATTATAGCAAAACTCATCTGATGTTGCAGAAAACAACTCAAAAACAAAACAATAAAAAGACCTCTTTTCTATTGCATATTGAAGAAAGAGGTAAACTCACCTCTGGCTCTCCAGAGAAGATAGCAGATCCTGCTCTCCTCCAGTCTAACAGCAGACAGAAAGGAACCTATAGGGTATGTGGAGCAAACAACAATATAACCACGTGCATCTGTGTGAAAGAGGTTGAGAGATGCAACCTCCAAAATGGTCATCAGTACAAGCACCTTAATCTCCTGGAAATCATCATTAGGATACATTAGTTTCCTGCCAGAAGAGTGTTTTACAGCTAGGTCTACCACCAGTAACAGGGATTTGTGTTTCTGGTGAGGCATCGTGGCCATCTTAACAGGACACAAACAAGCCACACCCCAGTCTGGCAAACCAACAGCTGTTCTTGGTTTGTTAATAAGAGTTTTGGCTAATATCAGATTAAATTGCTTTGGATTCATATTGGTGACAGAAGCATGAAGAGAATGTTCTCTAAATCCAGAGCCTATATATTTTTAATATGGATCCTCACAGTTAATAACTTAAAACCACATACAGATTAAAAAGCTAAAGTTAATACTGTGCTTATATTGAGAGGCTTATTGCTTTTTCTTATGAAAATCTAAGTTGATTGACCCAGTTTTCAATTTTTCAATTAATCAATTTAATCCAAACAGCAGGAAAAAATTTCCCATTGATATAAACTAGTACTTCTTCTGACACATTTTTCTTAGGTACACTATTAAGACGGGAAAATTGGCAAATGCATCTAATTACATACAGAGGTTTGGGGACTTCAGAGTTTCAAGGGATATATGATTGACTGCAATATATAAGAAATAAATTTGGGTTAAACAAATGAGTAAGAAATAGATGTGGGGCCAGGGATAAGAAAGTGGGGAAGGAGCAAACAACAACAACAAAAGCAGTTATACAGAAATAGAGTGTAGATTTTTGTAAGTAATGAAAACAGATTTTTAAAATACCTTGTGGCAGTTCTAACAAAGGGCCACAGAGTGGTATATTATTACTCCTTACATGAATGATCTACTAGGTCTACAGCTGAGGGCAAAACAGGCAGTGTTATCCATTGCAGAGTCTTTAATAAGACAATGTGAAGTTCAAGTTGCACACCACACAATATTTTTCTCCTCTGTTCAATCTATATTAAGTCGATACTCTGCTAAAACCTAACATTTGTTGCATTTTTCCAATTTAGTTTCTGTCAATGTCCCCTAAAAGTGCTGAGCCCATCAAACTGACATCACCCACACAAATTTCAATAACAGTTCTGTAGTGAAAATGCCATTAAACAGAGACTATGCTTTGAGGAAACAGCTCAGCTTCTCATTCACACTACATCTGTTAAAACTTGTCTTTTCATCAGGAACTGAAAAAGTATACAAAGATGCACACTACAGCAATGCTCAGAGGCTCCCTTCCCTTTTTATTGATAGCGCAGCAGGAAAGAATAAGGACCGTTACAGTAGGTGTCTGCAATGAAGACTAACCAAAAATTTTAACCAAGTATATACAGAACAATTTCAACAGCTGCAGAGCTATCTAAACTGCTACATTACATGCACAGCTGCTTCTAGTCCCTTCCTCTTGATTTTAAACGTTTTTTTGAAGGCTGTTAATATCTCGAAGTTTTCTATTCAATACTTCAGCTAACTACACAACCAAATGCTTTCTGTTCTTATTTCTCCCTCCATCCCCCCACCTTTTTTTTTTCCCCTGAAATTTTTCATTCTGTAAGATCAGCATGTAAATGGCCGCAAGCCATTTTAGAGGATATCACACAAAAGCATGTTGAGGGGGTGGGAGAATCAGCATAGCTTGTTCCTCCTCCTTTACCTTAGCACCAACCCAGAAGCTGCCTTAACAAGAAGACTTGTATTGGCTTCTGCAAACTTACAAGCCATCAGAAAGCCAGAGAGGTTTCTAGATCTCTCCCTCCTTCCCTCCTTCACCCTGCAAAGTGATACCTAAGCCTCTTAATTCTGTTTAGCCCAAGAGACCAAGAGTTTAACAATAATAATGCTTAAAGCTTAAACACTGAGTTCCTTAAAATTATTTAATGACATCCCTCTTTTAATGAATAGAGAATATGAACACTTATGATTTCTCCTTTGGAATAAGTTTCTATAATAACTACACCTTGACTTGTTACAGGTCAAAAAGAATGAGTATTAATATGAAGACAACAAACCTAACAGTCAGTTAGGCAAATTATACTTTTAAAATTGGTTGAGAAACAGTGGGCCCCACTGACTGGGGTTTGGCCTGATTTCACAGGACATAAGCTTCAGATGCAACTGAAGTGGAGTTCAAGACAAGAAAGAAAGGAGGCAAACCTCTCAAGTCAGCCTGAACACCTATCAAAAGCACACAAAAATCCAGATCATGCAGAGCTCGAAGGCTTATTGGAATGCTCAAAAATCTTTCCAAATAGCAGTTGAATTCAGAGAAACACAAGATATAATGAATGGAAACATATTTTGTGCCATAAAGAGAAAAAAAACATTGAGTCAGATGGAAAATATTTTCTGGCATCATGTAAGCTTTTGTGTTAAAACACATTACAGAAATAATCAACCACAAAACACATAACTAAAATGAAAGTAAAAAGGCAAATTAAATGTGAGGAAACAGCTTAAACAGTAAATCATACCTAGCATGCACATTTAGAACACCAAGACCTTATCTAAGTCTCATCCACTAACACATTATGTACTATGTTATCTTTCAGATAACAACTTATTCATCGGGACAGAAAAATTTGATATATATCTTCCAGTTCAAGCCAATAGGGAGACTCTGCCAAGTTTTCCTGTATAAATCACAGCAGTCTTGTTTTTATCAGGCCACAAAATGTGAGAGAAAAGATTACTTTGATAATACAGCATAAAGAAAAAAAGGTCAGTTCTTGAACCTTTTTAAGATACCACAAAATCTATAGTGATTCACTGCAAATACTAAGTGGTTGTATTTAGATGTGAAAAGACTTACACACAAAAGCTCACCAACTCACAAAATAACTAACCAAACCCAACCAAGCAGCAGTATGCATAAAACCTGGTATGACTACAGGCTGATTTTGGTCCCAGTTTTCTTTTTGATTAAATAAATTATGTTTTAAAGTAAACAGTATGTAGAGGGGTATATAAGTATATCTACCAAAAGATGCTTAAGTATTTTGGAGGGACAACATAAAGGAACATAAAAGGATTAGCAAGAATCCATTTTTTATGCCAGTCAAACCAAGAGTTTCTGGATTCTTACTTGGTACTCCAAATTTAGAAGAGTGGAAATAACTCTAAAATATGAAGCATCAGAAAAGTTCCATTTCTACATTTTAAAATAAATGCTTCTGATTCCCTCCGCCCCCCCCCCCCCCCCAAACATACGCTAAGCAGGTTTTATATAGGTAATCTCTATACATTAGGAATATATTTAATTTTTATTCCAGGTTTCTTCTGTCCATTCAAACTGTGCCTGTTCTGCAATGCAGTAGTAATTACTTCTACTGTATGAGTACAGTCTTATTCCCTGTCTTCCTCAATAGCATTTACTGTGACAACTGAAAAGATGGTAGACTTGTTTATCTCATGTAGCTATACCATTTCTGTAAGGAAAGATATTTTGCTTTGATGGTGCAGTAGTACAAGGGAATCAAAATGATGCAACATCTCTAAAATAATGGAGCAGGCAAAGGTCAAGGATTCTTACTGAATTTGAAAGATTACAGCAATAAAGGTTTTAGAAAGCACTCTGGAAGTTGTATGGAAAGGATATCACTCTCTCCTAAATTTTAAAACTATAAAAGCTAACCTGCTGCACCAGTAAACTGCAGCATTTCCAGTATAAAAATAAATCTTAGAATTCATGTAGGAAAGAGGAAAATGGGATGGAGAGTGGGAAAACATCATTATCACTGTCTTCATCCTTATTGACAGAGGTAAACATGAACTTGATCCACAGAACATGACAATCAAATGAAGCCATACACTGGGGGTTTGGTTCTCCCCGCCCCTCCCTATTGGTCGATGTCCTTTATGGGAATGTTTCTCTTATCTTTTTCTTTAAGAAATTAAATATCACCTTTCTCTCACTCCTCTACCTGTCTCAAGAGATGGATGGGTTCCAAAACCAGCTGTGTTTGACTCCCCAGCAACATATTCTTGTTGTCAAGCCTACATGAAACCGCTTGAGCAGACAATATTGAACAAGACAAGTTCTCTTCATGGTTCTTAAAGAGCAATGAGATGATGGAGAATTTTGCCAAAGCAAGCACATCTAGACTTTATACAATAACCTCCAACATCTTCTTCCAGTAAGAAGAATAAACTTCCCACTACGTAAAGGTGAGGAAAAAATAAAATTATTTTATAAGATAATAACTAGAAGGAGAGGAATTTGAAAAAGAAACAAAAGAAACTGCAGCAAAAAAACCAACAACACTGTCAGCATTGCTTGTGGTCTAACAGGAAGGTTCACAGTTTTATAAGGCAGAAGGTAATGTCGTTACAATATTAGATAGAGACAAACTACTTTGCCTTCAGCCTCAGTTTATCCACAGAGGAAATGGATTATTGCTCTGAAAGCTACAGCAATTTCTCTTTATTGAAAGCGTTCACATTAAGGTAAGAACAAGCTTATTTATATGTTTCAAGCTTATTTATAAAGCAAAAGTAATGTTAATGCATTTACCTCTTAAGAATGTCAGGTGTTAAAAGAGAGAATTCATAAAATGCTTACTGATGTTAAACTTGTTTTGCAATCTAAGGCTTTAGTTGCCATACTGAGCACAAAAGCGTATCATATATTAAATCTTCAATTTAGGATGAACGAATTTCTGCTCACCACGCACAACTCCAGTTATGATGTGATTTCAATCAGAAAAACAAAACAAAAAAAATTGATTGTGATCCTATTAAATTAGGAAAGATGGTCTTCCTGCTTTGATGTCTACAGCTTCAATACTAACAGGTGTTAACAACCACCGGTGTACATTATGTTCATTAATTAGGACACATTATGTTCATACCTCTGTGGGCATCCTGTGCCAGTGCTCAGTCAACCTCACTAGGAGGAAGTCTTTCCTGATGTTCAGGACAGAATCACACGTGTGCCAATTTGTGTCTACTGCCTTTCTTCTGTCACTGGCACCACTGAAAAGAGCCAGGGTCTCTCATCTTGATTCCCTCCCCCCAGGTATTTATATATATTGATGAGATCCCCCTGTCCAGGCTAAACAGTTCCAGCTCTCTCAGCCTCTCTTCATATGAAAGACTGGCCTGTCTCTTAGCCATCTCGGTATCCTTGCACTGGACTTGCTACTGTAAATTCTTATTTTTCTTGTACCGGGGAGCTTGTTGGGTTGACACTGGGCAGCACCTCAGCACCACACAGCTACTTGATCACCCCTCCACCAGTGGGGCAGGGGAGAGAATAGGCAGACCAAAAGCAGGAAAACAACTCATCAGTTAAGATAAAGAATTTAATAAGTGAAAGAAGGGGGGGGGGGGAATAACATGAAGGTATTCAATAATAATTTTTTCAGTAAGATCCACAAGTAGACTGATGCCCAACCACTCTGAGCAATGGCTACTGGTGGTGCTTGACTATCCCTCATCAGGTTGAGCAGCCAGGATGAAGGCTGCAGGCATCCTTTGAACAAGGACAGCTGACAGGTGTTTAGAAGCTGCTAGAGCTACCCTTACTTATTTTCTTAGCCCCACATAGCAACAGACACCCTCAAGTTCCTTGCAGGGCTCCCAGGATTTCTTAGATTCCAGGCTAAGTGCCCAGATGCTCTAGATCTCAAAGAAGCAGTGCCCAGGAACTGGTGTATAGACTGCTGGTGGATAGGTCTGGTGCCTAGCCTTTGGGAACTGTGCTCTGACACCTCAAGTCAAGCCAGCAAGACAAAATCTATTTCATGGCTGCAACATTTTGTCCTTCCACGCCATTCAGCAATTTTATGTTTAAAAAATACATGATTTTATTTTTAAAACCTGTTTTTATTAAAGCAGAGGCCATTTTCACACAGGTTGGCATAACACCTGAGCTGATCCCCTGCAACCTGGGAGACTAGTGTGCAGCCTCTTCAGACTAATCCAGGCAACATATGGGGGTTAGTGAGACAGTCATCATGCCTGGTGTTGCACAAGGGAGGAATAGTCTGGGCTGCATTGTTCTTCCTCGGTTGGTATTAACCAACTGGCTTTTACCAGCAATCAATTGAACTGGTCAGCTGCACAGCATGTTTTAATAAAATTTTTTGTGTTTAGCATTTGGACCTTTTTCCAACACATTGCTCTCTTCAGGACAGAGAGGTTATTCATTAGTTGACAGCAGAAGCCAGGCAGGCAGTTTACAGATTCATGCTCCTTAAAGATTTTCAATTACACTTTAATGATAATTCTTCATGCTGGTACAGGACAAAAGTTGAGAGTTGACAGAAGTGAAACGGTTCAAAGAGTTTAGGTATGAATGAACTGGCAACACAAAGCAAGAACAGCAGGGAAAAAATAAGAAGAGCTATTAGTTGGATAAATCAAGAAATCCTTCAGTAACACAATTTTGGTGGTAAAATTTTCAGAAGCTGTTGACTGACTTGGCAGACAAAACATGTTAAGTTTCCGTGGACTGAGATTTCTAAGCAGGTGAATCACATTCAAAAATGATAAAAGCTGGCTAAATCTCAAGTGCTTCTGAAACTTTTACCCACAGTTACTTCAGGTCCTCCAATTCAGACATTGATGCAGACCAGAGGGATTATGGTCATTCACAGGGTTTCACTGGGAGGACCATTTATTGCTGCAGCATGAGGCTAGGCGTTTTGGCATGCTGGAAGCACAATATAAGGAATGAATTAGTATCTGTAATGAAAGCCCTTGCATGCATCCCTATCACCATCAACTTTTAACAGCATGTTGATTGCCAAGGCAAAAGCATCACTTATCATTCACAGAAATCTTAAATTTCAAACTGGTTATTCAGGTTCCTGTGCCATAGCTTATATTAGTCATACTGTGTGTCTATGACAGGGACAAACAGCTTTAAAATAATGTCCAGCAGTCAAGATTTCACTGCATATCCTCTGCGGTTATAAAGTATGTTACATGTAGGCAAACAGTACTTCAGCATTTCACAGATAAATACATACACACTTTTATCCTTAACAGCTATTCTATTCTGACAAAAAAAAAAAAGCAGCAGCAGCTTGAGTGGCATTAAAATGAACAGAAAGTGCAAATAAAATTCAGATTTATTTCAGTTTCATTTCTACTTAACTGCAGTTATTCATAACATCTAAATGCACATTCACTGCAGTTTCTAGGTGCAATATAGTAGTTTTTATGCAGCTAAAATGAGTTTATGTACAAGAGAATTGCCACAAGCCAATTCAAAACTGCTTTTCACAACCCCTTTTCCTAAGTAAGTTGTATAGCAATAATTCTATTTGTGTTGTGTCAGCTGGCCCACAACTACAAATTCAAAATTACCATGAACAAAACTAGGATTAAAAAAGAAAGTATTTGCAGAATCCCTATGAAATAGATAAACACACCACATGCATTAAAAAGAGGAATAATACACAACAGATTATTCTTGCTTTACTTAGAGACACATTTGCTGCATAAACATATATCCGCATTCTTAATCCTAGTACCTTTCTCAATTATTACACCATAAGATTTTAATGCCCCTCAAGCTCAAATTATTAATCACAGTTTGCATAAGTACTCTTTCGTTTGCCTTACGTGCACTTACAAAGACACGGAACTATAAAGGTACGAAAGGACTTCAAGATATGTTCTTTCATTATGGTTAAAGTAGCTTTTTCTCTAGCATTTATAATACATTGGAGAAGGCAGTGTTGCTCCCCATAGTGTTCCACAAAGACATTTTCTTTTGGATTTCTCATAGCTCTTTGCACAGTAATTTCAAAGATGAGGGAATAACCCATTCAGTCTTACTTGCAACTTGCCATCCATGGAGGGAAATACGATTTCTGGAATCAATAAGAAATTCAACTCCAGTGATCCCCAAAACCATCTCTAGGAATAGCCTATAATTTTAAGCTCACTTGATAAGTACATTCTCCTGCATGTGCTTCAGATGCAGCCAGCCCTTGTTGAGTGCAGGAGTCACAAATGGCAGGTTAATTATTTGTACTTTGATAGTAATTGGAGACCTCAAGTGAGGTTATACAGAGCATAGTAAAATGTTATTTCAGATACTCACTGAGATGTATTCAATACTCTGAAGAGCTTGCAAAACAGCTAACAGAAAATAAAGGAAACAGATGCCCAAATAAATGAAACAGGTGACAGCAAGGGCCAGGAGGAAGCTGAGACAGGATTCACTCGTATAGACATGATGACCAGGAAAATGAGCTGCTCACGGCACTTAATGCAAAAGGTCTCAAAACCCATAAACCCAAACTCAAAATTTCAGTTCAACAGCTTAAAAAAAAAAGGGGGGGGGGGGGGGGGGGCAGGGGGAGAAGGTGGAGGTAGGACAACATGACAAAAGAGGTATGCAAGAAGCAGCCCAGTCAAGATGTTTTGAACGTTCTTATTGCTGCAATAAACTAAAATTTGTGCAAAGAACCTCAACTCAGAAAATGATCAATGGCACCCAATCATTATCTGAGCAGAATATTCAAGTAAGACATGCATAAAAAAGTAATTTTGATTCATTTTTGAGAAGTGATGGCATTTAGTGAGATTCAGTAAATTGTCCCTTTCAGCACTAATAACATGTTCATAGCTTTCCCCACCAGACATTACATAATGGCAATATAATAGGATTGCAATGACAATTAAATGATTGCATATTTTAGGGCAATGGAGGGTATCCACTAGGGCATGAACCATTAGCAAAATGGTAACGTTGTTACAGGAATTTTCATGCTTTGGTACAGCAACTGATAAATCGGAAGCACAGGAAGGGAACAGGTATTCAATTCTTGCACCATCTTCACTTAAAAAGGCAGAAAAATGGAAGGTAATAGTGAATCTTAAAACATTCAACAAAAACTGAAGTTTTCTTTCAGCACTTGAGATACCAGCCCTTCCTTCTCTCCTCACCCCTCAAGAAGAGAGGTTCACCTAAGAGTGCTCACAGCTTTCACTAACAAACAGCTCAGAAAAGGCAACAAGGAGGTTTCCTCCTCTTTCCTTCCCCAAATGCCAAGCTGTGAACTCTTAAAGGCTACTCTTCATGTTCCCCTCTAAACAAACAACTGGTCTGCAGCACACACTGCAGATGGGTTAGTAGTAACACCAGGCTGTACAGCTGTGCATTTTTGCCACGCATAGCTGGAAGGAGACTTTCATTTAAAATTTAGTATTGGCGTAAAACGTTTGAATTGACAGCCTGGGAAATAAGACTCTCCATTCAAAGGCAGCAAACAAAACAATGCAAACATCAAACAGTGCTTTGCTTCTGTGGTTCCAGCCTGAACCACAACTGCCACGGCAGAGGTGTAAGCTCATCTTCTCTGGATGACAGTGACCTGCTTTAGGATTTTCCTGAGGCTGACATCAGTGTGATGTGAAATCCAGTTCAACACCAAAGGAGTAGGCAACTACAATCCTTTTCCTCCAGTTACAAACAGTTTTTGGGTACTGGGTGGAGCACAGACCTAAAGTCTCACATAGAACCTGCTGACAGGAGAACTTCATTCCCTGACACCCAGTTGGAAAACCTCTCCTGAACATGACATCTATTTATGGAAGGAAACATGACTGCAAAAATAATAAACGAAGGAAAAAATATTATGTGTTTTTCTACCCAAATTAATGCATGTAACTTCTGCACTAACAATAAGGATAAAGCTAATAATGCACCAAAACCAGAGAGAGTTCAGACTCAGCATAAATCTGGTCATCGGAATTTAGGTTTTTAATATTTCCCTCAGATATCACAACAAGTAGTTCAATGTTAAATGCATGGATAAGTTTAAATGTTGTCAAAACAAGAGTCACCTCGTAGATCTAGTTTACTTCCCCAATGCACAACTGCAGAAAACACTAACATAAGAGAATGCTGAATTCCATCATACAAGAAAGCATACACATTTTTCATCCTTTGCTTAAGAAAAAATGCATTAGAAATAAGTGAAACAGCAACCATAGAAAAAGAATAAGGAGAAAAAAAAGTATGCATGAGAGAATGTTTCTCCTGCTTTCCCCCTATTTGATTACAGCTGGAGGGTAGAAACCAAAAGACATTTGTTATATTGCTGCATAATCCCATTTGCAACAATCACTCTTTGATGTGGTAGATATAAGGGTGCATTAGAATGCCTTAAAGTATTTTTTATCCCTTTATTTTAAGCATACAACTACAGGCTGAGATCAGCTGACAAAATATTTCATAATAACTCTGCAAGCGTTTATGCACATACATAGACACACACACACAGAGTATATATCACATGTGGTTATGCCACTATTTCACAACCTAGAAAACAAGTCAACTAGAATTAAGAACATGTCCTACTGAGAGGGAAAATAACCTACTCATTTTCCTTTTTTGAAATCCACTGAAACAAAAGAAAGAACTAGAACTTTGACCTGTAGAGTAAGAAATTAAATGTCTGTTCTCTACTAAATCAGTGCAATAATTGTTCACTACCTTTTTCAGAGAAGAGTTTGACCCAGAGCCTACCAAGTTCCCTTTCCAATTAATGTAACAACTTCATAAACCAGAATCTAATGCCTGGAATCCTGTTCATCATATCAGTCAGCCCCTTTCCTCCTTTGTTAATGGAAAATACAAATTACAATATTTCAATCAGTATACTGACACTGAAGAAAAGTAAGTCAACAACAATCTTCAGCTCATCAGGGAGGATCTAAACAAATTAACTTTGCCACAATAGAGAGACATCCTGCTTATTAATGACTAGAATTTATCTTCTAGAATGACAACTGAGGCTGAAGCCTATACATTTTATGAAAGCCACTGTATGATTTTATTGAGAATTTTAACTCCCCTTTCATATGTCTCTCCCTAACGTGCAAAACTTAAGTGTTTGAAGTTACATTCTGGGAATTTAAACCTGCAACAGTCTTCATTGTCTTTTCCTTTGTTCCCCAATAACTGGAGTACCACAAAACTACTCCAGAACTAACAGTATCTCCAGAACCATAACACTAGAACAATGAACATCTGCTGGCAGTGCAGCCTGAATGGCATTATTTATTTATTACCCGAAAGGAATACATAATAATCTATACTCCCAGACTTCATTTTCTCTAAGATAGCTCTTAAAAGTTAAGATAACTTAAAATTTAGATAACTCTTAAAAATAGCAAAGTGACTAGCAAAAAAACCCAAAGTTTGAAAAAGGTTGTTTCAGACTTATCACATAACTGGTAGACATTCAGGACTGGATCAAGTGCCTTGGCATACAGGACTCCCTGAGATGTCAACATGTGATTCTACCTAGCGAAAAATAAAGCTTCCAAGGCATTCAAAGCAGTCCGTCACATTCATCCAAAGAGCAACAGAAATGAGATTTGAGAAGAAGAGCAATTTGAGAGCAACATGGGTCCTTGATGGCTTCCTAAATAAATACCAGGTGTTGAAATAGCTTTAAAAAAAGGAACAAATAACCCCCAACACGCACCGCATTTTGGCAAGAACTTAATGGAGCAGATAAAATGATTTTGTATCTTTTCTTCTGTGCAGCTCAGGTTACAAATGCATAAATATAATGCATTTTAGACTAAGAATCTAGTTTCTGTAATCATGTCTTTAAAGGACAAAGCCCACTGAAGAACAAGAGCAACCCATTTAAAAGGAAAAGCAGTAACAAATCAGGATAAATGCATCCAATTATCCAGACAAATATTGTTTCAAAGCAACTCAAAAACCTTGCATGTAAATCCTTTATCTCTAGGAGAACAAAAATAAATATTTACTGTGTGCCAAATAAAATTAAGATGCATTTGGCACTGAAGGGAGAAAAGCCCTTTGAAACATCATATTGCATATCTGCAAAGAGAAGAAAGAGGGTTCTGCAACTGGAAAATGCCTTAAGCACGTTGTTTCACTTTTAAAGCAACTAATGAAAAACTAAGCTTTTGATTAGTTATCCAAATTATTCTTAATTGCAGCAAATATTAAGAAATTACATTATCTTTCCAACAGTTACACTTTGCTAGTCATCAGAAGGGTACCTTGCATATGAGCTCTACAGTGCCTCTGCTTGGCCACTGGAGATACAGGTAGGTTTGCTACCTCCAACCATTTGTTTCTAGCACAGGAAGCCAGGACTTAAGGACAGAACCTGAACATCTCCTAATGTTTTCCAACATTTCTACACAAATATATGTAAACATGCAAAAAAGTTTAAAAAACAAGCAAACAAAAAAAACCCTGCAAACTTATTATGGATGCTGCATGTTTTGTTTATAATAGCCCACAGAGAGCTGAAACCTGGTAACTTATTGACTTCACTCAATTGCCTGAACAATGTGATTGCACACACCTGCATCTCAATTAAGCTTGTCTGCTGCAGTGAGGCTACCTCACTCATTTTTAGATGTAATCTAGGCAGAATTGATCTCCTCCCCTGATTCATTACAAAAGATAAGACAGATTTTTAAACATTCAAAAACATCAGAACACACGTTTGATTTCTGTCTTTGAAAGGAAAATTTCTGCTGTACATGGTGGGTGTAACAAATGTAATATACCTAAAACACAGTCTGCCCCAAAACTAATGATGAGAATAGAGCAGTGAATTTAATTAGGACTTTTCCAATGTATGCCTCGCTAAAATTTGGCCCAAACAATTATGGTGCAATACCTGGGTTGTTGTCTCTGCAGCTAAACAGGAAGAAAAACTTTTACCTAAACATTTTCTTACCTTTTGATCTTTGCTTATGGCACTATGTCCTTTTAGCTACATAAAGAGCACGTTAATTATTTAGATATGTTACATAAGGAAAGAATACAGTTAATACATTTAATGTGCATGTGCAAATTAGCTTGGCACCACTTCTATTGCCTTAGTGTGCACGTTCAGAAATACTTTTGTGACACTGCTCTCTGCAATTAGTTCTTATGTCTCCTTCATTATTTCCTCATCATCTAATTCTGTAATTCATTGTCTTCTTCATCTTGGAAACTAGGACATCTTCTCAGGGCCATGTTATGTAGGATACCCTGTAGACCTGGCACACATTTCAGGGCATTAGCAGAAAGTTGTTTGTTTTTTTTTTTTCCCCATAAATATATGAGCAATGCAATTTTAAGCCCTCAAATAGGTATTTGAGGACTGCCACATTTAAAGTACTTGAATCCAACATACCTCTGTTGTATTAATACACCTTTATGAATGAGGAAACATATGTCTTAAAAAATCAAATAAACAAACAAATAAATAAATATACACATTCTACATAAAATCTGTGTAGTCCATTAGGGTACGGAAGTAATGAGTTGCATATCTGATCTGTTCCATTTTCCTGTGGTATTGCAGCAGGCTGGAGAAATGGGTTTTGAAGCCTTGCCATTAAGAAACAGAGCAGCATCACGGAGCATTTCCAGTTCTCTAATCAGGGCAATCACTTGGATTTAGAGCCTGGCTTTCAGATTTGTGGCACCTGGCCAAAGACTTGAAGAACTGTGCTAAATTTCCATTATATGAATGCAGTCGAGGTACAGAAAAGACCACGAGGTAAGAGTTAGTCCTTCACAGTGACACAGAATAATACAATAACCACATTCCTGAATGTTGGATCTGCCCATATACAGATCTGGCCACCTCTTAACAGTATTGCAGGATTCAGAACTGTTTTCCAATACAATACACAAAGACATATGTGAACCTATAATAAGAAGACCTTCCCAATTAGAACTACCAACTATTAGTGCTCTGCAAAGAAGCACATGTACACTGGGAGACTGGGGAAAAGTTCTCATTTGAAATAATTTCCTGTCAGAAAACATGAAAAAGAAAGGTGTTTGTTGTTGTTGTTGTTTTGTTTTGTTTTTCCAAAAAAGCTTTTATTTAAATGAAAGGTGAAAGCAAGCAGAAGCTTTTTATTTATTGTTAATATAAAAGATATTTATTCACATGAATGTGGATTGTCAAAAATAGTTTGTAAAACAAGTACATGGAGTTTTGAAACTAAACTTACAAAAACACTCAATTTCACTTTCGATTGCTCCAGGAAAAAAAAAAAAAGGAGGGGAGGGGAGGGGAAGGGAGGGGAAAACAACAACAAAAAACACCAAAACCAGAAATAACCATGCTGTAATTCCAAACTCATATCACAACCTGTTGAAATATTACCCTTAATATCTCACTAGCCAAATGAACAGCCATCCATTTCTCTGAGCAGGTATGTTAAATCAACACATCTATAATGACACCCCTTCCTATTTGCCAAACAGCATTGGCTAGCCCAGTCTATGGCAGTTGGCTGACTGCAGATGTCTGAAGGATAGATGGGCATTTTGAGAATCCATAGCACTGGCAAACACTTTGATAATCTAGTTTATAGTATTACAGACAATCTGCATATGAGGAAATGGACCTGCTACACATTGCAGCATATCTCTTCTGGAGCCAAAATGGCAACATGATTGCACTCAGTTATTCACAATACATGGGAAAATAACAGCAAAGTCACTCTTTAGTTAGCTGTTTTGAAGTAATTAAGTATTTTTCATCAATTTTTCCAGCTGAAGGCAACTCATTCACCTGCACTATCCTTCTGAGGACATCCAGCACTTGACCAAATTTTAGTTATGATGGTTCTCCGAAGGTTTTGATTTTAGTCAGCACCTTTGGATCTCAATTTTTTTTTTTTGTGCTTTCTCCTCTCTACCCACAAGAGCTATCTATGATCTGAGCAGCTGAAACCCAGCAACATCCTCTTAAACAATTAGAAGTTACCCTCATTAAACTCTCTGGCTTGTTATGTTCATGTTACTTAGCAACTATCACCTAAACACAGTGAATTGCCATTTTTCATCAAAGTCCCATAACTCTAAGTTTTTTCTTTATACTCTTAAAATCACTTCAAGTGTTTTTCATATTCTTTGTTCCATAAAGTTGCTGTGGCTTTCTAGCTACCTCAGCCTTTCAGTGACTGTTACCCAGAAGGGACGTAGTTCATGCTGCCCAATACAATCAAAACAAGGTCAACAGAACCTGCATTTTTAAACTGAGAAACAGGCAGACACAGAATCATCAGCAATCACTGTCTACGCTGTCCCAGGAATAACTCAGGGTCATGTAAGGTTGTTGGGTTTTGCTTTAAATACTGCTTATTCTACCTCAAGAGTATATTTCTGAAAGGGCAAGGAAATAGCTGATGTCATGAACTCTAACAGCTTGTGCTTGCTAAGCAGCATGGTTAACCTAGATTTGAGTGTTTAATAATAGAGAAGACACAGGTGAAGTGTTATACTAAGATATCGACCTAGGTTAAACCCTGCATTTCTCTAAACAATGGCTGGTAACCCCTCACAGAAAATTCTGGCTGCATTTGTTGTGCCATCTTCACATAGATATGCCAATAGCTGTTTTCTTCATTTAAAAGGATGTCTGATCTTTATAGTCTGAAAATTATGTATCACTTCAAGTGACCTTTCCCAACATGGTAATGCCACATTTTTAAGTCGTAGAAAATATTTAAAAACCCATTGATCATTGCTGTCAATACTTTGTAAAGCATTTCATACTCCATAATGGGTCTGTGTGGGTTAACATCATTCAACAAATCAGCTGTAAGAAAATAAGGGGTGGCATATCCATCCAAACCCCATTGTAAAGGATGCTAGAGGTGGCAGTAAGAGACACACAGCTCTGCCTGAAACACAGAAAGACTATCATTAGAGTAGCTACATTAAAACATTTATAGCAGGGGTGTGGAAGGGTGGTGAGGGCAATTCAAAGTAATAAGTCCAAAGTAATAAGTATGTACATTAATATCGTTGACTAAAACTTCTTCAACACAATAAAACATTGATATTTGCAGTGTGGTTGAAACTAGTATCTCCATGTGTTGTCTCTTCACAGCTGTTTTGCCTCTTCATAAATTCACCTCTGCAGCACACAGGGGAAAATCAACCTCAACCTTAAAACAACAATCCAAAAGAAGAGAAAAAGGAATAAATTCTTATGAGATGCATACATTAAAGAGTTAATGCCAAATCATTAATTAAATCTCTCAGAGGTGCTGAACACATGCATTAATTGTCACTGCTCAACACTTCTAAAATTTCCCAACCCTCATAAAACTGTTCTTGTAGGTTTGATTTTTTTTTTATTGCACCATGTGTTGTGCAGAAGGCACACACAAATCTTCAAAAAGCAGCTTCCAAAAAAATCCTGGTGAACACAGTACAGAAGGCTCCTCTGAAGACAAAGAACAAGACATCAGTGTCTCATCTGCTGTGAATTAGTTTGCCTTTTTTTTTTCCTTCAAGAACTCTCACTATGAGAATCCGATCAACATTTAATCTCCCTGAGCAGACACCGCTTTGTTATCCTCTGTGGTAGTTCTCTGCTTCTGGGGTAATTTGTTGCTGAACAATTGAGGCAAATACTTGGCTCAGGATAGAAAGAAGTGAGATTAGTCTGTAATTGGAATATTTTGTCTCATTTATTCTTGAAGATGTGCCATATTACACTCCATCAGCCAGAGGTTATTGTTTTATGAAATCAAGCTGCACCTGGCATTGCATTGTATAAAACCTAAAGTGCTGCTGTTTTCAATCTAGCTTTCTATTTACCCAGACTCTAGTACCAATGAATGTTGTGTCCTGTGGTGTAACCTTCACCCTCCTCAGTTAATTATTTTAGATAGTCTTAATCTCTCTTTTTCTATATATATAGAGAGAGAATTTTCCAGGTTAACTATAAAATTTAATTATAATATCAAACACAGAACTGTCATGGATCAAAGAAATCCACACACTTTTCTCCATCGGTTTATTTTATTATTCCAGCAAAAGTTTCCAAAATGATCTCTTATTTTACAGCTTCAAATGACTACTTCAGCAAATAAAACATTTATATGCCAAGCTAACTGATTATTGTATCACCATTTCATTTAGTTTGACCTCTGGATGTTTGTTGTTGTGTTTTTTTGTTGTTGTTGTTTTTATGTTTGCTTGTTTGTTTGTTTGGCGGGGGGGAGATTTGGGAGGACTGCAGGCATAAAAACAAAAGGATATTTAAAATTCAGCTACATTTATGACATACTTGCACTATATATGTTAACACGTGTAAACATATTTTTAGAAATTATATTTACAGGAATTTTTAGGATAAATCCTAATTTTCTGTATTTAGAGGTGCCTGGTAGAATAGAAACTTTCATTGTTATTATTATCTACTTTCACACAAGTGCTATTGCACCAGCTGCAGAATCCACCTTTGAAAGACATTCTGCAAAAATGAATAAAGAGACATTGAAGCTAGTCATAGGCAGCGAATTCAAACCCTTCAAACCCCAACTCAGGAAGTTGTGAAGAGCCATGAGGCTGCCTCTCAGCCTCCTTTTCTCCAGATTAGACAAACCAAGCGTCCTCAGCCTCTCCTTATTCTCTTTTGAAAGAGGTTTTCTTCCAGCCACAAAGGAAGAGGTTGCCTTGCTCATACTAGGCAAGATAGTCACCATCATTACAATGTATTCACCATAACTTTATTTGATCAGAAAGTATGCCTGGAATAATGCTAGACAAGAAGAAG
Organism: Anser anser; assembly: GCF_964211835.1. Lineage (NCBI taxonomy): Eukaryota > Metazoa > Chordata > Aves > Anseriformes > Anatidae > Anser > Anser anser. The sequence continues at coordinate 14,789,469 of NC_139736.1, forward strand.
CTGAAGTATCTCCTTGTGACAGTCATTGCTGTACACAGGCAACGTGCCTTGAACTACAAGCTGTTAAGTCTCTTGCAACAAAACTTTGTCATATGAAAAGAGAGGAGGAAGATGGAACATGACTTCAGAGGCCCCATGTCACCTACAGTACCTAGGGAAGGTGGCCTCCATGCTGTATACATTCAGCAATTGCCCCTTCTCCCCAGGGTGACTGTTGCGGTTTAACCCAGCTGGCAGCTAAACACCACACAGCCGTTCACTCACCCTCCCCCCTCCCTCTCTGGGACTGGGGAGAGAATCAGGAAAATGAAGCCCGTGGGTTGAGATAGAGACAGTTTATTAGGACAGAAAAGAAAAGAAAATAACAATAATAATGATAATAGTACTACTAATAATAATGTGTAAGAAACAAGTGAAGAACAATGCAATTGCTCACCACCCGCTGACCGATGCCCAGCCTATCCCCGAGCAGCCGGCCCCCCACCCCGGCCAGCCACCCCTATATATTGTTTAGCATGACGCCAGATGGTATGGAATACCCCTTTGGCCAGTTTGGGTCAGCTGTCCTGGGTCTGTCCCCTCCCAGCTCCTGCTGCACCCCAGCCTGCCCGCTGGCAGGACAGAGTGAAAAGCTGAAAAGTCCTTGGCTTAGTGTAAGCACTGCTCTGCGACAACTAAAACATCAGTGTGTTATGAACATTACTCTCATCCTAAATCCAAAACACAGCACCCTACCAGCTATGAGGAGGAAAATTAACTCTATCCTAGCTGAAACCAGGACAGTAACACATACACTCCCAAGGTTTCTGGAGGTGTTGTAGTGGCACATAATCTCCCTCAGAAAGCCTACCCCATGGCTTCGATAAAATGTGCTGTGGCTACAAACTAAAGTCTGCATGCACTCCCCCTGCCTTCTAGAAGAAAGGTAGAAAAAGTGACTACATCTCCATCTACAAAAGTTGGATTTTAAAGGACATAGCTGAAAACGTTTCACTCTCAAAAGCCCGACAAAACAAGGTTAAAAGCCACTGGAACAGTTTTCAAGTTACTGGCACAGCAGATGGGAAAGGTGTCATTAATTTTTTTATTTATTCTCTTAATGTTGACAAGCAAGCCTTTTTTTTTTTATTATTTTTTCTCCATGCTGTTATCCAAGCTACTGAGCCTGGGAAGTTCTACTCTGTTCGCTTCAAAGTATACCCATGCAATGGGGGAGGTGGCAGCCTGCCATAGCACATCATCGTAACTTAAGGTGACAGCTCTTTTGGAGAATGTGCCTTTGCTTATCCACACTAAGTTCAGGATCCCACACTGACATCTCCTCATCCCTTTTCACAGTCCTTCTTCCATGGGTGAGGAAGTAAATGTGTTCATCTTTTCCCTCCCCCAACATTTTCCTTTGTTTGCCTAAAAAGAAGAACCAGATCATGAGTTTTCAGCAACATTTTGTATAAGACTGTGTCAGAAGCCATTACCTGGAGGTGCTGATTACAGTTGCAGCATTCAAGACAAGTTGGCAACCGGTATTCCTTTGGAACGGCTACAGACAAAAATAGCAGGAGTTGCTGCTAGGTTTTAAAATGGATTTCTCCAAAGCAATGTTTATCAGAATGAAAGGAATTACCAGGGCCAACAAATTGTATATAAGATAATAGAGGGGAAGGCCTAGAGGCGAAGATGTATGAGGAGTGGCTGAGGTCACTTGGCCTGTGCAGCCTGGAAAAGAGGAAGCTGAGGGGAGACCTCATCGCAGTCTACAGCTTCCTCACAATGGGGAGTGGAGGGGAAGGCGCCAACCTATTCTCCTTAATCACCAGTGATAGGACCCATGGGAATGGTGTCAAGCTGAGGCAGGGGAGGTTTAGGCTAGACATCAGGAAGAGGTTCTTCAAGGAGAGGGTCGTCACACACTGGAACAGGCTCCCCAGGGAAGTAGTGATTGCACCAAGCCTGTTGGAGTTTAAAAAGCGTTTGGACTGTGCACTTAGTCACATGGTCTGAATTTTTGGGTAGACCTGTGCGGTGCCAGGAGTTGGACTCAATGATCCTTATGGGTCCCTTCCAACTCAGGATATTCTATGATTTTAAGATATGAAAGAAAAGGTAAGTATTTCTATCCCTGGCATACAACCTAAAAAAGGAGATATGGCTTAAAAAAAAATCTCAGTGGCAGTTAAAAAAAAAAAAAAAGTGAAACTATCAAAGTTATTGAAAGAAACATCAGAAATGAGAACCCAAAGATGAGGTTAAAGGCCACAGCACATATACTTATTCGCTGGTAGTTAATAGCTCAGATCTCAAGAGACTGCTGGTGACAATTGCTAGGTAGGCAACAAGGGCACATTTTAAAGGCACTTTCAGAGCACAGGATACAGAATATAGGATGTATTCTTGTTGTTCCTGCTCTGAGGATTTACTAAGTATAACCACCTGTAAAGCACGTGAGCAGGTAATGACCTCTGATAAATTCATTTGAGATTTAGTCATGATTTCTGATATTTTAAAGAACTTGTACATTTTAGAATTCTTGAGTTTGCTTAGATGGGACACAAGTAAGGTACAAAATAGGCAGCAACATCCACTCCAGATCTACAGCACAAGTTGTTTGTTCTTAGACAATTTGTCTGGTTCACCTTTGTCACAATTTCTTCTGCAAATACACAATAATATTTTTTAGGTACAGTAGTTTCAGGCATACGAGTAATACTTCAGAAGCACACTGCTTTGCCAGAGATAAGGACTTGAATTTTAAAAGGTTGTGTGATTTACAAGCAAGTTCACTGTGCTTTGCATTACACAACACATGCTCTTTGCTTTCTGTATGCTGGTAAACTTCATTACAGTTGGCAGCTTCGGTTGGTTTTATACTGCAAATTAAAGTGGTGCTTTTGCAGAATTTTAACTCCTCTTATTATTTCAATTTCAAACTAAGTTTCAACCCAGGAAAAATGTTTAAAAATAAAAATAAAAAGCAGACATATGTATATTTGCTGCCCCAGATGTTATTTATGTTGGTTTAGGAAAATCAGAGACTGACAGCTTTTGAGGTAACCAAATATATTCTGCTCCTCTCATATTGATCTTGCAAAAATTTAGCTTACTTGATTGAAAACAAGTTGTTAAAGGAAAACTGTGGTCTTTCTTCCCTGCACTTACCAAGTCAGCTGTTTAGGAAAAGGATTATTAAATAATTTTCTTCCTGTAGATATGTATCTGTCATATATACAATAATTACTATCATTCTCTTTTTTGCCATAAATGGATACTTGCTAAAATTTAGATCCAGTAGTTGGAAGAAGTCAGCCTTTCAGGGTTGCAGGTCTCCTTCACCTCTGTACAGTATTATGTGCCACATGAGCAAAGAACAATCAAATGAATTCAGACAGGGGCTCCAGGAGATCGATCAGTCTGCCATTCCCAGCAGTAGCCTCAAGCAGACAGCTGGGCAAGAACAGGACCAGTGGCAACATGTCTAATACTTTCTCAGAGTTCTTTATCAATCACTATTTTCAGCCCAGGGGAGAGTTCCTTGGATTGTCTAGAAGCCCCCCAGTGGATCTCACTTCTATATGCTTGCACATGAAAAGTGTAGTAGAAAAGCCAAACACCTAAACTTTTGCCAAAGCCTGTTGTCACAAAGAAGACTCTCACAGAAACTGGGTATCTTTGGTGTAAAAAAAAAAAAAAAAAAAAAAATTTGGTTAGTAAAAACATTTTCAGGGTTACTTATATTCTGCACTCCTAACTTGTGCTATACTGAAACTTCTTTGGCATCTTCTCCCCAGATATCGACTCCACAACTTAGCTGGCAGGATTCTGTTCATCTTCATGAAAGGATATTGTTTCATTTCATTTTTAAGCAGAGCTGAGCATAAATAGTACAGTCATTACTTCACTTGGACAATGAAGTTTGTCTGTCCCTGTAAGCAGTAGTGAATGTGCTTGTTGAAACTGGGATTTGCTTCATTGCACAGGTGCAGCAAGGTCCCTGGATCAGCAAGGACAGCACTTGAGTCTCATAGCTAGAGGTGAGACAAACCCAGGCCGCCTTCATCATTTCCATCTGGTCTCAGATATAGATGCGTTGCCAGTATTGTATTTCCAAAGCCACCTCAAAGGGAGGTCTTCCTTTATCTACTTAACAATAATCAACTTATCTGTATGGTTTCCTTTTTATTAAAGACTTCATTCTTATAGCTTTTTTTTTTTTAATAGAATGTTACTTCTTCTATTGGCCAAGAAGTCATGTAAGAGCTGACTTTCTTGTGCTATTTCCAAAATACAGTTAGGTCTGAAAGGCAACAGGCCAGTTCCCCACCTCAATTATACCAGTGAATCTGTCCCTGTGAAATGTGTCTTCTCCAAGAACAGAGAGAATTTCAGTCCATCTGTTCTGTCCAAAATTAGGAATTACAGAGCAATGTGAGAACAAAATAAACAACATACTATCCCATAAACACTACTCACACTTGAATCAAATCTTATTTTGCTTGAACTAGTTCTCCTATACCTACTAAAAGCATTAAAATTCTCAAGTACCTTTTTTTTTTTTTATAACTTCACATTGTAAGTGGAAACAAAATGCTGTGTGAACTGAATAGAACTGGATAGCTTACATTAGATGGAGCTAATAGAAATTCAAAAAAAGATGTGTCACACTCAGATAGCTTCGAGTTGAAGTTCAGAAGTCCAGACATTTCAAAATTATCAAAATTCTTTATTATTAGCGAGAGATAAGATTGTGTTGAATTCTAAGCCAGAAGGAATTACATGGGAAGACACAACGAAGAAATGGACTGTGCTGTGCACAGACCTGTACTATTTACAACATTCTGTTTCACATGTCACAGTTCAAATCTAGTTGTCTAAAGCTGATGCAATTCAATAGAGTGAAACTATTCCAGCAGTTGTGGCTATTCAGTTTCATTATTCTTCTTCAGTAAAGCAGGTATGTAAGGGTTCAAAACTTCTGAACTGTGTTTTCAGTACTCTGACCTCAATTTCCTAGCAACTTTCACAGTAAAAAATAGGATAAAAAAGTGTTGCATTTACTAAGGGAAAGTTATACCATAATTTCCTTCCTATCTCTCTTTACAACAAACCAAAATAAAACAAAAAAAACAACAACAAATCAGATTTGTTATATAGTGGTGCTCAGTTTGAAGCAAACAAGCTCTTCAACTGAAGTTCAGAGGTTTTCCCCCAACCCCTCCTGCTTCTAGGAGTCTCAGTAATTAGAAGAGAGCAACTGAAGTGATTCTGGAGAGAGCTACAAAATACTAGTCCTCAAGGGAGCAATTATAGCATTCCAGTGAAGGAAACTAGGAAATGCAAGCATGCAAACACTACACATAAAACTAAAGATGCACGAAAGATCCCATAGTTGTTTGCAAAACTGGTCCTTGATTTTTTTTTTTTTTTTTTGCTGCATGTGATACTCCTCAGCTTATTATCATAAAAGCAAACAGAGATATCTACTTTATGGACCTTTCTGTGATTGATCAGTTCGAGAAGGAGAGAGAAGCTTTGGGGATTTCTTCTGATATAAAGCATCCATCTTTAGTCTGTTGAGTTCAGAGGTGAATGACATCAAACTACACTACTCACTTCCTCAGGAGTGAGCACTGTCTTTTTTTCCATGACTCAGACCACAAGCAAATTCTTCATTTGACATAACACTTATTATCTGTTTTGGTCAGATTATTCAGAAGAAATATATATTAAATAAATAAACAAACATAGCCAAGGAGAAGTCAAGGTGCCAGGTATTTCATTGCTGCTGAAGGTGAATCAGGGAACCCAAAACATTAGAGAGACATTCCCTGACCTGCTGCTGAATTTCTGTTGTATCTTTGAATTTTCACTTCATCTATTCTGCTTTTCTTTTGTCTGCTTAGATTCTGAATGCTGACTGACAAAGGCTTCCCCTTCATGTATTTCTCAGCAGCTTTCAGAGTATCAGTGGGCTATTTTGTCAAAATGAAAAACACATGCCATATAGCTAATAGGTTTTAAAGAATCCTATTAGTTCTGATGCCTTTAAATGGGCACCCAAATCACTAACTGCTTTTAAAAAGATACACAGTGGTTCTGTTAAGATAGTCAGAAGCAATCCAATACACTTCACTCTCATCAACCTCAACATGAAAATTGACCTTTCAAAACTCAGATACTTATATTTAATGTTACAGTAACACTCACAGATTTCAGTTTACTCATTTTCAGCTATTATAGTGCTCCATTCACTGTACTAGCTTGAATATGTTATTTTCTATAGGGTGTTGTGAAACATCTGAATACTTTGACAGTTTTTATGTTACAGAAAAATATAATGAATAAAAGTGATCTCTCCCTGCTCCCCCTCCCCCCCCAGTTCTTTTGAATATTGCTATTCTCCCCACCTTCTTTTCCTGCAAGATAGTATGACATGTATAACATGAGTTCTAAAACTGCCTTTCATTTCAGAACAGCATGACACCACCACAATGATAGAGCTGAAAGCCATAAGAAGTTATCATTACACTCTCAGAAATGCTATCACAATCAATCTTATGTTATGTATTCACCAGTTAGACATATACCACAAATCAACCCTATGTAGCCACAGATAGAAATGACATGATTTAATCTTTGGTGCAATAAGGTAAAATGAATCAAATTCACACTGACAGGAACCTGCACCATAAGCAGTGCGCTCAGCTAAAAAAAAAGTTTGTCATCAGTACAGACAAATCACAAATGGTAAGGCAACCAAGAGTGCTGCCATTTTATCACTGCAGACGCAGACTGTATGTTTGGGCCTTAGTAGTTTATTCAATGGGAGCTGATACACTTTGCAAGTTTATTTTCTTTTAAGCTATATTATCAAGGAGAAGCAAATTGAGCTATGTTTCGATTCTCTATTTACCATCATTATGCTTTACTTGGGATTTTTATAATCATAGAATATCCTGAGTTGGAAGGGACCCACAAGGATCATTGAGTCCAATTCCTGGCACCACACAGGACTTCCCAAAAATTCAGACCATATGGCTAAGAGCACAGTCCAAATGCTTCTTAAACTCTGATAGGCTTGGTGCCGTGACTACATCCGTGGGCAGCCTGTTTCAGTGCGTGACCACCCTCTCCATGAAGAATCTCTTCCTGCACCAAGAAGTTATCACTGAGGTGCTTTAGGAACCTCCTGGACCTGTTTGTGTCAGCCATGTGGTAATCCCAGTTGATGTCTGGCAAGTTGAAATCCCCCATGAGGACAAGGGCAGTTGATCTTGAGGTATTTCTTAGTTCCTCAAATAATAATTCATCGGTGTCATCATTTTGGCCGGGTGGTGTGTAATAGACTGCCACGACGACATCCCCCTTATTTTTTTGTCCCTTAATCCTTACCCAGAGGCTCTCAACTTTTCCATCGCCAACTGCAAGTTCCACACAGTCCAGCCCCTCCTTTACATAAAACGCCACCCCCCACCTCGCCTGCCCGGCCTGTCTCTCCTGAGGAGCCTGTAACCATCTACTGCAACACACCAGTCACAGGAATAATCCCACCAGGTTTTGCTTATGCCAATGATATTGTAGCTCTGGGACTGGGCCAAGACTTCTGTCTCATCCATTTTATTCCTCATACTGCATGTGTCTGTGTAGAAGCACTTCAAATGAGCCTCATTGTACACAGCACCTCAAGGAGCAGACCAAGGGACTTGACAAGCACACTGTCCTCTCATTCTGGCATGTCATCACCGGCAGGCCTGGTTTTATACCTTTCCCCCTTTGACTCTAGTTTAAAGCCCTATCTATCAGCCCCACTAACTCCTGGGCAAAAATCCTTTTCCCCCTCTGAGAGAGGTGCATCACATTTGGTGTCAGCAGGCCTGGTGTTACATGAATCCTATAGGAATCTGTATCGAAAGCTTTACAGAAGTAATCTTTTTGCATTTAAAATAAGTAAATATTAGCTTTCTCCATACCATTGAAATAACGTGATCTGGACATACTTGGTGGTCCCACTTGACTAAAATGAAGATCAGTCCCAGTCCAGGCCTTACCTTCCACCTATGATGACTGGAAGAAGACTTACGGGCCAAGAATTAGATCTAGTTATTAGTTTCACTTTACAGAAGGCAATTGCTCTAAATTTGCCTATGTTTGGATTAAACAGATACATCAACCTGCTGTAATTTCAAAATTGATGAGAAGTACAAAGTTAAATCTGAGGAGGCATGTGTCACTGAAATAGTGAAAGTCCATGAAGAATTCTTATCAGAACCATTAATGTGAAAAACATGTGGATAGATCCCAATAGTCAAGAAGCATGCACGTCTCCCAAAAAATTAAAAAGAAAAAAAATTAAAAGGGAGAACCACTCTCACAAACAGTAAGGCCAAAGGCCACTAATTCCTTTAATATACTTGCCCACATAACAAGAGGAAGGAACAGCTGTCAGCTAATGCCTGAACTGAAACGGTCAGGACAGGATAAGTCCTTCCCTAACCAGGAAAGGAAGCTGGTTGGGAAGTTTTTTTTTTTTAATTTTAAATGTAAGTAACTATCTGGGTAGGACTCTATGACTTAACCTTTATTCTATAAGCCGATTCTTGCATCTATGTTTACATACCTCTGAGTTTAAAAGCAAGCTTCTTTTAAGTTGCCAGTCACCTGCAGCTTAAGGAAAGGCTTGTCAAATGCTTCCCTTTGCTGGAGCCTTCACAGTGACAAGCAGAAATAGCATGTCTTGCAGTTGCAGCTGGAGACAGGGAATTCCATGCTTATTTTTCTGCTTGGAGCAAGGAGCTGGGGGAGGCTACAGAAGGCAGCCTGCTAACCAAGTTACCAGCCAAGTGCATACAGTCCCAAAATGCCTTCTCAGTGGACTGCTGCCTCTGGGAAAGAAAACACAACACCTGGCCATACGTTCACAAAAGCACCACAGTAGAAAGAACATTGCTCTATTTTGAGGAAAATGGGCTCTGCTTAAACCCAGCTTAAGTTTTGGCTAATGGGGTTATCCTTCCCAGCCAAACAAAGTGCCAGGAGTCGTTATTCTCTTATTGGTAACTTGTACAGGTATAGCACACAATAAAAAAACACTAAACCCATAAAGTAAGCCCAAATGCGCATTTTTGTTTTAGTAACTTCCAACTATAGGAAAGTTTTTAAGTTTCTTAAAAATGTATTGTTTTAGACAAGAAATCCAAAGCAACCATACAGCTGCGGTATGAAGCATGCAGGAGTTGAAATGATTACCAGAGCTACAGGTTTCAACAAATGAAAATGACAAAGTCAAGTCCAGGATATCAGAGTATGAATTTTGCTAGCTCAGTAATGTTTTAGCAGTCATGCACTGTTGGGAACTATTGTTTGTTCCCCATCAAAAAGATGATGCATATTGCAGTATACAAAGTATTATCTAACAGCAGTTGGGTTTTCCTGAATCCAGAAGTAAGCTGAGAGAGCAGTTTCTATCAACCTTTGAATTCACAATTTGATGTGAATGTGGTCATTATTTCTAAAAGCTTCTAAGGTCATATAACTAAAAAAGAAAACTGGTTATAGAAAAGAAAGGATGCAACAAATACAGTAGAAAAACTGTCCTGCTCCCAGCTGGAACAAAATTTATCTTAAGCATCCTAACGTATTAACAATAACTCACTCTTGCTTCTGAAAAATCCACCTCAATTCAAAGTTAAAGAAAAGGATTCTGACTAACTTTAGGGAGTGTTCCCCAAAGACACCATAGGCCCAGATAATTAATAAAGCAGTCTTAAAAAGATGTCTTTATTTTTTTTAAGATAAAAGAATACCTACAGAGATTACATTGGTTCCGGTTAAAAGATTTCAATATCACAATTGTGTGAAAAAACATTGTGATATTCATGAAACCTTACACGAAAATCACCATCTTATTTGCTTTAGTTTTCATCTTATACAGGCCTAAGAAATGGTTATCTGGACAGTGCTTTAAAATAGATGCCCCAACTGCAGTGATCACTTTCAAATGGCTTATGTTTTGCCTTTGAACCAAGACCACTTTTTAATATCATTTTTCTCCCCTTTTCCCCAATAGATAGGTTTCACTCTTTCTTGGTTAATGTTTTATATTGGATAGTCGCACATCCTTCACTCATCCCTAGTACTGGGCCACTCATGTTATGTATCTCTTTAAATACTGAAACTACAGCATTATTTTAATTAGAGAAGTAAATTCTACAGTAAGACAGACATAGACATTCAGGCAGTAGACCCTAAAGTGCATTTAGAGTTTTATTGGATCCACATTAAATTTCATCCTTACATTTATCTTTTTATTGAAGAATAGTAGAAAAAATACTGTATACTGTAGTTCCTTGGAACTATTGAGAAGCTAATCTGTTGTTATGGAATAAGAATATGTTTAAGTTTGATTTTAAAAAAACTTAATATACCAAAATGCTTACAATAACTCTTAGAAGTTATTTGGAAGAACACTTCACCATCATTTCACAGAATCATATAGGTTGGATTTCAGTAGTCATACAGAGAAATGCACAGAGATAAAGACACAGTAATGAAAACTCATAACTAATGAGATGGTTTAGAGATTTTCTGGGACGTGTTTTTACACTCATTTCTGTTCTTACTATGTGCCATTTTGGCAACGTTCATGGCTGGCAGAGAAGAAAGATCCAAATTAACGTCCTATTCCCTGTTATGTTTTCTCCTTCTCCACTCTGAAAACAGCAATGGTGATTGAAGCCCTGCCTTGAAACACAACCACAAGGTCAGAACATGAAAACTCAGGCACTCACACACTCTGCACCTCTCCCAGCCAAACATGGGAGACAGACAGCCAGGTGGTAAGATGGAGGGAGAACAAGTGGAGCTGTCAGGGCACAGCAGCTGAGACATGGATTGTAGGACAAAGTCCCAAGAGAAACTAGGTTTTATTTCTCCACTAGCAAAACCATGCCGTGTTTTGCTTTGATATAGCAGTATTTTATTGAATTTTCTTTGTATTTCAAACAACTCATGTACTCTGCTAAGTGGCTAAGTCTATATAACATCTTTTCCTGTGAAAATATAAATAAAATTAATGTAATTATTGAAAATATTCTGAGGCCTTTCGTCATCATCAGTAAGCCCATGGTAGGTAGCTATCAAGTTTCAAATCACATTTATATGTCATTCCTACCAGTCCAAATGAACAACTCAGAAAACATGTAAAATGGACTCAGTCTCTCCTTTAGCATATGAAAGAACTGTTAACAACATTGCCAAAGTCTGTTTTACAGTAAGACCTTTTTTTATTTTGCAGTCTTTGCATGCATGATGCTATAGCAGACTCCTACAGCTGCTGTGAGCTCCAAAGATGTCATTGAGGGCAGCCCTCTTAGAACCTATTTCCAGCTTTTTTCTAATTCAGGTCTTCAGACTCACATCAAACTTCCACCCATCTCAATTTCCCTGGTACTGTTTCATATTTCAAGAACATCCTAGCAGTGGCTCAAGAACCTTTTCCCTGTGACAATTGCCACATGTCCTCGCTCTGAAACATTATTCTTCAGATCTTCTCTTTTCTCTTTTTCTGTCTTTGTCATCTAACAGTTTTATTTATATGACTCTATTTAAAGCTGCTAAAATAAAAGTGTTCAGAACATAATTTCCATTTTGATTTTACAAAATGGATTTACAGCTAGTTGAAAATACGAGATTGCATATAGCAGTTTTAGTGCCCATTGGCTTAAATGTAAATCTTGTACCATGCAAGGTCATTTCATTCCAAAGGCAGGAGATCTACATTTCTATTACAGAATGTTTCATTTCCTCACCTACTGAAAATGAAGTAGTTCAGTCTGATCATCTAAGGACAGTAGGCTTTTAACATATCTGATAACATATTATTTAAATGTGAATGTTAGAATGCACCACTTTTACAAGAACAATGCAAAATAAGAGATATTTTAGAAGATGCAACAAGTTATATAACATTACAAAATTGCTACTGCAGTGCTTTAAAGTCCCCAGACAGCCATGCTTAGGAAAAAAGTCCTCTCTGTAGCAACACTGTTTTGATTAGTAGAAGCTAGCTAAATGCCTGCTATTAAAAAAAAAACAGCAACAACAACAAAGCACTGGAAATTTAATTCTAGTAGAATAAGGTGTAAAAATAATCATTGGTAAGTCTTTAATTCAGAATTAAATAACCTTATTTTATACACGAAATAAGGAATGTAAACTGAATAAAGGATATTCTAATTACAAGACTTCAAAGAGGTTTAATGCTAGCTAGGTAACCCTCTGCAACTCTTAATTCAGATTAACCTCCTTAAATATCCTTTTTGTTGCCAAACATCATATGTAGGTGTTTATTATATATATATATATATATATATATAAAGCTACACTTTGTGCCTTTTCACCCCAGCTTTTGTTACCAAACACTGACTTTATATATTCTAGCAAATGGAATTCTGCTCCATACCCTACGGTTTAGACAGATGCACTCACACATTTACTAAAGGTACAAATGAAATTTCTGCAGTCCCTTGTATCTTATAAAAACACACAACATGGTATCCCATTCCAGTGTTTGTGCTTACAGACATCTTGCAATGACAAATTACAGAATAGACAATTGGACTGTGTCACAGGCAGCTCAGGAATCCTACCAGGTGCCATTAACATAGCTACCATATTAACTGTAGGTCATAACTACTTAGTTTTCCACAATAAAATAAGCAAATATTGATTAGTTTAGGTGTTATAATTCTGAGTCACCATTTAGAGATATAAGTGTTTAAACCTTTCAAAGTCAATCTAGGACCATTACAGAAAATGCATAGTTACAGACAACAGTATTCTCCTGAGACTTAGGCATGAGACCCAAATATTCAAAATAAAACCAACACTGGCCTATAGCATCAAGAAGCCTGGACATGAAAGTCTTTTTCAGCTTTATGACTCTAATATGTATATTTTAAAAGAAATGTACATAATAGTTACAACCACTGGCAAACTAACTACAATGATGGTTAGAGTATGGGATTCAAAGTGCAAGATCTCAGGGGACCCTTTACCTGACAGACGCTCGGTAGTGGCACGTGAGCCTCACTGGAAGGAAGCCCTGTGTTGCCCTGCCAAGAGAAACCTATTCATCACATTGATCTAGCAAGTATCACTGCCAGCCCTGGCTCTGGAGCTGCTGCTGGAGATGGAGAGTGCTGACCCACTAATGCTAACATTAGCGTGCTGCATGGCTGTGCCAGCAGCTGCACACAAAATTCAAACTCCATGGCTGCTTGGACCAGCCAAAACTATTTGGGCCATATTCTATTAGAGCTGATATTGCTTTTGCTCCAACAAGCAGTAACCCTACTGAGATTGGCTAATTCAATTTTGCCCATCTTATCAGATTTCTTTTTAATGAAACTGAACAATAGTTTCATTTGTTGTGTTATTAGTTTTCCCAGTGGTAGCAGCAAGACTAACTCTGCTGAAAGCTGAACAACAGTGTTGTGCCAGTGGTGACTGTTTATCATCACGATATGCCAGCTTCATATTGCAAAGTTGCCCTAGTCCATTCTTTTTTGTTTGTTTCCCATCTGTGGGGATTCACAGCTCAGAGGTCATCTTCCTGCCCCATCTACTTTGTGGATTAGCACGTACATGTATCCATGTACTATGTCCCTGAAGAGACTTGAAATGATCATAGAATCATAGAATAATTAAGGTTGGAAAAAAGCTCCAAGATCATCTGGTCCAACCATCACCCTACTACCAATGTCACCCACTAGACCATGTCCCTAAGCAAAACATCCAACCTTTTCTTGAACACCCCCAGGGACGGTGACTCCTCCACCTCCCCAGGCAACCCGTTCCAACACCTGACTGCTCTTTCTGAGAAGAAATATCTCCTAATTTCTAACCTAAACATCCCTGGCACAACTTGAGGCCATTCCCTCTTGTCCTATCGCTAGTTATCTGTAAGATGAGGCCAGCCCCCAGCTCCCCACACCTTCCTTTCAGGTACCTGTAGAGAGCAATGAGGTCTCCCCTGAACCTCCTCTGCTCCAGACCAAACGCCTCCAGTTCTCTCATCTACTCCTCACAGGACTTGTGTTCCAGGCCCTTCACCAGCTTCCTAGCCCTTCTCTGGACATGCTCCAGGGCCTCGATGTCCTTCTTGTTCTGAGGGGCCCAAAACTGAACACTGCACTCGAGGTGCGGCCTCACCAGAGCAGAATATAAGGGGAACGATCACCTCCCTGGTCCTGCTGGCTGCACTATGCCTGATACAAGCCAGGATGCCGTTGGCCTTCTTGGCCACTTGGGCACACTGCTGGCTCACGTTCAGGGGAGCATCAATCAGCACCCCCAGATCCTTTTCCTCTGCACAGCTTTCCAGCCTCTCTGCCCCAAGCCTGTCGCATTGCATGGGGTCGTTGTGGCCAAAGCACAGGACCCAGCACTTAGCCATGTTGAACCTCATCCCATTGGCCTCTGCCCATAGACCCATCCTGTCCAGGTCCCTCTTCAGGGCCTTCCTACCCTCCAGCAGATTGACACTTCCCCCAACTTGGTGTCATCTGATCTGGGACACCGCAGGGATTGGGAGATACTTTGGACTGAATGGAGCAGGTCTCTTTTTTATTTTTATTTTTTATTTTTTTAGTAGTAGGAAGAAGGGGAATTATCATTTTATATATTCATACTTAGAGTCCTTGTGGCACAGACTACACAGGTTGTTGTCTTAGAGAAAACATCTAAATGCTACTATTGTGTTTATCAGCTTGAAATCATATCATCAATTAACCTTCAGAAGTGCTCAAAAGAAATAAATGCATAAAAAGTTGTTATTTCTTCTTCCTGCTGCTTCAGCTGATTTATCACATTACAGAGACCTACACTGCATTGGTGTTTGAAGGGAAATTGAATTGAGAAGGCAGATTCATTTGCATGATGCTCACAGATTTCTTTAGCTCTCTGTCTTTAGAGAAATGTTTTGTTTGATCCATATTTAGTGGTGGCAAGAAAAACAGACTGCCAGCTTCTGCATATTAAACCCTATAGCAGATTCATTCAGTGAAATGGCCCAGAATACGTAAAATACTTTTGCCTTAGTCTCACCTCATTTTGGTTTGTCAGAGGCCCTGATTCTAAACTAGAGAGGTAGGTCTCCTGCAGAACTCCTTGTCAGCATGGCTACATTGGTAGATGGACACACAGTGTCATCCAAAGCCAGAACATGCTCAGGTGAGAGAACTCATCCAAGATACCCGACAAAGCGCTGTCCTGCCCAGAATCAGGATTTAATCAAGGATTAAAACAAAGCATTGGAACAATAGCCTCCAGCTTTAACTTTATGCTGAAACTTGAACTCCTAGTTTACTCCTGGCCTTCAGGTACCATCTAGTTCCCATTCTTACTTTCAGATCCTGAACACATTATACGCTTTCAATCCTCTGCCTCATCACCACTACCTGGCTTATCTCTTGTAAAGCATGTTCCCAAAAAAAGCATTTGTGGAGATGTTTAAGAACTTAAGAGTTATTAAGTAGAACTATTATTGCCAGAGCCAAATACACACAAGAATCACAGTGGTTATTGAGGGGCAGGTGAAAGATGAACTTTTATACTTGCTCACTGATTGTAGCTGAAAGTCTAGGCAAAAACATTTAGTCCTTACAACACGTCCTCCCTGCCCAAAGGCATTGTTGTCAAAGGTATTATGGTTAACAAAAAACACAGACATAAAACAGCATTTCTGCCAACTGAGAAAACTTGAAAGCTAAGTTAGTGCAGATTATAATTTCCTTGGTACACCTAAAGTACACTACATAACATACAGGGCCAACAAATCTAGTATGGCACACTGGTCACCAGCATGTCACAGGGAGACAAACTCAACAGTGGTCTAAGAATAAATGGCTAAATGAATCCAATTTTCTCATCCAAATAAAGTAATAAGACACATTTACATTATATGGAAAAGAAAATAATCTGTTTAGGGCTGCCATCACAGCCACCCAGTCTCCAGCTTCTATCTGTTCGTGTATTTTTCAGCAACAGAGGACTATGCACTGGTGACAGCCCCAACATAGCCAGTACTGCTGTGAGATGAGAGCTGCTTCACACCAAACTAGACTGAATTCCACTACATGCAGCATGCAAGGAACAAGCCGAAGTAAATTAAAGGTGCTTTTTGAGCTCAAGGTCTGTTTGTTTTTAAAGCATTTACAACAACTTAAATATTTTTGTCCTGCTTTGCTCAGTAAGGTAAAACGAGAGCTAGAGGCCCCAGTCGTGCTGTGCAGCTGGAGCACCCCGATTGCTGCTGTTGTTTCCTCACCAGGAATCATCTGACTTTTGAACTGACTGTAATGGAAATGGCTAGTTCTTAGCATTTTCCTTGTGTGCTATGGGCATACACTTCATGCCTGCCCCCTGGAAATATACCTCTGGCCTCAGAAGGAACACTATTAAGTAATTTCATTTTAGAGCTGAAATCATCTGCTCCACTTCTTGTTCACCTTATCCAGAAAAGTGCTGAAGACTTCAAAGTCCCCCAATCACAGTCACATAAGCTTTTTTCCTGAAACATTATTCTACAAATAAATAAACTAAATTATAAGAGGAATACCAAGGCATTCAGCAAATGTTCAATATAAGAGGTATTTAAATATTTACTCCTAAGCTAGACTGGAGCTCACAGTGTGTTTTTTAAAAAATAGTCATTATTTGCATCGTGGTAGCACCCGGGAACCCAGTCACAAATAAGACCCAATTGTATAAACCAAATGAAAAAGACAGTCTTTGCTCTAAAAAGCTATTACACCTAAAACAACCATGCGGTATTTTCAGCTACTTGGTATTCATTTTAAGAGCTGAGTTCCTAGTGTTCAGATGCACAAGACAGTAAATATATTCTTACTGTGAGCACCCTGTACATAAATTAAGAGCACGAGTATGTGCATCAATGGTCAGCCCTTACCTATCATAATTTCTCATTGCTCCACAGAAGACAGCAAAACAGAGACCATTTGTAGTGCACTTTTGGCAACTAAATTGCAGTCATAACTCTGTATCTGTATTTTACATATAAAAATATATTTTTAGGGATTTCAAGACTAAATCATTTTTTTTTAACCTTTTGTATTCTGAAGATGGTCTGAAGTGGGTTTTGTTTAATTATATCTACTGCAATATGGGGTTTACCTGCAAAACACCCTGGGCCACACTGATGATTACCCATTTTTTCTCATAGTTGAATAATAAAAACTAACATGCTATACCTTCCACACAAGAACATACACAAAGGCAAAACATGAAGGTACAGCTGTCTTTACCTCCTAAAATTGTGCAAGCTTCAACTTCTGCAGGATTAAAGAAAATGGTTGAAAATATAAAAAACAGTCTTACAAAATAAATACCTAGATATGTTTGCACTGTCTTTTCATAATTGTATAAATAATTTAAAAATACATAAATATAAAACTGTATCCCAGTTTCTGTAGTTCTACTGAAACATGTGACCAATAAATCAGAAAGCTGGGTATCTTCTTCTTACTAAATTAGTCTGCCAAACAATGTTCTAATTGCACTTTGATTTTAATGTTAAAACCCATTTCCATTATTTCACTGGATCATTACAACACAGTTTAATATTTGCCAATGAAGCAAATGATCTGCAAGTAACATTCACAGATGGTTCATGTTTTCTGTTAAGTCTACAAGCTAAGATTTCTTCTATATATATATGCATATATATATTATTTTTTATTAACGTATGATCTCATACTTCATCTTTTCTCCCCAATTAAGGGGTGCAAAACATTTTTTAATTCTACACAGCAATTTTTTCACAAAGCATGCACAACTGATATTCAAAAGCCTTTCTCTACTGTCTGACAGGACAGAAAGCAGGAGCTGGGATGTAATCAAGATATACAACTTTTGTTCATTATAAGGGCTATGAAAAAAGAAACGAAAACTAAACCCACACAGGTACCAGCTGTTTGCATCACTTCAGACAGTTAAAAATCATGGCAACTCAGAGATTACCTACTGTTTTTATTACTAA
Organism: Anser anser; assembly: GCF_964211835.1. Taxonomy (NCBI): domain Eukaryota; kingdom Metazoa; phylum Chordata; class Aves; order Anseriformes; family Anatidae; genus Anser; species Anser anser. Next base: position 14,807,521 of record NC_139736.1, read on the forward strand.
ACAAAGTATGAAGAACTCTGAAGACCTACTACCTGACAATCCTAGACTGTTCCTGAATCATCATTAAGGCACAGTATCTATCTATGGGCCTACTTTCATATGCCCATAATTCTATCTGAATATGAGATACTTATACTGTGATGGCTTACAATGAAAATAGGTATTTGTGCAATTGTACGATTTCCCAACCACACTTCCTGTGTCTGTTGTCTCTAAACAGTGATCACCTTCCAGCAAGAGAGAGAGTCCTGGATTAGTGAGCACCAGTGAGGGACATTATGAGAGTTCCTGGAGCACACTTCAGGCCAGATCGTTCACCCTGTAGTCAAATGTTTCTAGAGGAAATGGCTTCTTTATTATAATATTTCCGTTATTTCTGCAGTTAGCATTAATTTCAGTAAGATTGGTGACTAGATGTCATGTAAGAGGCATCAACGTTACAGGAAAAACCCCAACAACTACAACTGAATTATAAGAGAGATTAAAAGCCACTCAAATACAAACAGAGCCACCAGATGGGCAGTTTGGAAGGAATTCACAAATCTTTTCATCCATCAGGGCATGTATGTGTGTGTGTGTCTGCACCTGCATATTCCCTTTTTCTTGTAAGTGACTTCAGTAACTGCTTTAGGGATGTTTTCATCGCAAGCTTGTGCTTCTGTTGCTGGTTACAAATTAGGAGGCTTTTTTTTTTTTTCTGAATGCAGGGACTCAGCTCATCTTCTGTAATGCCCCCTTCTCCTTCCAAGTTCACAGCTTTTTGATTTTGCACTTGCTGCCCTCTTAAACAACTTTAGTCGAGTCTGCTTAATTGGCACCTCCCAGCAAAAGCAGAAAAAGCCAATTAAGTATTTGTACTACAGTTTATGTGGGTACTTGTGCCAAACTATCAACTTACACTTCTAATCAAGTACCATGGAAGTGATGTATCTTCAGCTGACAGTCCCCACAGCCAGAGGACTTCTTTTTGCAATGATACTTGTTCACATCTGTTTAATGAGTCTGCATCACAAATAGGCAGAGTACAAGTTATTAACTCATTAAAACTACTTGGGGATAGCACTATTTTAATAAGACACGTATTGCAAAAGACAAATGAAGTGCTACACTGACTGGCTGTCATGGTAGCTCTGGTGTATTGCTAGGAAGTGACCTGAATGAACAACAATACCTGTTACAGAATTTGATCCAAACAGAGATCCTTTGATAAGGGCTCATGACTGGGCACTCCACACAATGAAGATGCACTAAGAACAGCTATCACGCATCCCTTAAGTCCAATTTAAAGCCTGGGTAAAAGTTTGTTTTGTGCCCTGTGCTTCTCACCTCTGCTTTTGATGGCTACACTGCAGCATTATCCTTTACTGTCTGTTAACCACGTGTAAACAGACCACCTATTTTTTAGGACAAAAGTTTTATTAGTAGCCTCATGCACCTTTTCTCCAAGTTTTCTTGAAAATTCATATACAATGTTTGCATTTATCTCTTAACATATAAAAGCCTTTCATGCCATTGCTACTGAAGTCCTTAAAGTACAACAACATTCAATTATTGTATCTTTCTCAGCCAAGCATCTTGTCTTTCTCTTGCCTATATTAACATTCAACAGTCCCTTGACTTCCTGCTGCCTGTCTCACAGCCCTTTTTCCACGTTCTCCAAACATATGTGCTGTAGTCTTTCATGACACCCACTCTTCTCAAAGCACTCCCACACAGTCACTGTGGTGCTCCCTTTGTGGTGGGTCAACCTTAGCTATATGCCAGATGCCCACCCAGTGGCACCCTCACTCCCCCTCCCCAACAGGGTGAGGCTGAAAGTGTGTGGAAATAACTTGCCTCAGCAGTGGGCTTGGGCAGCATCACATATCCAGTTCAGCTTTCGTATTCAGGAACGACTCCAACCAGTTACAGTAAGAGATTTTTCATCTGCGTATACAAGAAAAGCAGTTGAAGTAGGACAGCCACGTGTTTGTTTGCATTGGGTAACACTCACACGTGCCCTTTTTCTTGAGACACAAATCCCTACACAGCCAAAAAACTACCCTTCTCCCCCCCAGACATAATCCAACCCCTGCATGAAAATGCAGTCTGACTTTCAGCTTCCTCACATCTGAAAAATGACCTTGCAGTCAGCAGCACTGTTCAAGGAAGCAGAAACGCCACTGCACCAGTAAAGCCTCTTGTTGATGCCCAGTTCCTCACAAGCAGTTTAGCTATGTTTGGAGACACGGGCTGAAAAATGCCTGAGACTTGAAACACAGGTGTACCTGTTTTCAGGTTTTTAGCTTACTACTTGAGTGATAGCAAAATGACCACACCTTTCAGAGGAAAAAGTAGAAACAAACACCAGCAAAAAAAGCAAGAATAGAAGACTTCTTGAAAAATGTCTATTTTGTATTTTTAAATAGTTACAAAAGTTAACTTTTTCATGTAGTATAAGCCTAATTCCAGTATAAGAGTGTTCAGATGTTTCAATTAATATAATTGCAGTGAATTCTTTGATCTGAACTTGACAGGTGAAGGAGTTCTCTGGTTTACTGCCTCCATAAAGTAAAAAATAAAAAAAAAAAAATGAGGGCAGTTCATTCTGTCTGAGTGATAGTCTTTCACTACAAACATTTTAGGTTATTTTAAGTGCATTTGCATTTTACATAAATATATGTTAGTATTTCCATCACATAACTAAAAAGTACCCATATTATGTGGGATGTACTATAACAAACCTTGTATATAGAACAACTCTTTGAGTACTAGAGACTTGGCTGAAGAGATTTTGAATTTCAAGGAATATTCTTTTCTATAAAGCACCTTTTGGAAAAAAGCCAGTGACTTGTTTCTAACACATAGCCTTCTGTATTACCTGGCATCATTTAAAACACCACACAGTTGAAATAAAAAGCTGGGGGGACAAGACTTTATGACAATACGTATCACTGAGACAGAAAAACCATAAGATAATTATTTTTTTGTTAACATTAAGTCTAATTAAAATAACAATAATAATAATAATATCTGTGTCTTCCAGCTTTCAAGAGTAAGTATTTAGTTTAAAACAATGAAATGGTCTACTTCTGACTGCCTCTTCAATAGTAGTTACTGAACCAGAGGATCTTTAGAGCAAATTTGTTTTACAATACTAACACAGGGTCTTGAAAGCAATATGCATGTGGCCCATGTGCAAAAGCCATATTACAATTTCTGTTAGCCAGACTTCACTGTATTTTAGGAGGCTGGGTCATGATTTATGCCAGTGCAGGATGGGAAGACTAGTTTAAATTTTCTCCATTTGTAAATCTCATTTTATGTTTTTCTATAAGCAAAGAGAGTTTTACCTTTTATCTTAGAGGTAGGTAGAGGACAACTTTGCTGATCAGTTTTACAGTTTCTTCTTTATGGTGTAAGTGCAGTAGATAGACGGAGCACCCCTGATATTTTTTGTAGTTTCCCTGGTGCAAATGGATCTGGCAAGAGTTGGGTTGGAGAAATGTAGCAATATTCAAAGAGGCAAATAAAAGCTTGCTTTTCCTGTACTAACAACAGAATACTCTTTTTTTTTTTTTTTCAAGACTTAGGATTGAATAAGATTTTATAAATGCATGCACCAATGAGATAAGGTGGTTTTAGAAGAGGAACATGTACTGGAGTTGATGACTATGCTGAGGAGGATACCACAGACCTAAGCCCCTAAGCCTGCTGCTTTACCATCAACAGAATAACTACTTTGTTTTCTAACATCACACAACACTGTCTCAGCCCAGACAAGAAAGGAACTGCTCCATTTGCTTCCACACGAAAAAAAGAGAAACTGTATCCTGCAAATTTGTAGTATATATTTATGAAAAAAAAAAGGGGGGGGGGGGGGAACACGACTCAGCAGTGTAGAGGCTAAATTGCCCTCATCAGCAAATAATAATTTCAGGTGTACCGGGCTGAATGCAATTCTAATCTGAAGTTAATGGCTAAATAACACCAGATTTGTTCAGGCAGGAGAGCATCTAGAAACACCAGGTACTATAGGCATGAGTAGTCAAAGAATCCCAGAAAAAATATCACAAACTCTATTTAGCCTAACCCTAACCCTTTGGCCCTTACTGACTAGGTGCAGCTTGGGGTGGGAGGGAGAGGCCAGCATCTGTATTCAAGGCAAGTGAATGAAAAATACTCAGCAACTTTTTTTACTTACAAGTTTGAATATTAAAAATGGCTTAGGCTGACCAAGAAGAATTGTTTAATCTGAATTCTTACTAAATTAGGTACTTAAAAAGTGCAGGGAACGCAACATGACAGAAGACACAGTTTCAAGCCTGTGATTCCCCTATACCCCCCTTTTTATTTATTTCTTCATATTTAAAGAATTTAATTAATCCATACAATTTTTTTTAATACAATATAGTTGATTAACACTAGTAATTTCAGTGCCTTTTAATATAACAAATCTCTTCTGAGAAATATTCCTAGATAATTATCCGTGACATTTTTTAAAGTTTGCCTTCTAACTAATTTTAGTGGAAATACCAATAAATTCTTCATTACACTTATTTTAACAAGGACTGAATTGGATTTTAGATGTTATGATTTTAGCATAATAAAAACCTGCAGCTCTCAAAATACACTATTCTCTCTTGGAGCTCTCCTTTGAAGTTTTGGAACTGAGGAGGAGGAGAGGTTTTCTGTCGTTTCACTTTAAAGTCAAACTGAATGACACTAGAAAAAGCTGGGGTGCTGGTCTGTGTTGCCTCCATTCACACCTCTGCCAAACCTTCTGCCTCTCCCCAACCCTATTCTCCCATTGCTTGTTTCTGTCCTTGGACTGAAGCATCCCACTCTCCACTAACACCAGTAGCACCATTTTAAGGCTGATCTGTAGACCTCTGGCACCAAAAGGATGGAGATAAGAAAACTCCACCCCTTCTGTGGAGTGAGTGCTCTGGCATTTGTCTGTGGGCTTGTTGCCCAATTGTTATTGTTATTGATAATCTCCTCTCTCTCTTCTTGCTTCACACACAAGCAGACGTTTGCCATGTGTGCCCTATCCAGCTGAGGCTCCTTGCTGTGCTTCTGTGGGCTGTGTCACATTCAGCAACCCAAACCCTTTCAACTAGAGATTAAAGATTGGGCCTACTAACAACCCACTCAGCAGTGCTGAGCACTGGAGAACTCTCCGCAGCACATATGTATATCAACTAAAAAGGTTATCTCCATAGCTGGCAGACAGGTATATTCCAACAGCACGACTAGTTACCAAACTTATGATAGAATCATTTGGGTTGGAAAAGACCTTCAAGATCATCTGGTCCAACCATCACCCTACTACCAATGTCACCCACTAGACCATGTCCCTAAGCAAAACATCCAACCTTTTCTTGAACACCCCCAGGGACGGTGACTCCTCCACCTCCCCAGGCAACCCGTTCCAACACCTGACCGCTCTTTCTGAGAAGAAATATCTCCTAATTTCTAACCTAAACATCCCCTGGCACAACTTGAGGCCATTCCCTCTTGTCCTATCGCTAGTTATCTGTAAGACGAGGCCAGCCCCCAGCTCCCCACACCTTCCTTTCAGGTACCTGTAGAGAGCAATGAGGTCTCCCCTGAACCTCCTCTGCTCCAGACCAAACGCCTCCAGTTCTCTCATCTACTCCTCACAGGACTTGTGTTCCAGACCCTTCACCAGCTTCCTAGCCCTTCTCTGGACATGCTCCAGGGCCTCGATGTCCTTCTTGTTCTGAGGGGCCCAAAACTGAACACTGCACTCGAGGTGCGGCCTCACCAGAGCAGAATATAAGGGGAACGATCACCTCCCTGGTCCTGCTGGCTACACTATGCCTGATACAAGCCAGGATGCCGTTGGCCTTCTTGGGCACACTGCTGGCTCATGTTCAGGGGAGCATCAATCAGCACCCCCAGATCCTTTTCCTCTGCAGAGCTTTCAAGCCTCTCTCCCCCAGGCCTGTAGATCTGCATGGGGTTATGGGGTCATGGTGGCCAATGTGCAGGACCCAGCACTTAGCCATGTTGAACCTCATGAACCTTAGCCATGTTGTACCATGTTGAACTTGCTGCAAAGTTGGCAGATGCCAGTTCGTAGTCTGTAATTACTTCACATTCTTGCATTACACATGCAAATATTACAGAAAATGTAACAGAAAAGATTATAGATGCCGAAAATCTCATCAAAGTACCACCATGGACTTATTCTCAACAATGGAATTGGGGCACAGGTGAAGAAAACTGTAAGAAGGAAAGACTTTCTACCCCATGCATCTGATAGAACACCTATTAATGGAACACTGAGAAAGGACAAAAAAACCCTTACTACCTTGAATAAGACCATTCATTAAAAACATATGATGGGGAAACATTTCATGTAAAACTGTCATCCTTGGAGTTGTCAAAAGGCCCCAGAAAACGAATTCTAGAAATATGACCTCCACAGCATGGTATATGCTTGGCCCACCAATATCTTGCTGTGTGTCGCTGCTTCCTCCACCTCCTCCTCCTCCCCCTCCTGGACTGGAGCTGGTGGCATCTCCACGTCCTTTTCACTCCCACTGTACTCCTGGCAAGGCCAGGGTAAAGCAAACACTGTAACAAACGGGCAGTGGTGCTCTGGGCCAAGGACACATGCAGCAAGATCTGGGGAGCCTCGGCCCAGCAGGTGATAGCTCCAGGAGTAGGCCCCACACCATCATGGCCTCCACTTCCACATAGAAGCTCTGCTGGAATGAGCAAAGATTGCAGCATCAACCCTGGTGTCAGAAACCAAAAGGTTTTTATCCATGCTTTTGGTCCTGCAGGGTCATACAGATCATCCTGAATGAAACTGGAGAAGGACATTCTACACTGACGGCTGCTGTGTGGGATAGACCTTGGCTACCCCACGCTCCCCTAGTGGCCCCCATGTTTCCAGGCACTATCTGCATGATCAGTTTGGTTCTCTCTCCATTTCCTTCAAGGGCTCTCTTTATCTCTCTGATGGAAAGAAACTCATGGTGGATAGGACAGGCTGGTGTAGGGTCTGATTCAAATCAACAGTGGAAATGCAGAATGTGCCATTTAGGCCTCCCTCACCTGGAACAGGCCAAGGTAGTGCACTCACACATCCCTACAACCATCGAGACGTTGTAAAACCAGAATTGCAGTGGACTGCAATGTACTGCTTACTTTATTTGGGGAGTTTTTATAAAAACAAGCAAAACAAAACAACAACAACAACAAAAATGAATGCAGTACTCCAGGCGAGGTCTCACAGTTTCCAGTTTCCTTCATAGCTTTCCAGGAACTGATGTGGGGCTGACCAGACTGTAATTACCTGCATCCTCCTTCTTGTTCTCCTTTCCTTTCCTTTTCCTTTTCCTTTTCCTTTTCCTTTTTCTTTTTCTTTTTCTTTTTCTTTCTTTTTCTTTTTCTTTTTCTTTTTCTTTTTCTTTCTTTTTCTTTTTCTTTTTCTTTTTTTTCTAAACACTAAACAGCACTAAGACTAAGCACAGAATTAATTCACAAGGGAATTGTATGTTTTATGCCTGCATGGTCATAGGCCCAATATCTTGTCCAGTATTTCGATTTAATTTATCTGATCCTTTATTAAGCAAACCGCACTGGAAGCTGAGAGTAAGCTGGGCCTGATCTTGTGTTCAAAAGGTGTTAGGAATTTCAGACAAACTGAGAGTGCACTATGCTTATGCAGCGGCATGCACAGGCACAGCTGCGTGGCAAATGTCTGTGGTAGCTTATGTGCATATATACCATCATCACATGAATTATACATTTCTTGTAGTGTAAAGTACTAAGCATATTTATGCATTTTTCTTGATTCTTTTGCACTTTACTGGACACACAATGATGTATTTTCCATCATTATATTAGACTTCGAATGAAGGCAAGTTCCTTGTTCAGGGTAAGTTTTTTTTTTTTTTTTAATTGCTACTTTTAAATTCTAGTGAAACAACAAGTAAACAAATAAAAAATTCATTAGAGAGAGGCAGCTCAACTTAGATAAAAGTTTTACAGCACATAGCTCTGCTTTCAAAAGCACAAAATCCAGTCGCCAGGTCATTAGCACAGCATGTAGCACCACAGAAATGAGCAACATTAAAACTTGTGTCGTTTGCAAGATTTACTAATATTTCAGTGTCTTAACAACAGTGTTTCAGCCTAAAGCTTCCCAAAAGGCATTTAAACATTTAAAATACCAGCTCCAAATGGCTATGAATACATTTACTCATTACAAACATATTTAAAACAATGCATTTGGGCTGCATTGTGACAACTTTGGGGCTACTGTGGAAAGGCAGAGGGAAGGCATGAAGAATATACTTTTATTTTTTCACCCCTTTGCAAGGGCAGCCAGAGCATCTCTGCTCTTGAGCATGCGTGGAACGATTGCTACAATGTGCTCGTGGGAGTAGTTGTATGCGCAGATTACCTTTTAGTGTTTGGCTGTGAAAATTCCCCTGAAGAAGCTAACACTGATTACGATCCTAGCTTGATAGCTTTGCTTCTTTGAACACACCAAGTTAATTTCATGCTGAATAAGGAGAAAACTTATGCCTGTCACAGTGCTATATATCAGTCAGGGGCCAATAACAAAGGTCTTAAAACCAGGCTGACTAGGTTTGCGACAGGTCTTGGCTAAAAAAAAAAAGTGAAATGCAGCTGCCTTTGTGCTTTCTACAGCACAAATGAACTTTCGTTTGAAAGAGAAGGTAGCTAAGGAGGGGTACACATTATCTTTTAAAATGGCTTTGTATTATGCTTTTCAGCATAGGCCAAAGGCACTGTCTGGAAAGAATGGCTCTACAAGTGTGTTGGTGGGCTGCTTCTCTGCACAGACATCCCCTTTCCCCAGCTCTTTCTTGAAAGATAGCTTTTGTAGTTAGTCAACATAATTACTGAAAAAAAAAAAAAAAGAAAGAAAGAAAAAAGAATCTTTGGGGGTTTGCATAAGTCTTCTATCTGTTTGCTTCCCTCCCACCCCCTCAACTCTGCTATACTTAAATCTTTACTCGCTATTTGATCTTCGCTTAAACTCCCTTATTTTAATGTTAGGAATTGGAAAAAGAGTCTTTAAAATAAATAATAAAAAAAAAAAGAAACAAACAAATAGAACCTCCACTGAGTTGTTATTTAAGTAAACTGCTTCTCCTGGATCAAATATAAAATAAGATGTCAGAAAACTTTCGTAAGCTGTGCTGTAGGAATGCAATTGCTACTGAAAAGAGTGCAATCACAGCTGCTAAATTTTAGTAGTAATCTTTTAAACTTTAGTAATATTTCCATTAAATACATCTTAGCTACAAGTAGCTCAATGTATAAGGGGAAGGCCCAAAGGTTTTGTAAATGCCTGTCATAAGGAAATTTTGCAAACTTTTGCAAGGTCCATCTTGAGGCATTTTCAGTTTTAAGTTAAGCTTTCTGAAAGACAGATGGCCAATTGTAAATGAGGGCATGGTACCAAACACTTAACAGCAAAAAAAAGTCTTCTGTTATTGTTTCTGTTATTTTTTAGGTCAGACTTTTATTTTTATGAAAGGAAGGAGTGTCCTATGGGCATTTTACAAACTACTGCTGATTTTTCTATTTATGTGGAGATAATTAGAAGTGGCTTGAAGGGCAAAGCCCCTAAACCTCTCCCCAAGACTACCAATTTCATCTGGCAAAAGTCTTTCTCCTGTTTTCTCCACATTATCAACAAACTCACAGGAGAGTTGCTTTGCCTTTGCAGTTGAGATTCTAGAAAAGCTTGGTTTTCAACTACCCTTAAATAACATATCTAGGGTGGATTATTACACAAAATGTTTGTGAAAGTATAAACACAAAATAAATAAATAAATAATGATTTGTGCTGTGCATACGGAGGAATGAAACTTAGTTGGAGAAAGGCCTGCATTCTGTTTTCTTTGAGGTCAAATTTATCTTTGAAGGCTGAAAGAGAATTTCCATATGCAGAAATTAGGGAGAACAGATTGAGTCACCCTCAGCTCCCAACTCCACAGAAGGCCTGATGAAAGATTGGCACCAGGGATGGCAGAGGAATAGCTTTAATCCCATTGGAATGAACTATGGAATATTAATTTACCAGGACAGACTGCATTGAATTGCTATGGCTCTCTTCCATGATTCAGCAGTTGTCATTGTGGCCTTACATGTAGACAGCACAAAGTTATCAGAATGTAGCTAAACCTTTACAGGTATGCAGCCTGTGCCTACATGTTGCCTTGCTACGCAAGTGACTATCACTAATCAGTGTTACTAGACATAACTGACAACTTGGAGTTCCTTTTTCAGGCAACCCGTGGTGATATCTTAATAATCCTGAGATGGCTGCATTTGCATTATGTAGTTATTCTTTGATCATGTTAAATATTCAATACACAGCTGTTTTCCTTAAGTAATGATCCATCAGCCAGAAAGCTCAGCTCAGTTCTTAGTACAGGTTGCCAGTCTAACCCCAGGGACAGTTGGAGCAATTCGGGGCGGGGGGGGGGGGGGGCTAATTGTTACTAGTCTGTAGCTTCCCAAAGCCAATTTGCCATAAAAGCTCATGCTTTCTTCCTGTTGCGTGCCCGGGGGAGGAAGGAGGAGGACAGCTGTGGATTCTCCTGCTTTGGTGGAATTTTCAACCAAAAATTAAATACCTTCAGTGATGTCAAAAACTTTTATTTATTTGTTTGTTTGTTTATTGTAACAATGACACTACACATTATTAGTTCTATCACTCCTTATGTCAAAGTAGAGCTAGCCTATGACACATGAAAAATATACATAACCTATCCAAAACCAGCTTGTTACTTGGCTCATGCTAAAATCCTGAAATTCATTCTCTCCAGTCAAAAACATTTACTTCCATAATTTTGTATAATAAATGTTTGCTTTTAGACATCCATTCTTGAATTTACAGAAAACAGCTCACCTTAGATGATCAACTGCTCTGGTCAAAGCCCTGTAAATTATGACTAACTAACTAACTAAATATCAAATTTACACCATTGTCTCTTCTCTGATTAAAACACACTATTAATATTGTTGCACGCTTGTACTTACATGAAAAATATTTCAAACTTTTCTCTTTTAACACTGTCTAGTTTTCTGCAGAATGATCACAAGCACCATAGACTATATGAGTTTTCCTTTTCAGCAGCCTTAAAGTTATTTAAGATTCCTTCATTCTGCTCACTCAGCAACATGACTTCTGTTGCCTTGTTGCTAAGTTCCCTCAGCATACTGGCATAACTACCAGCACATTTTCTCTTTTTCCTTCCCCTTTCCCTCCTCTCTCCTTCTTAAACCTTAAATGTAATACTAGCAATGAGTAGGAAGAAAGTTATCCAGATTTCTTGGCCAATAGAATACACAACTTATCTGGCCAAAAGCATAGCATATCATCTACTTTTGCAGTACAGCTTCTTGTCCATTGAAGAGGAAAAACAAAAGAAAGTTAGTTTAGGAGAAAAAATTATCAAAGATGGTATCTGACCATCCTTTTACAACATTCATACACAGGCAGGAGATATTCAAAGCTACAGTAACGCTTAGCAATTAGTGAATGGGAGAAAAAAGAAGTAATAAACAGCTAAATTTAACAAAATAAACAGCTGTGTCCTTTACGATTCTAAGAAGGTTAAGGAACCACAAAGTCTAAAAAGAACTGGCAGTTTTTGCCTTATATTAAAATATATAGTCACTATTACATACAATACAATGGTTGCTTCTCCAAAAACAATACACAGAAGTAACATGAAGCAAAAGAAGCCTAGAAAATGTCAAGATTTTTTTTTTTTAATTGACAGCTGATTTAATTAACTCAGACACCAGCTGTTGCACTGGAAAATGTTATATGATTTTTTAAGTTATCACAAATAGGTGACAACAATATTTGTAAATATTGTACCATTCTAACTAATCTTCATATAATACAATTTTTAGAAAACGATGTGGCAATTGGCATGTTAAGGTCTTAATATCTCTTTGAACTAAATTTGAAAAAATTACATGCTCCTCATTCACTCATGAATCATGAACAAAATGAAATTTTAGTTTAGGAATTAAATTGGAGGGGATAAGAACTTTCAAATTTGGGAAAAAGTGCAGAAATCTCTAAGTAAATAAAGCAGATCTTAAAAGTGTCTTTTGTCAGTAGACAAGGCAAGTGTAGGCAAACATCTCTGCTGAAGCTGGACCGCACCTCTTTAGGTGACTTCAGTTATATACAAAACACCTTGAAAAGACCAGAAAAATCAGAATAAAATACTGTAACCAGTACTTGGGGAATTTCCACTAGTCCTGACTGTAGCTTGCTGTGTGATGAAAAAGTTCTGAAGAGCTCCCTCTGGATTTAGGCAGATCAATGATAAACATTTCAGTTGACTCGGCTAGTTCTGCTGCAGCTGTAATTGACGGTACCTAATTCCTTCTGCCCTCCTGTAAGAGTAAGATACTTGATTTCTGCTTCCACAAATCTCCAGTTGTCTTATGATAATTCATTTCATGGGGGACCTGTTTCTCAGGGTGTTGCATTTATGACACACAATTTTCCTGTCTCCAACCCTATGGTAGGCTCCACACAGCTGTAAAATTCTACTTAATGGTGCCAGGAGGCAGGCTGACCGAATGCGACAGAGGTGAACAACTCAATGAGAGCACAAATTTACACATATTTCCATTAATCTGGCATTGGGTAAAAATACTTCTCTGTTGACTTCCCGTCAAAGTCACTGAGAGTAAAGCTATAAAAGAAGATTATAAAAAAGTAGGCCATGTTTCTCTGCTTATCCTATTCATGTTGCCACTTCACATTTTCCAGAGATAAGAGTCTTCAGATTGGACTGAGAAAGGATGATTGGCACAACACTTTGTGGTGGATGCATGCCCTCCTCTTAATCTCAGTATATGAATTACATTTTCTCCCCACTAGGGGACAAAGTCAACTGAAGGCTGGGTTAAGTGAACAATTTCTATACCAGGGCCTAATGGCAGGTCACATTTTAAAAAAGAAAAAAAAAAGGAAAAAAAGGGCATCCATCAAAATCCAGAGACATCCCATAGGAACTCATCTGTACAGCAGAATTTACTGGCTTTGGCAACATGCAAATTTCTCTCTATATTCTCTTTCAGCCAATAAAAGCTGCTTCTCGGCTTCCCAGATAAAACTATTTTTTCCTCATTTGCTTGCTTTTTTACCTGAAATAACTTTACTTTCTAACTGTGGAGCAATGGGGCTCCAGATCTCTCTTTGATGAAACCTCAGTTATTTTATCAGCTGTATCTGTAAATTAAGGATGACTTAAGAATGTTGTTATCTCCAGGCCGTCACTTTTTCTTTTTTCTTTTCAGAAAATATGAAGTTGGATTGTTGCCCATCTGGGTGAACATCAACAGTTGTGTACAAGGAGATGTGAAACAGAGGTTCTATAAGAATAAGGTGAGGATGGCAGAAACATTCAGAGTTGCAAGTGCAACTGCTCACTTCACAAAAAACATGGCAATTCTGCGGGTGACAAGGTCACACATAGGTGGGTGTATTGCAGCCATTCCATTTTTTCTCAAAGACTGCAGAGCTGACATTCTCACCTCTCATTTGAACATTTGCAGACTTTTTTTTTAATATATAAATCAGGTGCTTCACAAACTTGAATTCCATTTTGATTCCCCTGGTAAAGCCTAAAGCCTTTGTCCGAGTAATAATTTTCTGCTTTCTGCTTTATAAACCATCTTATGAAGGGGAAAACCCCAGAAAAGCCTTTTGCTGCATGTTAATTCTGCTGCAAATGGCTTGAATTGAATATCCTATTAGAAAATTTGTCTGTGGTTATAAGTTTCCAGACTTAGAAGCTCTTGTTTTGGAGACCTACTCCAAGGGACAGGTTTAAATCTTGGCTTAAAATGAAGATCTGCTCTGCTGCCAGTTATGAAGATACAAACAGCAGACTTCTTTCCTATAGCAAAAGTGCAAACAGAAGATACATTTCTCTACTCCTACTGCCTCTTCTGATTCTGATCTCACACTTCCCCAATACTTAAAACTGCAGATTGAAATTACTTGTCTGAGAAACAAGCAACCATTGCTCTACATGATCTACCTAAAAGCTGCCTTTTTTAAAATGTCAAATCTTGTTCATTTAAAAGTGGTGATCAGCAGCTAACATGCCACAGCCAGACTAAAGAGAGTAGAAGCTGCAGGCTACTACGCTACCATCTTCTACAGAAGTTGCAAGTAATGATTCTAGGTAAGTTTTTCAGTTACTGTAAAAAATTTTTAATATAAAAATATTCAGAACTATACTGCTGTATACTTCAGAAGGGTTTGAATTTCTCTTCTCAAATAACAGCAAACAAACAAAAAATTACTGTTATGCTTAACTCTCAGGACTGCCTTAAGTTACAGCAAGTATAAACACACAAAATGTAAAAATCTGCACACTCAGAACATTATCTTCAATATGATGTTTCATGTGGTAGTGGAAGAAAAAAAGTGTCTTTATATAGAATCACAGAATCGTCTAGGTTGGAAGAGACCTCCAAGATCACCCAGTCCAACCTCTGACCTAACACTAACAAGTCCATATAAGATTTTAGAATCTGAGGACACTGAGCCAAATGCAAAACTGAGCCCACAGAGACATAGAAGATTTTGCATTTGATCCTCCATTAAGGCCTTGTTATATGAATTGCTGCAACACAAGCACAGCTCTTTACAGCAATGCATTAAATAATAATTTCTTTTGAGTATCATCTGTCTTTTTTGCCAATTGGTTATACAGAAAGCTGAACTGTGGATTCATGCCAAATAAAATATGACCTAGTGAGACATCAGAAAAAGAAGATAAAAACAAAACCAAACAAAGCATGTGTAAGTTAAATCTAACCATGCCTTGCTATAATTCTGGAATAGCCTTCAGTGTATGCATTCCAAGGCTCCTATCTGAAACTCTGAGGGAGTAAGTGGGTCTGATGTTGCTAAGCAAAAGAAATCATGTTGAATACCCTATCCCTAAAAACTTCCTGCATTATTTCTACTTAAATATTAAAGTTGGAATAAATCCAAAAAGAACAATAAAAAGTGATAGATCTATTGAAGGTCACGAAATGGCCAAGACTTTTGGACACTTATAGAGCTGTTGTAGCTCAAATGAGAAAGAGACATGCTTAAGATCATCTCTAAGACTAATAGGATGATTAAAAAAGAAAAAAAGTGGCTTCAATTCTAGGGAAAATTTGCTATCAATGAGTTTTACTGTGAGGAACAGCCTCACAGTGCACATGTTACAGAGATCACAGTACTTTGCACTCTTTGCACTATATATAAAATGTGTGAGATCTACAGTCTCATTCATATAGGGATATCTCACATACATATACCAGTTCTACAATGGAAGGACATTGGGTCAGATCAAATGACCTAAAGGAATTACATAAATTTCAAAGTTGACACCATTAATTAGCACAAGAAAGGAAAATAAAATGGATGTATCATATAGCTGTTATTCTTCACAAGGGTCCAGTTTAATATAAACTAGCAGTAAGTTCATGGTAGTGTTACAAAAAAAAAAAAAAAAAAAAAATCTGTGGATATGTCTTAGGGATTGTTTGCCAAGCAAACTATTAACTGAAGCCCAGATCATATCCCTTAGATCCGTGTTCAAAGAGGAACCTGTGTTCACATACTTTTCTCCTTCTGTGCATTAGGAGCTCCACTGATCAGTTTTTGTTACTTACGGCCTATAGCACTCTTCCATGATCTGGGTATACTTGCATGAGCTAAGTAGAGACCGGCATAAGCGAGAGAAAGATAGCTGCAAGAGACTGTGACAGTAGGGAGTCATATTGTATCAGTGACAATACTGAAATTTAGATTCAAATATTAATATTTGGTACCTGCTATCTCTTCTCTATTGTGATTTATGGCAGAAATCTACCAATGGCAATGAGATCTGAGAAAAAGTGAAGTATCACATACTGGACTACAGGAATGGGGTTTAATGAGAATGATCCTTGATGCGTCTTTTTAATCTGTGAGACAATATGCTGATTTGTTAGTGCAATCTCTTTCTACCACTGACTTCTCATTGATATGCAATAATCTCCTTTTGTTAGAATGCAACAACAACAGATTAGGTTAAACTGCGTCTCTCACTGTTGGTTTTGAAACTTTGCGGCCTCTCTCAAACCATCCATGCACATGCCAATGTTTAAAAATATCCTCAGTCTTTCCTAGGACAGGAATTACTTCTAGATGAAGACTTTTCCCCTAAATTATGTTTATGCAACTTGTTAATACATTTTACATGAAGTATCAGAAAGGATCTTAGGAAAGAGGAGGGCACCTACCATAGTATCTATTTCCCATAGAAGCCATCAGGGCAAGTTTATTAGCACATTGTGGTTGCAAATAATGAATTCAATTTAATATTTGGGGTTACCTGGGGTTTAAATTGGTACTGATCTTAGTCTAATGTTTCTTATTTCAAAAATTGAAACACATTACTATATGACTTTGCCAGCATGCAAAATGTTAATCTTGATAGATTACACTAAGCTTTATAGAGAGCACTTTTTGCTCCACTTATATTTCAGGATCTTAACTCCTCAGCATAAGGATGCTTTAGCTCTTTATCCTGAGAACACCGCACATTTATTTTAATTGGATAACTGAGCTTTTTTGCTTACTGAGCTGTCTGCCTGACATTTGCAAAGCGCAGGTTTTTTTCCCGAACATAACCTAGCTGTTCATTTTTATAATGCCTGTCATCCTGAATGTGGAATCTCATCCTTAATTAGTTGTCATATTTGTTTAGATGTTATACATCATCTATTGGTCTGAACTGTTTGGTTTAGCGTCCTTTCATAATGTCCACTAAATGATTATTTTTGCATTCACTTATGTTTTATTTAACAGTTTTCCAATTTATTGAATTCCTGACTCACAGGTCTTTCACTAAACAATGGAATCATTAAATTGGTTAGGCATGCAGGTTCTCAGTGCAATACATGGGCAAATCAAAGCTAGCAGAGAGCAAACTAAACCAATCCATAAGCAGTAGTGAGAAGCAGACTGGAGTGTTCTACAGTACCATACACACAGTGAGCTCAGTTTCAGCTCAGGTTTTCAGCTCTAAATCTCGTTTGGAATCAGAACCCTACCACAAGTCAACCTATCTCATGTGAAACAGAAAGAACACTTCATTGTCATATGACCCCTGTTAAGCAAGCAATGGGGTCATATAAGCATGTTTTCACTCTGTCTGAAGTGGAAGGGGAATGGAATCCAGGGCAGAGCCCAAACCAACAGATTACTGAAAAAGTGTTTCTCAGTGACTAACTCTTTAAGTAAAATGGAAGATCTTCAACAGAGCTGAAAACAACTTTATCCAACATACATATGGCAGCTACATATGGAAAAAACATCTCAGTTACTGTATAAAGTTGAGCCAAGACAAGAGTTTAGAACCACCTCCCACATATATTTGTGAGTGCCTTAAACACAGTTTCAGTGAAATTGGTGATTACCTCTACCTCCCTTTCCACCCAAACTCTCTTTCTTAATACCTGTATCCAAGTCGGGTACTGCAAACCACGTAAGATGAGATCGCTAACCTTGAGTAACCTGATAGGACATAAAGCAGGAATTTGAAAAGCTTGACAATATCTACTACTGAGAGAGAAACAACAGCTGAAGAGGGAAGAGCTCCTGGCCCTGAATGTTGCCTGGAATAGTGAAACATCTTCTCTTTGAAAATGGATAACCCACTTTTGATTGCTTTTCACTGTAACAACAGTACTGTTGTTGCATAACAGGTGTTATATCCTAGACAACTAAAGCTAGTGGTGAATTGTTCAGGCAATCACATCACTGTTTCAATTACACTGACATTGCATCAGAGTCATCCTTTGTGTGGATATAGGCAACATACCCACATGCTTAAAGACAAACCAGCATGAAATAAAAATTTACTTTTCCAAATATGAATGTAAGGACTAGCTCTTGGATCTAGAAGGAGTTTTAGCATTTTTCTTCCCCATGTTAAACTTAATCTCACTCATTAAGAGAAAAGGCTTGATTTCAAGCTGATGATACACCAACAAATACTACCTAGGCTTTTCCTGATCCTAGTCTGTTCCTTGTGCTTTTTATGAAGTGCTGCAAGACAATTCTTGGTATGCAGAGCACTAGGTTAGTGCTGGAGAATCATAAAAGCTACCAGAAAACAAATTCCCCTTCATATCAAACCCAAACATCTCCATTGCTGTATGAATAAAGTTAGGTATTGTAAGGACTCAAATTCCTGTCCGGAAAGACTCAGGATAAAGCTCATGTTATAGTGAGAGATGAAGCTTATGGCCTTTAACAACAACTGAAGAGTTGCAATAAGCTTTTATAATAGTGGTAACAAGACTGGTTTTGATGACAGGGAGGCTGAGGGAGCTGTGGTTGCTCAGCCTGGAGAAGAAGAGGCTCAGGGGTGACCTTATCGCTCTCTACAGGTACCTTAAAGGAGGCTGTAGAGAGGTGGGGGTTGGTCTATTCTCCCACGTGCCTGGTGACAGGACGAGGGGGAATGGGCTAAAGTTGCACCAGGGGAGGTTTAGGTTGGATATTAGGAAGACCTTCTTTACTGAAAGGGTTGTTAGGCATTGGAATGGGCTGCCCAGGGAAGTGGTTGAGTCACCATCGCTGGAGGTCTTTAAAAGATGTTTAGATGTAGAGCTTAGTGATATGGTTTAGTGGAGGACTTGTTAATGTTAGGTCATAGGTTGGACTAGGTGATCTTGGAGGTCTCTTCCAACCTAGACAATTCTGTGATACTTTCATAAATTCTTCAAAGACATCCCCAAATCATTGTCTTCCTTCTGATTTCACCTCCCACTCAAATCTTGCCTTCAAACTGAAAAAAGGTTGTTTTTTTCTGTTTTTGTTTGTTTGTTTTTTTTTTTCCCCACTCCCTTCTGCCTATCAAAATGCTACTTCAGTTCTGCTTTGGAAGAAATCCTTTGCACAGCCTTTTATTCCTCATGCGTCTGTACTGTAAAACTGTAAATAAATAAATAAAAATGTGGAAATAGGAACATGCCAAAGTGGCAACAAATCACTTGAGATAAGAAACCATAACATAACACAACAGTAGTTCAAACTGTAGACAAATAATATTTCCAAGGAGTTAGAAAACTATATTTTAGTTCACAAACCAAAGCCAAATATAAAGCTAATAAACAATGTGCACGCACTTAAAGACAATCAAGGACAGAGTAGTGCAGGACATGGTAGAGAGGGGTGATTCTGAGGTTTCCTAAAAATATTAAATTTGATCTTTGCTGTATGATATGCTACAGTGAAAGTTGTGTTAGAATTTTAACTAATTGAGAAAAATATCCTAAAGAGTTTACTGCATTTTCCTTTTCTTGTTGTTGTTTTGTTTTGGTTATACATGATGCTTTGCTTATTCTTTAGCCAACTGCTCAATAAATATATATTTTTATTAATTTACCACATGTTGGCTATTTGGTTAAGAAAGGAAGTGCTACTGCATCAAATCATGAATAATGATACTGTACAACAAGTAGATGAATCCAATCACATGAATTGTATGGTGTTTCAGGTACTTTCTGTATGTGTGTCCCACTGATATTTATCTATCCACATGCTTCACACCCTTCTTCAGTACAAATCTTACTCAGTATTACTGCCTTTGTCATTTTGTCCAACCACCAAAGGAAACATTGTCAATATAGCCTTTGTGTATGGTGTGTAGGAGAGTATACTCAAACATGTAGTGCTCGTATTTTGTATAAAGCTATAAAGTAAGCAGAAGATAGCATCTCCCCACCATTGCTGGCACACATCAGGGTTTCTTTTCTTTACTTTCCCTGAAGGATCAAAACACTTTCCAGAGAAGAACTTGCTAGTAAATTGCAAAGCATTCAATATTTAATGCCTTATCTTTATGTCTTCTCTGCCCCTGTTAATTTATAATGCAACAGGAACCCAAGTAGAAGAGATACAATTCTGTTGGCATGCATGTGACATGATTAATGGCACATTAAATACATCAGTCTCATCATATGTAGCTGTCATTCCTATGGCTTGAACTATAAACCTGGGAGAGACAAGGAGCCTTCCAGAAACGCAGAAATACCATTGTTGGTTTAAGATCAGCAGAATTATCTTTCCTTCCTTTCCTGTACTCGGAAGTGAACAGAAATAGAAGCTGTCTATGAAAAAGACAGCTAAAGAGAAGGTTAGCTACCATTCATCACCAGAGAGAAGTGGTGCAGGGCCCTGGGAAAAGCAGCAGTCACATACTTACCAGTCACCAGCCCTCCCTAGTGTCGGTGCTCCCTGAGCAGCACTCGCCTGAGCAGCTACAGCCACGTTTCATCTTAGAGGTCAGATGCAGGTCAGTGGTATTTTTATGATCCTCTTAGATGAAATGGCCTGTTTAAATGAAGTCAGTTTATAAGACATTTTTATTTCCCTACAAACAAACAACAAAAAAACAATCCTTCTTCACATATCATGCACTGTTGCCTGAAAAAAAACACATTTAATACTGGATAAAACTTCCCTTTCTGGGGAGCAAACATGCAACCCAGTCCCTGTGCTGAATCTCATCACTCTGCCTCTGACTGCAAAGAAGCAGCAGCGGAGCTCAAGCCAGCTGATGAGGTTATTGCCCCCAAGCCCCAACACACACACACACACACACAAATAGCCATGTGTACACATACACATGCACATGGACCCGGGCACACTCACTCACAGCCGCCTCTCGCTCCCTGCCCCAGCCTGGCTGTGCCCAGCTGTTGGTCCCTGAGCAGGAGGCCAGGCACACGGGGCAGGCACAAACCTCATCAGGCTCCTCTGCTCTGCCAAGCTCCCACCAGCACTTTCAGGCAGTAAAAAAAGGCTGTGAACCTTGTCAATAGTGCATCTGGTTACAAGTACACTGTGAACAGTATCGATGGTGCCACTGCGGGTAGCTCTTCAATCAAAACAGTAAAAAGGAAAAGCAAAATGACTTTGAACACCAACATATTTTTACCTTTTCAGACTAAGCTTTTATTTTGATATTACAAACCATTTTTTTTTTTGTTATTCACAAATCACGGCTGTGATATAAACACTAATTTCTAAAGACAGATATACACATTTTCTGGGTTTGTAGGTTTCTGTATTCTTTTTTATCTGTTTAGAAGTCACTATATTCCACATATGGTAGTAATATTTTTTTTTTCATAAGTCATATTCTCAGTAGTTATTTATATAAGTGAAAACATTCCCAATATATATTGTAAAAAATTTTTCAAATGCTTTTCTTACATAACTATTTCAGACATACATTTGAAAATGACTACTAGGAGTACTGTAGGACCTTTATAAACAAAATAGTTGCTAATATGGGCTGCACCCTCAAATTTTCAAGATTATTTTAATAGTCTAAAACACCATACAATCATTTGAAGAGTGGGAGTTGTAAAGCCATTTCATGAAAATTAAAATTGCAAATAAATTCTGTTATTCTCCACATTAGACATTTTGTGTGTGCAATTCCAGAAACAATGCATCATCAACACTTGAATTGGAAACCTAACACTTCGTAAACATTTTAAGGTGCTTTATCTTGCTGTTTAAATGAAATATACTTTTTTTTTTTTTTTTTAAATTGGAGGTTTGTCTCATATATCTTAGATAAGAAATGTGGGGATTGAACTCTTAATAAATTTCAGTTCATTCCCTCAGTAGTATAAATATATGTTATTACCCCATTTTTCATTGATTAATATAGTCTCTTTCTCTCTGTTTCAATTTTAAAGATAATTTATTTTTTCATTCTTAGATATAAATGCTACAGAAACTTTGTTTTCAAATCTTGTGAAACTTTATTGATGGTTATTGTTCAACTGATCATATTGCATGCACATACGATGACAAAGAGAAAGCCTGATCACAAACACTTTTTTTAAAGCAGAGTTGTTATAGCAAGTTGGCAGGTTCACAGCGGTGAGTTGATAATTTACTAAAGTGCTTGCCAGTAGGCATGCACATTACACATGAGGATATAACTATCTGCAGCAAAACTGTTGCAAGACAGTTTTCTGCTTTATTTATTTAAATACAAAAACAAGAAGACCCGTGACAAACACCCCAACTTAGGTTAACTTGTAAACAGGACAACATGGAAAGAGTCCAAACATATGCACAGACAAACTGCAATTTTTCAACTATGCTTGAAACTGCCACCCTGGCATTTGCTCAGCTGCACGTGCCAGAGACCCAGACAAGCAGCCTTCTCTGTTCAGTGCACGGTCAGAAGAAGGTCCCTCTTTTGTCCCAGTTGAAAAGTTGTCTTGGGCCCAATAGTTAGCAAAATGGCCTTGGTTTGAAAATTAAATAGGGGCAAGTTGTCATGCCTTGAAAAATTGCAGATTGCTTACACGACACAGTCATGTTTCAAAAAGTACCAAGCTGATGAAAATACCATGATTATCTCTACTCAATGATTGCAATACTTGTAAAATGCTTATATAAATCTGAATATGATTATCATATAATTCCATAAAAATGATACGTCTGTCTCTAACAGTTGGTCTACTAGGCTAAATCTAAAGCATCATAGGCTGTGTATTTCTAGAACTTAACAACTCCACTGCACAGATGTAAGTTTTATACATTTTTTTTTACTGGTACAAAGAATTTAAGTTTTTATTACTTTCTTTTTTTTTTTTTGGAAAAAAAAGAAAAAAATAGAAACAGTGCTTTTATCACTTTTTTATTATTGATTTTTTTTTTTCCCTCCCATAATATAAAAGTCAGCAATGATATCAATAATTTATTTTACTGGAAGAAATATAAAAAGAATGCTTGTTAATGATCTAACTAGCAGTTTTTGCCTAAATAACTAGTTATGGTTAAATAGCTGAATACTGCCTGTGGAATGCTTTAAAAGGGTGCCTTTAGACAGCTTTTAATCTGATTTTATGTACAAGTGTCAAGAGAAGCACCCCTAATAAGAACATAACCTTTGGCTTTGAACAAACAGTGAATAATTTAAGACAGCTGATACATGATAGTTGGTGCAGTGGGGCCCCTTTTTGCTTCATTAATTAATATTTTAGCTAAACCCCATTCCCATGTCCCCAGTTTCCCCCCTCCCTCTCTCTCATAAACTAAAATAAATGTAGATGCGGAAAAAAATGACTACTGTAGTCACTTACACTCTTACAAAACATGATAACCCCAATAGCTTAATATTCAGCATATATAATTCATTTACATGATATAGCACTCTTGATTGTGGCCCTAAAACAGTTTTTATTCATATCTAGCATCTTTCTAGATCAACCACAAAAACTTCTACAGCCAGCAATCAAACTACGTAACCTTCAGAAATTAAAGACCCACAATATTAAAATACACAGAACAAAATATCTGAGGTATAAGATAAAAAATGTAATTTTTCCTCTTTTTAGAGTTGCTAAAATGATGCACTA